>NC_091809.1:13040000-13340000 GCF_041296235.1 Equus asinus
CGCCCACAGAGTCCCCGCGAGGGCCAGTCTGGGGGGCGAGTGGGGGCTGCCGTGGCCGGCGCCCAGGCTGGGGCTTGGGCCTGGAGCCGTCCCCTCCCTGTGCTTGGCGTGGGTCACCCCGCCCAGGGGAATGACCGTGGGGAGCCCTCCTCGGGGGCAGAGACCGTGGCGGCCCCCTCACCGCCCGTCCCCCACAGTCTATGTCATCATCGGGATTTTCTGCCTGGCCTCCTCCACCGGCCTCTACAGCTGCCTGGCGCCGCTGGTCCAGAGGCTGCCCTTCTGCCAGTGCAGGTGAGCCCCGGGCGGCCCCTCGCCGTGGCCCCGTCTCCTCACCCGTCCGCTTCTGTCTCCTGTGTCCTGGCTCCTGAGGTCCCAGCTCTGCTTCCGTGGTGCCGAGCACCCCTGCACTCTCCTGGCCCCCAGCCATCTGGCACAGCGAGGGCATGCAGCAGGCGCTCACTCAGTGCTGGCTGGCGCCCAAGGCCTCAGAGTGGGGGGCAGTGCGGGAGCGGGCGCTGGTTCTCAGGCCTCTCTCCCCACGTCCCGTTCCTGGTCGGGGCCCGTGGGGATGCAGGGGCTGAAGTGGGTGCTGGGGACGCATGTGGGTCCCAGGCGGGGGCGGCAGGGTGGGGCCATGTGGTTAGATGCGCTGACGGTCCAGGCCCAGAAGGTTCCGTGTTGCCGGGCTGGCCTGGTTCTTACAGTGTAGAGGATCACGTGCTGAAGGGTTTTGACCAGGTGACACATGTTCAGAAAGCTCAGCTCTGGGCGGGAGGCCTCGTGGGGTGCCCTCCGAGGGTGAGGGGGCGGGCAGAAAGGACACAGCGCTGGGCCGAAGCCTCCCGGGGGCTTCCAGGGGCAGGACTGGCTTGGCGACTGGCCAGAGTCCACTGGCCCCTGAGCGCCTGCCCCGTGCAGCGCGGCTCTGCCTTTGGGGGCCTCCCTTCTAGAAAATGCAGGAAGAGGTGAGGGGATGGTGAGCGGCAGGGTGGGGGGCGGCCCCGCAGAGCAGAGCCCCAGGGGGCTGAGGGCTGTGAGGTCAGAGGTCATGGGGTGGCGAGGGCCTGCTGACGGCCGCCCCGCCCGCAGGGTCCCCGACAACAGCCTGCCCTACCTCCACAAGCGCCCCCAGGTGCGCCTGCTGCTCCTGGCGCTGCTCTGCCTGGCCGCCAGCGTGGTGTGGGGAGTCTTCCGGAACGAGGACCAGTGAGTGCACCCGGGCCCTGGCAGGCGGGCGGGCTGTCCTCAGATGCTCCCGGCGCTGGAGCCGTGACTTCCCGAGGCCGTTCGGGGGCACCTGGAGCTGGTCCAGCTCCCGGTCATGAAAAGCCTCTTCAGTTCTCTGGCCGCCGTGGCCGCAGGCGTCCAGGTGCTGCCCGGGCTCAGCTGGCGGCCGCCGAGCATGGCCACCCTGCCTGCCGCCCGCGTCAGGTTTCACTCGGTCTGTCCGGCTGCCACGCGAGCTGTGATTAGAATCTGGATACGAGATGCCACGCAGCCTCCTAGCCCGGCGCCCTGGGCGCGGCCTCCAGGCCGGCGTCGTGGGCCCAGGCGGGGGCCTGGCGCCGCTGGTCCCCGCTGCTCCCGTCGGGGCGCCTGCCCTCCCGGCCAGCCGCGGGGTGTGCTCAGTGGCACCCCGCCTGGACAGCGCTGCTCCGAGCGCTCACTTCCCCGCGGCACGGCTGCGCTGGGCCAAGGACAGAGCGGGGCTGTTCCCGCCTGCTGCCGCCGTATCGCTGACACCATCTGGTGCTCCCGGAGCCTCTCCAGAGGCAGTTAACGCTCTCGGCTGCGCCGCCGCCTGGAGCCACAACAGATTTAACTGGCAGAAGGGAAAGGGGGAAATATTTTCAGTTCTCTGTACACAAAGAGAAGGCAACGTGTGAGAGTCAGATCCGAGCCAGCAGGCCCGCTCCGTCCTCGCAACTGGCGCAGGCGCTGTTCCCGCCGCGTCTGGGCGCCCACCCGGCCGCCCGCGGGCCTTCCCATTGCTCCTTGCAACACTGCCGGCCGGGAGACCCTCCATCCCATGTCGGGCGAGGGATGAGCAATAGGGGCAGCAGAGCCCGTCCAGGCCGTGGGAGGCGGTGGGAACCAAGGACGGAGCCGGGGGCGGGGGCAGCGGGGCCTGTCACTGCACGAGCCCCGAGGCCAAGGGCAGGAGGGCCCAGGGCAGGGGTCTCGTTTCTCAGCCGCCCTTCTGTCGAGCCAGGTGTCTCTTAGAGCCTTGACTAGAGCTCTAAGAGTGAGCAAGTGTGATTTGCAAATTCAGAAACTCGGCCCTGCGCTGGGACACCTGCCTCGCGGGCTCAGTGTGGATGTCTGTGGGGAGGCGGTCTGCGCCCCCACTTCCTCCTCTGCCCTGTGTTCCCACGGGACCGTCCTCAGGGCCTGCCCCCGGCTGCCCCGGCCCCAATGTCCCATGGGCCGAGAGGTTCTGTGTGGAACCGGGCTGGGCATGGGTTTAATTTTTCCAAATCATTTGAGAAATATTTTTGGAAGTTTGAATCCAGCAGATGTGCGATCCTCCCCCCTGACGCCCCGGGCCTTGCGTCGTCCGGTGACCTGCGTGTGACAGCTGCCACGGCAGAGGGACAGGGACCCCAGCGTGTGTCTGCTTCTCTCTGGCCTTGAGGCCTCGGGGTGGAGGGGTCAGTTCGGCCCTGCTCCCACGTCCGCTCTCCCCGCCCGTCCTGACGCCACGAGGACCCCCTGCAGGCCTCGGGGTTGCATGGCTCAGGCTGGCGCAAGACGGCCCTGACCGCGTGGGGGCTGCGGCGGCCGAGGAGGGAGGGAGGTGGCGGGTTGTGGCTCCTGGAGCCCCTGCCTGCCGGTGACCTGCTCTGCCTTGCAGGTGGGCCTGGATCCTTCAGGACGCGCTGGGCATTGCCTTCTGCCTCTACACGTTGAAAACCATCCGCCTCCCCACGTTCAAGGTGAGGCCAGGGGCAGGCAGTGCTGGCCAAGGGAGCCCGCAGATGTGGGTGCTGGGTGCGGTGGCCTGTGTCCCAAGGGCCCTTTCATGTCAGCCAGTCCTCGAGCGGCTCCAGGCCTGACTGACCCCGGCTCTGCCCGGCCTTCCCGCTCCGAGCGTGGCCCTCCGTGGGTGGCGTGGTCTTTGCCAGCCTGCCCTTCCGCCACCTCCCTGGTGATGAGGCTGAAGGGTCAGCTGCAGTGTGGCTGCTGCGCTGGCAACCACTTGGCCAGGCCCCTCACTAGAGCCCGGGTGCTGCAGGGTGGTCTCCGGCCTAGGGACAGCGCGGGGCTGGGACTGAGTTCTTGCTGGAGGAGGGGACAGAGAGAGGAAGACCGGAGGAAGTTGGAGGGAGGTGGGGTGCAGATGCACGCGGCTGGGACCCGAGTGTGCCATCAAGGTCCTCGGTCAGGGAACCCCCATAGGAGTCACTTGGAAATACACGGGGAAGCGGGAGGGGCTCGTTCCCCGCGCGGCCGCAGCCGGACCGGTCACTCCTGCGAAACCCGGGAAGGCTGACCTCTGCTGTCCCGAGCCGCGGCTGCGCTGGCCTGGCTCCCGGGCGCCTTCCCGGCCTCTTGCCCGAGGGGCTGGCTGGCTGTGCTGGCTCTCCTGCGCATGTCCAGCCGTCCGTCCCGTGTGTGCCTGGCGGGGGCGGGGTCGGGGTCGGGGCCGGGGGCGGGGCCGGGCGGGCGGCCCTCAGCACGTCCTCCCGCAGGCCTGCACGCTGCTGCTGCTCGTGCTGTTCGTCTATGACGTCTTCTTCGTGTTCATCACGCCCTTCCTGACCAAGGTGGGGTCCCCGCGGCCCCGCAACCCCTGCCCCCAGCCCTGTGCCCCGCGCCCCCTTCGCCCGTGTCCCCGCCCTGTGCCCCCCCCCCCGACCCCTGCGCCCCGCCCCCTCTGACGCAGCCCCTGTCGCCAGAGCGGGAACAGCATCATGGTGGAGGTGGCCACCGGGCCCTCGGACTCGGCCACCCACGAGAAGGTACGCGGTGGCCGGGGCCGCGGTGCTGCCCCGGGGAGTGGGGCTGGCGGGTCCTGGACGTGCCTCCTCGCTCTCCGCAGCTCCCCATGGTCCTGAAGGTGCCCAGACTGAACGCCTCCCCGCTGGCCCTGTGTGACCGGCCCTTCTCCCTCCTGGGCTTCGGGGACATCCTGGTCCCAGGTACCATGCTGGGGGCGGCCCAGGTGTCCCTGGCAGCATCGGGCCAGAGAGGCAGCGGGTAGGGAGGGACGGTGGGTGGTGTATGGTCAGGGTGGGCCCCGGGGACAGCACTGCCCAGGGCGGAGTGTGGCCTCGCCCGCCGACTGCCCCAGGGTCCACCCACAGTGGGACCCCCCGGCCCTCTGCCCCACCAGGCGGCCTCCGAGCTGTGGGTTTGTGCGCGTCCACTGCCCTGGTTGCCCCCCTTGAGTCTTGGGGGCATCGTCCCGGTGGGCAGGGGGCTCCTCCGGGAAGCAGTGACAGCCGCTGGACGGGATGGCGCCCAGCACCCGTCCCCCCCACGGGCGCACCCGGTCCCCAGCAGGCGCTCTGGCCACGTCCTCTGTCCCCAGGGCTGCTCGTGGCCTACTGCCACAGGTTCGACATCCAGGTGCAGTCCTCCAGGGTCTACTTCGTGGCCTGCACCATCGGTGAGTCTGCGCACCCTCGTGCCCAGGGCCCTGGTCCCCGTCCCCTTCCTCCACAGGCTCACGGGGCCCTTGCCCCGTCCTGTCTCCTAGCTGACTCCTGCCTTGCACGCCTTGTGCCCGGGGGAGCGTGTGTCTGGAAGACGCCGGAAGGGCCCATGCTCGTCCGGAAGCTCCGGCTCCCGCTGGCCGGCCCCCGTGTGCCGCGTTGGTGGCGCTTTCTGCCCGTGTGGTTCCCAGAGCTGTGCTGTGTCTGTCCCCGCCCCCAGCATCCCTGCGGAGGCGGGTGGGGGGCCTGGGGTCCAGGCCGCGGTAACGTGCTGCCATCTCCGTCCTTCCAGCCTACGGCGTCGGCCTCCTGGTGACATTCATGGCACTGGCGCTCATGCAGCGCGGCCAGCCTGCCCTCCTCTACCTGGTGCCCTGCACGCTCGTCACCAGCGGCGCGCTGGCCCTCTGGCGCCGGGAGCTGGGCATGTTCTGGACGGGCAGCGGCTTTGCGGTGAATACCAGTTTGCTATGACTGTCTGCGAGAAATAATAACCTAATAAGCCCTAACTAGAGTTAAAGTTGAGTAAGAGCTCCTAGTTTTACCACTAAACCCCGCAGCCCCTGTCCCGCGGTCAGTGTTTCCGGGTTGCCAGAAGGTTTTGCTCTGGGAGCCGTGCTTGTGTAGCTCTGGCGGCTCTGAGCCGTCCCCGTGGAGGGGACAAGCTTGTGGCTGTCGCGCCAGGCGTGACTTGAGGATGGTGCTCGTAGCCCCTCTTCCTGAAGGTGCTGATCCCCGGGGACAGTGACGCCCCGTTCCATTAGACACCCACTTCCGCCATTGAGAACGCAGTGCCAGGTGTGGGGGGCCACCCAGCCCTCCTGCTGGGGTGAGAGCTGTCCCGGCTCACGCTGGACCAGCTGTGTGAACGGTGACAGCTGGGAGAGCTCGCTGCGGGGACCGGGCAGCCGTGGCGTCCCCAATGGGGCACCGGGGAGGGGCTCCCGGTCGTGGGGTTTGCTGCTGCAGTTTGAGGCAGGAGGGCAGTGGGACACAGGACCTCTGAACATAACATCCAGTGTCCCTAACTCTGGGGACACTGTTCTCTCCAGTATCTGCAGAAGGGGCGCCTTCTCGTGAGTCACCGTAGCCCGCAGGGCTCAGAGGCGGTCCCATCAGGATGGGGGACTCGAAGCCACTCTGGCGTCCTTGTAAACCGCCCGCGTGAACGCAGGCTTCCCCGCATGTGACACGCCCCTGGTTGGCAGGGGCCCTCGACTGGGGCTGTGGTGTTCCATGTCCTGTTCTTGAGGAGTGTGGGAACGGTGGGAGGGAGCCGGGCTCCGGGGCTCAGCCGGTTAACTACCCCGGTGGTGGCCTTTGGCGCTCGCCGACCGCCAAGCCGAGCCCTCTCCCAGACCCTCGGGGAAGGCCTCCTGGGTTCAGTGCCCGCCGTCCTCAAAGGGTCTGAGTCCCCGAGGGCCTTGGCTGTGCCACAGAGTGAACGGGTTAGTTCTGGAAGGTTCGGGAGGGAGGAAGATGCCCAGAGATGTCAGAGGCAGGGTTTCTGCCTTGGGCCTCCCTCCTGTGGCCCATCCCCCAGGAAGGGGCTCCTGTTGGCCTGGGGCCTGACCCTTTGGGGACAGCGGCCCATCTGCCAGCCCCCCGCCCCGCAGCTGCTAGCCAGCCTTGTCCTGCCCCTCACCATTGGCCTTTCTCCTCTTGCAGAAGGACCTACCTCAGCCTCCATGGGCGCCAGCCCCGGTCGCCAGCCCGCAGCCTCCAAAAGCCTCGGCCGCCCTCTCCCAGCCGCCTCCAGGTGAAGATGCGCCCGAGTGCCCTGTGCCCGCAGAGCAGCCCCCCGAGCTGTCCACGCCTGAGGAGATGCAGCCCGGAGCCTCCGAACCCACAGCTTGACAGGTGCTGCGGCCCAGGAGAGGTGGCCTGGACCCGGCCCTCGCTGCCTTCCCCGTGTCGAGGGGTCCCCGAGACCGGGCGCCCGCCCCGCCCCCAACTTGGTGCTCTGGTCTGGCCGATGCTCGATGCTCACGTCAGGGTGGGGGCGTCTCGGCTCCTGCTCCCGCTCCCCCTCTCCACCCAGCCCACCACACTCCACCCCCTCCAGTCCTGCTCCAAGCTCCGTGCCTGCTGCCAGGCCCTCTGGCCGGCTGAGGCCCCGCTGGGTGGCCCCCCAGCCCCGTAGTCGTCCCGTCAGTTTCCCTCTGGTGGTGGCTCGGCAAGGGCAGGCCGTCCCCCCGCCCTGCGGCTGCAGACCCGCCCCATCTGGTGCTCCCTGTGCGCCCCTCTCTCTGGGCTCCCTCCGCTGCCACAGCCTGTCCTGGGCAGGAGCGCTCAGGCCAGGTCCCCAGGGAGGCCGAGTGCCCAGCAGAGGCCCTTTCTGCAGGCCGGCTGGGCCAGAGGCTGAGAACGCCACCGCCCCGAGCCTCAGACTCTGGCTGGCGTGGGTTCCGGACGCCCGTCTGGTTGGTGGGGCCGTGAGGAGGGGCTGCCACCGAGGGCTTCGAACGGGCCATCAGCGGTCACCTGCTCCCGGCAGGCCACGCCCTCCCCCCCAATCAGCCCCACGCTGGACTCCGCCACATTTTAATAAACGGCCACGACTTTTTGAAATTCCGATAGTGTCGCCTCTTGGGGTGCGAGTCTCGCAGACTGACCTTTGTGGGGCCCAGGTGGGCTCCAGGCCAGGTGGACGGCCCTTGGGGTCCGCATGGAGGCCCCCCGGCAGCCCTCGAGGTTGGCTCTGTCTGACACGTCGGCCCCTCCTTCCCTTCCGGCTCAGAGGGCATCGCCCACGCCCGGCACCGGCGTCTGCACGTTCTCCACCCCCACCCCGTCCCCTGCACGCCGCTCACCAGCCTCCAGCCACGACACAGGCCAGACAAGCGCACTTTTCATTTAAACCACCGACGAGCTTCTGGGACGCGGGAGAACATTCTGGAACTGGCATTTTGTCATCTACCTCACCCACAGGGTTCTCTGAACCTCACGACATAGACGCCGCCATCAAACTGGCCGCGGTCTGGTGGCCTGCACGCCCCAGCCTGGCACCAGGGTCCGGTGACCTGGGGCTGCTGACCTCCAGGGCCACCTGTGGCTCCGGGGCCCTGCCCTCCCATCCACGAGGCCCCTGGACTCCAGTTCAGAAGATGCTTCACCGACAAGAAGGGACGGCACGGACCTCTGGCCTCGTGGTCCCCACTCCATCTCCCGGACAGTGGGCGCGGGTCAAAGCAGGTCCGCTCTGCAAACGCCAGCACTGGGCAGAGACTCCCGCAGCCCAGCAGCCACGCTGCTCGAGGGAGCGATGCTTACTCCAAAACCGGAGCCGGCTTCCTCCTGTTTCCCCGTGTTTCTCAACAGGAATGGGTGGCCCAGCCCAGGGGGAGCAGCCGGCCCCAAGGTGCCCCCAGGACCTGGGACGCAGCCGTGGGCGGGCGGCTTGGGCAGGGGGCCCGGGTGGACCCCTTCTGCCCAGGGGACTGCGCCCTCCCCAAAGCCATTTTGTCCGTCGATGTCAGAGCGGGAGCCTCTCTCTTTTCTGTTCCGGAAATTTGACAAACGCCACGGAACTCAGAGGCAGACGTTAGCTCCCGACGTCGCCGTTAGCGGTTTCCGCCTCGCTCCGGTTGGAACCTCACAGTTAAACACGCTTTGCATACTTCAGCCTCGGCCTCTGCCGACTCCTCCGTGGCGCCCGAGAGGCTTCCTCCCACAGGAGGGACCCCCGCCTGGAGGACCGCGGCTGCCGCGGAGCTTCTGCTACGACATGGCTAGTCGTGGTGTCACAGCATCCTCACCGAGGGCGGAGAGGGCGGAAGGAAGCTCAGAGGTGACTGCGTTGTCCCCTGTGTGCGGCCCAGGGGAGTGGCCAGCGTGGTGAGCCCAGTGGTCAGGCTTCACTGACCCCACTGTCCTCGGCGGGAGGGTGCGTCTGGAGGCCACGCGGCTCGCAGGGGCAGCTGAGGTCCAAGCAGAGCCACGGCCGCTCCCCCAGGCCACGCTGCTCGAGCGCCACCGTCCCCTCCTCTCTGGCGGAGACCCCAGCCCACAGGAGACCATCGGAAACCAGGACGCAGCCGCCCACGGGGCTCAGGGCAGATGTCGCGAAGCCCCCTCTAAGCCAGCAGGGGAGGGATGGTTGAACCCCTGAGAGCCGGTTCTAGAGTATTGAAAATCGCGGGCTATAAAATTTTTATTTTTCTCTTACCGGTGCGCCAGTGAGCTTTTCTCCCGGGAGCGCCTCTCCCTGCCTGCCCGTGAGGGCGTCTCTGCCCTGCGACACAGCTTGGAGGCACCTGCCGCCCCGTGCTGCGGGACCCTCCTGGGTCAGGGCCCCGGCTGTCCTCCAGCCTTTGTGAGGGGGCAGGGCCCAGCGGGGTCCCGGGGGAGGGCGCCTCACGTGCTGGTGCTGGGGTGACACTGCTGTGTCCCTGCCCCATGGGGGCCCCGGCTCAGTGTCTTGTGTTTAAGCCACAGAGTGGAAGCTTCTGTAGGGACTGTCATTTTCTTTTCCTAAGCAGACCAGAGCTTACGTATTTCTCATCCACTCATCCGTTCATCCACTCACTTGTCCATTCAGCCCGTCTTCGTCGAGGGCTGCTGTGTGCCCGGCCCTCCGCTCGGGCCCAGGGATGCGCCTGTGAGGCTCAGACCCCGCTCTCTGCCCCAGGCTGGGGAGGAAGGACAGGACACGGGTCAGCGCAGGAAAGGCCCCCAGTTCTGTCTTGAGGGGCAGGTATCCGGGAAGGCTGCCTGGAGGCGGTGACTGACGGCCAGCCCGAGGGACGCAGGAGGGCTTGTTCAGGGTCAGTGGAGAGGGCGGGGTTAGCCAGCCACACGAGAAAGACGCCGGGAGGATGTCACCACAAGGTGAGGCTGCCCTGGGGGAGAGAGGAGGGTGGCCCCCAGGGCTCCCAGGCTCCCCCTACAGCTGTCCTGGCTCAAAGCAGGATGCACACAGCTCCCTGGGACTCACCTGCAGCCGATGAGGGAAGGGCCTGCAGGAGGCCGCGGTGGGAAGAGCCCGGGTCTGGAGCCAGGTGACCGGGGGCCTGTCACTATCCTCGGGCTGCAGCCACCTCTTCTGCCAGAAGGGGTCCCAGCTGCCTCTGCAGGGTTGTCTGGAGGGCCAGAGAGGACGCTGGAGTCCCTGCACGTGCTCGATGAACGGGGCCGCCGCAGGCAGCTGGGCCCCGCGGGATTGCTCCCCCTCTGGCGCCAGGCTTGGCTCCCAGTCACTCGCAGCGCCTCCCACGAAAGCACATGGCCACTTAGGCCGCAAAGATGTTGCCACTGAGGTGGTCGAACGGCTGGTCTCTGAGGGCAGTTCAAAGAACGTCCACTGTCCTGGGCAGAAACTGGTTCTACGAGAGCATGCAGTGTCCCCCCCACCCCCCTGGCACGGAGGGACCAGGCAGGAGGGGACAGCCGGGTGCTGGCGGGGCCGTGGCAGGAGTGTCAAATCAGAGGCCAAGCCCCCCTCCCCCAGCCTGACCGTGAGAAACACGGGACAGGAGCCCCACAGAGGGGCGTCCTGCCACACTCCTGCCCGGTCCCCCTCACGCCAGCCCAGGGCATCAGGAGCATCTGAGGACATCCCAGCCCAGAGGAGCCAGGAGACGGGATGCCCGAGTGTCACATGGGGTCCTGATGGGGTCCCGCAACAGAGGACATCAGGGGAAACTGAGGCAATCTGAGGAAAGTGTGGGTACTAGTTAACAAGGACGTCTCGATATTCGTTCATTCATTGTGACCACGAGCCACACTGACGTAAGCTGTCAAGGATGGGGGGACAGCCCACCCGGCGCCCCCGGAGCTCGGTACATCTGCACAGGTTCTCTGTAAATGTACGACTGTGCTACAATCTGAAGTGAATTTTAAAATCGTGTCATTACTCATACACACCCCTCCCCACGTGGGCCTCCTGGAAACCCTGCTGAGCATCGGCTTCCGCCCCCTCTGTCCTGGCTCACCTGCCCAGGCCGTGCCCTCTCCACCTGGGTGCGGGGTCCCATCCACAGCAGCCTGAGGTTCAGGACCATGCCCCCTCCCCCAGGGGCTCCCGTGCACCGCGGGGTCTCCTCGTGGAGCTGAGAGCGCGGTGGGGCGGGTCTCTGAGCGCAGAGGAGGGGCGCACCTGGGGGCGGGCAGGGGGCAGGGGGAGCTGGGGCGGCTGATGTCTCAGGCGGGGGCGGGGGCGGCGGAGGATGGTGGCGCTCCTGCGCCGGGGACCCAGGTGAGGTGGGGGAGGAGACCCCGGTGGAGGGAGGAGGAGGGCGGCGCCCCCGGGCCAGGGGACCCCGGTGGGGGGAGAAGACCCCGGTGGGGGAGGAGGAGACCCCGGTGCGGGGAGGAGACCCCGGTGGAGGGAGGAGGAGGGCGGTGCCCCGCCCTGTGCCGCCCCCAGCCCCGCCCCGGCTCCCTAAGGCCGGTGCTCAGTTCGCGGCGGGAGCCGGCGCGGTGCAGCCTCCGGGGCGGGCGGAGCGCGGTGAGTCTGGCGCCGTCCGTGTGGACGCGGACGGGCTGTGTAGACGCGGTCGGAGCGTGTAGACGCGGCAGGCGCTCCGTGAATGAGGCCGGGCTGTGTAGACGAGGCTGTATAGACGTGTGGACAGCGTGCATGGACGCAGCAGCGCTGTGAAGACGCGGTCAGGTTGTTTGGACGGGGTCGGAGTGTGTGACTGAGATCGGGCTGTGTGGACGCCGCCGGGCACACACTGCGGGGGCGGGACCCCCAAGGGCTCCCCATCCCAGACCGCAGTTTTCCCCGCCTTTTCTGCCCATTAACTTGGCTGAACTGAGCGCGGGGCCGCAGGAGGAGCCTCGGCAGGTCCGGGGTGCAGGGGTCCGGGGTGCAGGCGTCGGGGTGGGGCGCAGGGGTGGGCTGGACAAAGAGGGCGACCATCCCCAGGCGTTTGATGAGGAGCCGCCCTGCCCCCGCCCCGTCCTTCCTTCCAGCCTCTTCCCTGGTGGCAAGTGAATCAATGACAAAGATTTGTGGGTCACACTTTGGGGAGGGTGCGGTCACCAGGCCTAAGATTGGGGTCGGGGTCGCATTGCCTGGGGGGAGGGGCTCATAGGTTCAGTGACATGTTGCGGGAAAGCCACTTTGGGGCACAGATCGCCTGATGATAGCGAAGTTGTCTTGGTCTGTTAGCAATGTGCTTATTGCCCTCGAGCTGGCTAAGGATGGCGGGGCGGGGCCTCACCCTCCATCATCCCATCTCCCGGGGTCAGAGCCAGGCTCCCGGGACCCCACAGAGGCAGGCTGTCCGTGTAACTAAGTGTGTGACCACATATGTGAGACTGTGCACAGTTGTGTGTGTGGTTGTGTGGCGATTGTGTATAATTGCGTATGGTTGTGTAATATTATGTATGTGGACATGTGTGATCGTGTGTGATTGTGTCATTGCATATTTGTGTGTGTGACTGTGTGTGCTTGTGTGTCTATGTAACTAAATGTGTGACCACATGTGCATTGTGTATGGTTGTGTGGCGATAGTGTGTGGTTGTGTAATTATGTGTGTGGTCATGTTGTTGCATTATTTTTGTGTGGTTGTGTCTGTGTGTGGTTGTGTGTCTGTGTGACTCTGTGACCACTTGTGTGAGATTGTGTATGGTCGTGTGGCCATAGCGTGTGGTTGTGTGTGACTGCACTGTGTGACTGTGTGTGATTTTGTGTGTGCGTGTGCGAACACCCTCTTACTGGTTTCCTCGTCGGGGAGATGGGACAGGAGTCACTTCCTCACCTGTGGATCTGACCCCCCCCCCCGCCATGCAGCCATGTGGTCCCACCAAAGCCGGGGTGTCCACGGTCCGACTGCGGGGTGTGAGTTCCAGTGCGGCCCCTGCTCCTCCCCACCCCGAGGAGCACTGTGTTCTTCGAAGCTGGCTTTGCAGAGTCCTGAGTGTTTAGGGGCAAAATGTGGGGCTTGGAGAGTCTTGAGACAAAAGCATGTTGAGTGGCCTTTGATGAAGCCTGGGACGCCGGACTCGGAGTCCGGCCAGGACAGCCTTCCTGGAGAAAGTTCCTCTGTCCTCATTGCTGTCGCTCAGGAGTTGGAGGTGGCAGCCAGGGCCTGGGGGACGTGGGGGGACCTGGCACATCTGTGATGGTGGCCATGTGAGTCCATCGACCCTGTGGAGGCAGAAGCAGCAGGACCGGAGGTCTGGCCTCTGTCCTCGTCTGGCCGTCCCTCCATCCGTCGAGCAAAGTGAGGCAAGGGCAGCCGGCGGGAAGGGCAGTGTGTCCGGGAGCCACGCCGATGCGGCCGCGGGACCCTCACCCTGTGGTGTGGCCGGCACTTGCGCAGCTGGGAGCTCAACCCAGGCGTGGATGCTGACCTCCATCCCTGGGGCCACTCGCCATCTCTCTTCCGGCCCCAGGGCAGGGCTTCGGGCTCTCGGTCCCCATCCCAGTGGCTCTCCTGGACGCCTTACCGGGCGGAAGAGGCCTGGGGCAGCCGTGGCCCATTTCGTGGTAGAGAAGCCACACAGCAAAGTGGGGGAAATTCCTGGATTCTAAGAACTGTGTGTGTGTGTAAGAGAGAGGAGGGGGAGAGGGAGAGACAGAGACAGAGAGAGACAGAGACAGAGGGAGACAGAGGGAGACAGAGACAGAGGGAGACAGAGACAGAGGAAGATAGAGACAGAGAAAGAGACAGAGACAGAGGGAGATAGAGACAGAGAAAGAGACAGAGACAGAGAGACACAGAGAGACAGAGATAGAGAGAGATAGAGACAGACAGAGACAGAGGGAGACAGAGACAGAGACAGAGGGAGACAGAGATAGAGACAGAGATAGAGAGAGACAGAGGGAGGGAGAGATGATGACACTCTCCGAGCGTCAGTCTCCTCTTCTGTGAAATGGGGACATTCGCGCCCCATGGGCTGTGGGGAGGGCTACCTTAACGTGAGTCCGTGAGCCCCACGCGGACATGAGACACGAACTTCCTGCTCACGGCTGCCTCGCACTTGGCCCGAGCCCATGTCGTCCCGTGAGCGGGAACAAGGTCATGGCTTTTCAGAGCCGATCACTTCAATGCGCCCGGCTCTGGGATTAACGCAGATGATAATTTATTCTCGGTCATCGGCTCATATCCGTTTTCCCCACTTTACCTCTATTATTAAAAAAAAAAAAAGGTTTTGGAATAATTGCAGTTGCAAGGATGGTCCAGAGGCTCCCCGTACGCCCTTGGCCCAGCTTCCCCTCGTGTCCACGTCTTACGTAACCACAGTGAAAGATCGAAACTGAGAAACGGGCATTCACATCAGCAGAGCACGCTCAGCATCCTCACTCAGATTTGCCCGGTGTTTCCACTGAGGTCCTTTTTCTGCTCCAGGATCCGATCCGGGATCCCCCGTGGGAGGAAGCGCTGTGTTCATTTTAAATGACGCAGGTCGCAAGCGATTGGAAGTCTCCTCCCCCGACGCCCCCCACCCCCAGCATCTCCACCTCGTCCCTCCACGCTCGTCGTAAAGCTACAAGAACACGAGATATCATCGCCACAAATAGTTTTCTCACAAACGCCTCTTCCCATGAAAACCTAACAAAAAGGCCACAGACAAAAAGAAACAAAGCAGAGCAAGCTTATTAAATTTCCTTGAGGCTCGCAGAGTGATTTATCTCATGAAGTTGGGGCCATGGCCGGGGGGGCGGGGCGTCCTGGCTGGATTTCTGCCCGAGGAGCCGGGCCGGGGAGGGCCAGGAGAGGCCACAGTGCCGACAGGACATGCCCGTCCCATACGCGAGCTTTGGCTGCAGTGGAACTGAAGACGGGGAGGCAAATGGGATGGAAGATTCCAGAAACTGTGATCATCTTGGATTAGGAGCAAGAAAAGAGTGACACAGAGAGATGGACGAGATGGTTAAAGAGTTGAGAGCGTGGAGAAGAAATTTAGGTGCCCAGGAGCAGAGCCGAGGTGAAGTCGGGGTTATATGGAAGGTAAAGCCGACTCTGGTTGGAAAAAAGTGAAGCCAAGAGCCGCCTTTCCCCTTGGAGATGCTGAACCATCGTTTTAACCAAGTAGATAAAATCGGTCATCAAAGGCAAGGAGGAGATTCATGGCGGGCGCATGGTGAACTGCAGAAAGGATGAGGCACTGAAGAGGAGATGAGGAGAAGGGAACAGGACGGGCCACCGAGAGCAGAGTATGTGGCTCCTGGGAGGGAAAATAGAGAGCCAGACAGAAAGGTTGTGGGGTCTGGGTCCTGTGTATTAGTTATCAGTTGCTATGTAACAAATCCCAAAATTTAGCAGATTAAAACAAACACTGATTATGCCACAGAGGGTAAAAGTTTGGGAGTGATTATCTGGGTGGTTCTGCCTGGGGGTCTCTTGTGAGGTCGCAGTCAAGACACTGCCGGGGCTGCCTCATCTGAAGGCTCGACTGGGGCCGGAGGAGCCGCTTGCAGGATGGCTCCCTCGTGTGGCTGTCGGCGGGAGGCCTCGGCTCCCCCTCCAGGTGGGCCTCTCCACAGCACCGCCTGAGCCCCCTCACAGTATGGCGGCTGGCTTCCCCAGAGAGAGCCAGCTGGAGGCCACAGTCCTTTTATGACCTACTCTCGGAAGTCTCACTCCGTTGCTTCTGGTACATTCTGTTCATTGGGAGTGAGTCATCAAGTCCAGCCCACCCTCAGAGGGAGGAGAATCCGGCTCCACCAGAGCAAAGAGTGGCAGAGAAGTCGTGGAAATCCTTTAAAACCGCCACATCCTGTGACCTTGGGCAAGTCACCCAGCTCTGTGTGCTTCCATTTCCTCTGCCGTCAGAATACAGCTGGTCTCACAGGAGAGTTGTGGTAACAAACTGAATAACGCATGTGAATGTCGTTATCTCGATGCATTTCCCCCAGGCCGTTTCCATTCTCTTGAGGAACGACGTACCAGCGTAGTTAGCCAGGCGGAACTCTCTGGAACTGTGAGGTCAGAGTGTCCGGTGAGAGAACGTGCTCTCAGTCAATATTGGGCTGAACAATGGAGAGAACATTGTGTCTGTTCTTTCCCTGGCCCCCTTTTCCAACGGTCAGCCCCTTCTCTCAGAGTCCAGGGGACTCCAGGCTCTGCACCTTGGCTGAAACCATCCTGCCGCCTACTCCCATGGGTACAGCATGCATAATTCGGGAGACAGCAAATACAGCAGGGGATGGAAAAGGGGGAGTAGGGCTGACTCCATAGGGATAGAGATTCACCTGTCGGGCAGCAGGCACAGCAGATGCAAAGGCCCTGAGGCTAGACCATGTGTGGCCTGTTTGGGGAATAGTGAGGAGGCCCGTGTGCTATGTGGCTGGAGCTGAGGGAGGGAAGGAGGAAGAAGTTGGAGCTGAGGGCAGAGAGCAAAGAGTTTCTGGGACCATGTCACACGGGGCTTTTGTCCTGAATGAAGGCCACGGGGAGGCTCAAGCACTGGCGGGACATGACCTGACTCAGGTTTTAGCAGGCCCCCTGAGGTTCCCGTGTTGAGAACAGACCCAGGGAGGTGGGGACGGTGGCAGCAAGCCCAGGGTAGAAACGATGGAGCTGGGACAAGAGGGCATTTTACTTAAGAGAGAGAGAGAGAGAGAGGCAAAGGGATGGAAGGTTCTAGAAGATCCTCCATGCCGCTAATCTCAGATGACAAAATATCTTCTAGTTGCTTTATTTTTCTTTTTGGCAAAGATCGGGGGTGGGAGAGGAGAGCCCGATGCTGGCATGTTTTGAAGGTGGAGCTGACATGTTTTAAGGCAGATTGGATGGGGCTGTGGGAGAGGACGACTCCAGGCTTTGGGTCTGGGTGATCATAAGAACAGGGCTCCCATCTGAGATGGAGAATCGGGGAGGAAGAGGTGTTCTGGTGGGGGGAAGAGGCATTTCAGGAGCTCAGCGGGGGATGCGTCCGATTTGAGAAGCTCGTCCGTCATTGGATTTCGGTAATGAATCGCCACAAATTTGATGGTTCGAAACAGCTCCCGTTGGTTCTCTCCCAGTTTCCGCAGGTCGGGAGTCCGGGCCTGGCTCGGCTGGGCTCTCTGCTCAGGGTCTCACAACGCTTCGATCTCGATCAGAGCGTCGACGGGGCTGCATTTGCATCTGAAGGCCGGACTGGGGGAGGACCCACTTCCGAACTCGTTCAGGTTGTTGGCAGATGGCGAAGGGCCCGGCTTTCCGCTGGCCGTCGGCCAGTGGCCACTCGCAGCCTAGAGAGGACGCCCACGGTTCCTTGTCACATGAGCTTCTCCAACACGGCCACCTGCTTGGTCAAGCCAGCCCCAGTCTGCTAAGATGGGGTCTTACATAATCCGATCATGATGGTGACGTCCCACCCCCTCTGTTGGTTGGAAGCAAGTCCCAGTCCTGCCCGCACGCAAGGGGAGGAGATTACGCAGAGATGTGAACACCAGGAGGTGGCGGTCAAAGGGGGTCACCTGAGGTCACCCAGGAGGAGGTTCCGGTGGCCTGCTGGACCTGATTCGGGGATTCAGAAGATGCGTCTGGAGTCTGTATACGTCGGGGATGTTATTAAAACCGCAGACTGGATGGGGTCCCAGGGGAGGGTGCCATCTCCAGGTCATCCGTGAAAATATCTATTTAATCTCCCTTCAATGGTCCACTTTTTAAATCTAAAAAAAAAAAAAAAGGTCTAAAAGAAAACTTGGTCACTGACACCCAAATAGAAAACAAGAAACAGAAAAAAGAAATGGGAAGAAAACCAAACGGGGTTATTAAATTGTCACTGTCTCTTTCCAGGCAGGATGCTGACCTTGGACACAAAATTTAAGGGGGACGCCAAAAAGCTCAGTGATCAGGAGAAATCCTATTGTGTTACAATATGGAAAATACCAGAAGAATGCAGAGAGGTCTTCAATAAGCCAAATAACACGATAAGCAAAGACAGTGCCCCCAGGGCAGGGGTAAGGGGAGGAGAGCGGACGAGCCAGGCAGGTGCCAGGTCTGGTCCTGAACTGATGTAAAATGTCCGTATTTGGTCGGTCGTGGATTTCTTGGCATTCATTGTGATTTTTTTAAACGTTGCATGAAAGTGTTATTTATCTTGTTGACCGAGGTTTTTGGCACCCCCTTAAATTTGGCCCCCTAGGCCAAGGACTCGGTCGCCTGGCCCCAGGCCTCGGCCCTGCGTCCTCCGGAAGGCTCGGCACCTGAGTTCGCTCTCTCTTCTCTGAAAGCAGACGCTGGCGAGTGTCCTGATGGCTTTGTGGACACACGGGCCCGGAAGCGAGGCTCTCCGTGGCATCCTTGGGAGACCAGACGCAGACGTTCCTGCCTCGTTCCCAGTGAGGGCTCACTTCACGACGTCCTCTTGCTCGCCGCTTCCTTGGGGGCCCCCCAAACGGCTCCAGACCCTTCCTGGCAGATGACGACAGAGTGGGAGGAGGGCGGCCGGATGTCCCGATTTCTGGGTTCCAAGGGGAACAGTCTCAGGTGCCCCCAGACGGTGAGTCACCCCAACGGGAGGGACCTGCTAGGTGTCACCCTGTCACTGCCAAGATGGGACAAGACTCAGGCCTCCTGTCCCCCCCCGGGGGCCAAGGACACTGGGACAGCAGGAGCTGCAGGCTGATGAGTGACAGGCTCAGGTCGTGGACGTCGGTGCCGACAGCCCACAATTGAGCTCTGCGTGCTCCGGGCTTCTGTCATCCGTTCCCGAGGCCGCGTTTCTTCCTCCCCTGCGTCTCGGTGCCCGCTTCAGACCTTGGATCTGGCGCTGATCCTTCTCGAAGCTTTTACCGACCGTTCCTGTAAGCGGAGGGCAGACAGCGCGTCCCCCGCCCCCTCCATTCTCTTATTTCACAGCCTCTCCTTCATTCGTCGGATGTGTCTGGGGGCTTCTCGGGTGTCTCTCAAACTCAGGTGGTAACTTATCCTCCCACGTCGCTTTCAAAAGCACAACTGACGCCTCATCCTGTCAAGGGCTTTCTCGGAGCTCAGGGTCACCGCGTGGAGCCGGCAGTCGCCTCTTGAGTTCTCTCTCTTATTTCCCTTAATCTGCTATCTTACCTCTTTCTCCTCAGCTTTTGTATTCTTTTCTCTCCCACCCCCGATCTTTGCAAAAAATAAAAATAAAGCAAATTCTAGAAGATATTCTGTAGCCTGAGATTAGGGGGCGTGAAGGATCTTCCAGAACCTTCCATCCCTTTGCCTCTCTCTCTCTCTCTCAAGTAAAACGCCATCTTCTCTGAGACAGGCTGTCTCCACCACATCTGAGCGACCCAGAGATGTCGCTGCCCGGAGGGGTTGGGGTCAGCTGTTTGCAAAGCTAATAAGTGCCCTGCCCATTTCTTCTTTGGTAAAATGGTCAGCTTTTCACTCAAGCAACAAACGCATTATCCGCGCCAACTGTTTGCAAAGACTTTGCAGGGAGACGGGAGCAAGGCAAAGAGGCAGAAAGCGTGTGTCTATCCCTGAGGAGCTGACAGGAGTCTAGAAGCTTCTCTAAACTGGGTGCCTCCACGCGGTGGTTCATAATCGCTTCCCAAGCCGGGCAGCTCTGTTGCCTCCACAGCGTCTCTGTTTCCTGACTCCTGAAGGGGTCGCATCGGCGTCAAACTTTGCTTTTTCTTGTGTTCACAGTCAAGAGAGCCGCGAACTCCTGCCCGGTGCATTCCTTGCTGATTTCTCTCAATGATTTTTTCATTCCGGTAAAATATATATAACATTCACCATTTTAACCATTTTTAAGCACACAGCTCAGCGGCATGAAACACATTCACACGGTTGTGCAACCATCCCCTTCATCCGTCTCCAGAACTTTCCATCTCCCCAAACTGAAGCTCTGTCCCCATGAAACACTGACTCCCACCCCTCCCCCAGCCCCTGGCCCCCCATCCTTTCTGTCTCTGTGGATGTGGCTCCTCTGGGGACCTCCTGTGAGTGGACCACACAGTGTGTGTCCTTCTGTGTCTGGCTCATGTCACTGTGCGTCACGTCCTCCAGGTCCGTCCACGCTGGAGCAGGTGTCAGGATTGCTTTGGGAGCAGAATAAATGTGGAATGGCTGGAGGTGGGAGCAAGCGGTGGTGAGTGATGAGGCTGGGGAGGGAAGTCGGGGCCAAGATTTTGAACTTGATGCTAAGGGTAGTGAGGAGCTGCTGAAGGGCAGGGAAGCAATGGTCATACTTGTATAGACCATCAGGCCAGCTGACATCGGGCCGGCTCATTCTCCAAGGTGGAACCGTCCTGCGCCTTGTGGGTGGCTGAGCAGCATCCCTGGCTCCCACCCACTTGATGCCAGGAGCTCCCCAAGACATGACAACCACAGATGTCCCCAGACATCACCCAGTGTCCCCTGGGGGCAGGATCGTCCCCGGGTGAGACCCCCTGGTCTAGGCAGCTATCTTCAGTTGTATGAAGAATGGGTAGGTGGGTTAGGTGGGGAAGCCTGGAGTTGGCGAGAACCCCATAAGCCAGGGACGAGGGGAAGGCCGGGAGGACAGGAATGGATGGATGGATGGGGTCCCCGGAGAGGAGGAAGATGGTGGAATGGCCGGATCTGGAGGTGACCAGCAAGGAGGGGAGAGAGGACAGACGAGCGATGGCCAGTGTCCAGGGGGCTGCTCTGGAGTGTCAGTGGGTGGGAGAGGTGGGACCCCAGAACTCAGGAGGAAGAGGGGGGCAGGTTTGCTGAGGGAGGACACATCTGACTTGGGACATGCTCAGTGGCAGTTGGACACGTCCAGGTGTCCATTCCAGCCTGAAGCTCCAAAGAGACGTGACTTAGAAACTTCTGTTCGGGGGTCGTTGGTGGATTAAAGATCACGGGTGCTGTGGGCTCTCCTAGCGGGCCCGCAGCACCAGAGGAGAAGGGAGGCGTGGAGACGGGGTTCAAGCAAAGACTGGCTCTTGTGCCGGGGCAGTCCAATGAGGACCTGGCCCCGGGTAGAGCTGGGTCACTGTGTCCCGTCCCCTGAGGTCCTTCCCTGGCTGTTCCCTCCACATCCACTGGATCTCTTCTTTCAGGGCATTGACCTCATCCCTCCTTCCTGTTGGCAGGCAAGATGGTGGCCAATGGCCCCAAGGCCACCTATGGCAGCTTAGAAGCCCCAGTGGGAAGAAAGCTGCTTCCTCCCTCCTGTTACTAGTTGAACCGTAAGAAATTGATCATGTCCTGTTGTTTTTGGTCTAGAAAAGCGCTAATTTCATACCGTTGAAACTCAAGGAAGAAACTTGGTTGGCTTACATCAATCATATGCAGCCCTTTGGACCAATCAGTGATGGGGATGAAGGGGTGGCTATTGTGATTGGCAGGCCTGGGTCCAGTGTGGACCAATCAGTGATGGGGATGAAGGGGTGGCTACTGTGATTGGCAGGCCTGGGCCCAGTGTGGACCAATCACAGATGGGGAGAGAAGGGTTAAAACTGTGATGGGCAGGCCTGGTGGCCAGGTGGGTGGGGCACTATGATTGGGGTGGGCCTTCCCCAAAAAATGGGATTGAGGAAGACAAAAATGACATTGTCACCCCCTCTGCCATAGAGAACTAGAACTCAGGGGACAAAGCTGATCAATGACCGGCCATGACTGAGGCACTTGCTGGGGGCCACAGAACCGCTTGGGTTGAAGCCAGAATATGGATGTCGGTGACCAGCATCCCTCCCACTTGACCCGAGAGAACGATGGGAGAAGGGCGTCCCGTTTTCAAGGTGTTCTTCCTACAAGGACGCCCAATGTGCCGAGTCAACACTCAACTCTCTCCTAGGCCAGCACTGAGCAGCTCTGTCCACAAGAGCCTGTATTCGGTCCTGTCGCTGTTGTAACAAAGAGGCCCCATGGGGCTAAACCCAGGGGTGCAGAGGGCGGGTCCCCCCGGAGGCCCCAGGGGAGGAGCGTGTCCCGCCTCCTCCAGCTTCCAGAGGCGCCGCGTCCTGGGCTCGGTGCCCCTTCCTCCGTCTACACGGCCAGCAGCGCAGCGTCTCCATCTCGGCCTCTGACCCTCCCGCCTCCCTCTGCTCAGGACCCTGGGCTGACCCTGGGCCCCGGGAATCCAGGGTCACCCCCATCCCAGGGTCCTCGACTTAACCCATCTGCAAAGTTACCCCGTGAGGTGACATACCAGTTCCTGGGACCAGGACGGGGACGTCTTTGGGGTCATTATTCTGCCTTCCACAGAGTCCAAGCAAAATGGCATTTCTGTGGGAGTACCAGGGGCACCGTGAGAGTTTTGGGACCAAACAGTCATGTCTTTCTGAGCCCTGCTTGGTTCAAAGGCAGATTTTGCAGCCTCATTTTGGTCTGCCGTCCTCCAGGGCTGCCAGCTGCTGGATGAGGTTTCCCGGCCCTGCGAGGAGGTCGTGTCAGGGTCAGGCCGGGGCACGAATGCGCTGGTGCGCGTCCAGCCCGGCGTTCGCGGGGATGGCAGAGGGCAGAGCTGGCCCGGCGGGCAGCCACCCGGCGCCACCTTCTCCTGAGTTTCCTTGTTTGTTCAGAGATACTCACTCTCGGCTCTCCACGTTCCAGATGTCTCTGTGTGGAAGCAGTTCGAGTGTGTGCCACCGTTCCCCGTGGTTGTCGGGCTTCAGCGTCACCCCACCAGCTCTGCCGTCTCACATTCCAGTTTGCGACATCTGTCAGTCCTTCTTTCTCTTTCTCTCTCCATTCTTTTTTTCCTCTTTTAAATTGTGGTAAATTATACATAACATAAAATTTACCATCTTAGCCATTTTTAAGCGTACAGCTCAGCGGCATGAAGCACATTCACACGGTTGTGCCACCATCCCCTCCATCCGTCTCCAGAACTTTCCATCTCCCCAAACGGAAGCTCTGTCCCCAAGAAACACTGACTCCCACCCCTCCCCCAGCCCCTGGCCCCCCATCCACTTTCTGTCTCTGTGGATGTGGCTCCTCTGGGGACCTCCTGTGAGTGGACCACACAGTGTGTGTCCTTCTGTGTCTGGCTCATGTCACTGAGCATCACGTCCTCCAGGTCCGTCCACGTGGGAGCAGGTGTCAGGATCGCCTTCCTTTTCAGGGCTGCGTAATATTCCAGGGTGTGGATGGACACACTGTGTGGATCCATCATCCGTCCATGGACACTTGGGGTGTTTCCACCTTTAGGCTGCTGTGAACACGGGTGTGCAAATGCCTGTTTGAGTCCCTATTCTCAATTCCTTCAGGTCCACACCCAGAATTGATATTGCTAGGACATATGGTCAATCTATGTTCAATTTTTTGAGGACCCACCAAACTATTTTCCCGACAGCTGCACTGTTTTCCATTCCCACCACCAGCGCACGAGGGTGCCAATCTCTCCACAGCCTCACCAAACCTGTTGCTTTCTGTTGTTTGATAATAGCCGTCCTCATGGGTGTGAACATTCTCTTTTTACTCTTTTCCTTTGCGAGGAGTGTAGGGCCAACTGCAAGATCAGAGGTCACAGTCTCCACGCAAGACTGCCCTCACTTCTGACACCAGTCGCAAGTTCAGGGGTGTTCTGGGGTGAACTGTCCCCCCCCAAAATTCATATGTTGAGTCTTAACCCCCAGGACTTCAGAATGTGGCCTTGTTTGGAAATAAGGTCTTTTCGGATGTAATCACGTTAAGGTGACGTCATTAGGGCAGGCCTAACCCATTGTGACTGGTGTCCTTATAAAAAGGGGGACGTTTGGACACAGACACGCACAGCGGGAGGACGCCACGTGAAGACGGAGGCAGAGATTGGGGTGACGCTTCTAGCAGCCGAGGACGGCCAGGGACCCTGGAAGCTGGGAGACTCAGAACTCACTCAGAGCTGGTGCAGCACGGGCTCGGTTCCCGGAGATCAAGATTGTGGATGCAGGGGCCGGCCCGATGTCGCAGCGGTTAAGTGCGCACATTCTGCTTCAGCAGCCCGGGATTCGCTGATTCGGATCCCGGGTGCGGACGTGGCACCGCTTGGCAGGCCATGCTGTGGTAGGCGTCCCACATATACAGTAGAGGAAGATGGGCACAGATGTGAGCTTAGGGCCAGTCTTCCTCAGCAAAGAAAGGATTGGCAGCAGTTAGCACAGGGCTAATCTTCCTCAAAAAAAAAACAAAACAAAACAATTTTTGCTTGAAACTAAACAGCTTTCGGTTGCCCATGCCACTCTTTGTCCCAGGACAAAGTTTGAACTCCTGGGTATGGACACAGTGGCCTCCCAGCCTGGGCCATGGGACCTTCCCGGACTCACCTCTCCCCCCACTCTGCCCTGCCCCATCGCACACCCACCCTGCCCCACGCCAGGCCCTGTGATTCCCTAAGTGGATCCCATTTGAAGGCCTCTGGACTTTTGCTGGATGACTCCCTTCTTCTGGAACCTTCTACCTTCCGGAGCTGTCCTGCGCGTCCATCACGGTCCCAAATTCAACTTGACAAACATAGCTCCGTGCCTACAGTATGTCTGACATTCTGACCTTAGCCCTCGCACCCCAGGCCAGATGCCATCCTTCCTTGGTACTTCCCTATTAAATTTGCTACTGAATGGATAGTAAATGAAGAAATTCGCATTATAAAAGATACCCTAAGTCTGCGGGAGGGTTTCTTCTGGCGCTATTGACCTGCTGTGATCGCTGATTCTTAGGAGTGGTAGGGGGGCTGTCCTGGGCGCTGTGGGGGGTTGAGCAGCATCCCTGGCCCCCACCCACTCGATGCCAGGAGCACCCCCAGTGTGACACCCACAGACGTCCCCAGATGTCCCCCAGTGCCCCCTGAGGGCTAGGGCCAGCCCCTGTGGGAACCCCTGGTATATAAGATAACACATAAAAATACCCCCCACCAAATGCCCCCTCCATCTCTCTCCCCCGCGGAAGGCATGGTTAATACTTCAGTGCATCGATCTTCTGGGCCGTGAATTAAATGCACAAATGTGCAAAAAAAGAAAAAAAAAACTTTAAAAAACGTAGGCTCCTTCTGTGCACAATGTTCTGTGACTTTGTCACATTAGTATGTATCTGGGTCCTTCGTTCTTTTTAACGGCTCGGCAAACTTTTTCCATAAAGGGCCAGAGAGCAAAGATCTTCAACGTTTGTGGGCCGGACGGTCTCCGCGACGACCCAGTTGCGTGGAAGCGCCGTCGGCAGGCTGGATGCGCCCCGGGGGCCCCAGGTCACACTGACTTCTGTTTTAGACCAGTGTTGTCCATCAGGGTTTTCAGTGACGATGGAAATGTCGCTGGATGGATGGAAATGATGTGGTACCACTCACCCCATGTGGGTATTGAGCGCTTGAAATGTGGCCAGTGCGCCGGACGAGTGTCATTTTTCATTTGCTTCACTGAGGCATGTGTTTTGTCGGTTCCCTACGGGGGACGGGACCCCGCGTGGGCAGCCCCTGCTGATCCCCACGCCCACCTCGGACCACCCGCCCTCGTGATTTCGGCGGCAGGCAGAATCCGAAAGTGGGTCCTAAGGTGTCTGCCCCCGGCGTACACGCCCTGTGTAAGCCCTTCTCTGCCAGTTGAAAGGACTATTAAATATGCAGCCATAGTCCTCCCCCCATCCTTGATTAAGTGACATAGGATGTGCAAAGGGCCAGGATGTAGCTCCCACAAATACGTCACATTCTACAAGACTCCGCGTCCTGGCAGACCGGAGTGGGTTTCTCCTGCTGGCTTGGAAGAAGTCACTGCCACGTTGTCGGGGGGCGGGGGGCCTGTAAGCCGGAGGCCCCTGGGAGCTGAGGGCAAACCCTGACCAACAGCCAGCAAGCAAGTGGGGACCTCAGTCCTACAACCACGAGAAAACAAATTCTGCCAACAGCAGGGAGCTTGGAAGTGGACCCTTTCCCGGTTAAGCTTTTGGGTGAAAACACAGCCCAGGTGACGCCTTGACTGCAGCCTGGGAGACCCCGAGCAGAGGACGGAGCCGCCACGTGCCAGAATCCTGACCCATGGAAACCACGAGACGGTAAATGTGCGCTGTTTTAAGCTGCCGAGTCGGTGGTAATTCGTTACGCAGCAGTAGCTGACTGACACACTTTCTCCACATCGGCCCTTCCTTCCTCCCTCCTGCCCCAGGGCGTTTACACATTTTGCTCTTATGGTGTGGACATCCGTTCCTTCCACTGGGCACTTACTGAATTCCTGTTTATCCTTCAGAACTCAGGTAACTCGTCTCTCCCTCGGGAGACCCTCCCTGATCCCCTCTCCAGATCAAAGCTCCCTTTTACCCAGACTCAAATCCCCCATGGACACGTCTCTGTTTTCCAGCCTTTATCGTAGCTGTCATTTTAATTTCTTTGGATCTCTGCCGCTAAGATTTCAGCTCTGTGAGCTGGGAGTCGCATCCGTCTCATTCGGGGCTGGGTACCCAGCCCAGAGCAGCCAGGCCCGGCCCGGCGTCAATATGGGACGGACGGAAAGCTGAATGAATGGTGCTTCTATATTCGATGCTAAATAGCAGGAGGGCCCCTAATGATGGTGATGACAAGACAGTTTAGAAAACCCAGGGGTGAGGGTGGGAGGCAGCGGGGTGTGAATGAATAGAGTGTGCCTGTTGGGGGGGTTGTCAATGAGCTCATTCGCCGAATTTGAGTTTCCAGCTCTAATCACAGAAGTGAATCTTGCAGTCTTTGTCCCTAAAGCATTTCATCAAGTGATTCTTAGAGATTCCCTGGCTTCTCGGAAAGCAATTCAGCTCAAGTGTAAGAATAAAGGGCGAGTGTTACACGGCCCTGCTGCCTACCACCCCCGCGCAGCTCTCCTTTCTCGTTGGCTCCGGACGGTGGCAGCGAGGCACAGAATGGTCGTTCTCAGGAGGGACCCGTTTCCCTGAGGATGGAACATTCTGGCCGGGCCACAGCGTAGGATTCCACACTTAACAATAGACAGACAGGGTGCTCAGATAAATTTGAATTTCAGATAAACAACAAATACTATTTTTTAGTATAAGTGTGTCCCAAATATTGCACAAGATGTATTAGGGACTGTTTTAGGGTTCTCCAGAGAAACAGAATAGAATAGAGAGAGAGAGAGAGAGAGAGAGAGCACGAGTGGCGGGGGTGGGGCGCATTTTAAGGAATTGTTTACCACAATTACAGGGGCCGACAGGTCTGAAATCAGCAGGAGCAGGAAGAGTTCCTGTTGCAGCTCAAGTACAAAGGGAACCTGGAGGCAAAATTCCTTCCTTCTTGGGGGACCGCAGTCTTTTCTCCAAATGCCTTCAACTGATTGGACGAGGCCCACCCACATTATGGAAGCTGATCTTCTTTAGTCAACATCTGCTAATTTAAATGTTAATCTCATCTACAAATCACCTTCCCAGCAACATCTAGAATAATGTTTGACCAAACAACTGGGCACCCCATCCTAGCCAAGCAGACGCATGAAGTCAACCATCCCAGGGCCGCCATGCTTATGCTACAGAAGGATGCTTTGTCTGTCTGAAATTCAAGTTTAACCGGATGTCCTGTATTTTATCTGACACCCAGGCCTGCCGTTCATCCCTACGGGCCTCAAAAGCAGCCTCACTCCCTGCAGGGAGGCACCCGGCCCAGTGGGCACCTCCGTGGAGCCCCGTCAAGGGAAATCGGATGGGATGGTCCCCCAGCTTCCTTCTCTGCCGTGTTCTAAGAGGGGGAAAACGTGTCAGAGGGCAGGTATGAGTCATTCTGCGCCCACGCAGCATCCCGGGGGCGCCGAGGCGAGGGCAGGTAACTGGATCCACCTCTTCAGAAATCCTAAAGGTGATTCATCCCCTCGGAGAAAAGGGGCTGCTGGAGAACACATCGGCTTTGGAGGAAAGGTGTGCTCAGGGGTCAGGAACGTGAGAGAGTGATCCCCGGGGGGCCGGGGCTGCGTTGGCGCATCCAAGACTTGGATGAGGGTTCTGATCGGCAAGTGGCAGAAACCAGCTGCTTTAAGGGAAAAAGAGAATTGGTTGGCTCTTGACGCTGAGACGTTTCAGAGGCAGAAGTGCCAGCCCTCAGCCTGTCACACCCTCTCAGCTCTGCTTTCTGAGAACTTAAGATCCCCGAGAGGGACAGATTGACCGGATGGCAGGATTTCGTCCCGCCCGTCCGACGGAGGGGAAGCTGGAGGCCAGAGACCAGAGACGTTACATCGCACAGCTATTTCTCACCCTGCAGCCTTCCTGATAAGCGATTTATAAAAAACAGCGTTCACTGTCACGATGGACAAACAGCCTCTGGCTCAAATTTTGCAGACGTAGAAAAATGAAGCCGACAATTAACTCTTGAATGGCATTTCATGGATCAAGTGGCGTCGTATTTGTTTTCTAGGCTGCAAAACAATATTGCTGCGAGCTGAGTGGCTTAAAGCTACACACATCTGTGACCTCTCGGTGTCCGTGGGTCAGGGGTCCGGGCACAGCTTAGCTGGGTCCACTGCTCAGGGTCCCTTATAGGACTGACATCAAGGTGTCAGCGGAGATTGCTGTCTCATCTGAGGCCTCGACTGGCAGAGGATCAGCCTCCAAGCTCACGAGGTTGTCGGCGGAATTCAGTTCCACGTGGTTGCAAGACCGAGGGCTCCATTTTCTTTCCGGCTGTGGACGGCAGGCCGCCCTCAGCCCCTTGCCGTGTGGACGTCCCCAACATGGCCACCTGGTTCACCAAAGCCAGCAAGACAGAGTCTCTGAGCAAGATGGGCATTATAATCTGATGTAACGTAATCACATACAGATAATCAGTTATATCCCACCCCCTTTGCCCTGGTCTATGGGTTAGAAGCAAGTCGCAGGCCCGTCCACACTCGTGGGCAGA
Organism: Equus asinus; assembly: GCF_041296235.1. NCBI lineage: Eukaryota > Metazoa > Chordata > Mammalia > Perissodactyla > Equidae > Equus > Equus asinus. The sequence goes on from NC_091809.1 coordinate 13,068,287, forward strand.
GGTGCGACCCCCAGGAGGCAGGTCATGGTCGCCATCTTGGAATCCGTCTGCCACAGGCGTTAATTCATCTCTCGGGGGCTGACAAGCTCTCAGATGGTGCTTCGTGACCCACTTTCCAAGCACGCAGCATCTCACGGGCCTCAGGGGGGTGAAGCCACCGCCCCAAAGACGGCAAGTGACGAGCAGAAGGAGAAGGCCACTTCACCAGCCACCTGCGCTGTGACACCCGGGCAAACTCTGGTCCTCATATTTGTAAACATCAATACCTTAGTGATGACGTACCAGCTGGGGGTGGCCGTTAGCAAGGACTGGCAATATTTCTAAAGGGCCAGAGAGTAACTATTTTTGGCTTTGCAGCCCAAATTGGTCTCGTTGTGACTTCTCAATTCTGCCATTGTGTCGTGAAGGCGGCCAAAGATAGCAGGCACCACAGGCTTTCTCAAGCTCGACACCGTTGACTTCTTGGGCTGGGTCATTCTCTGGGGTGAGACGGGTGTCCTGGGCACTGTGGGGTGTCGAGCAGCCTCCTGGCCCCCTCCCATTCGATGCCAAAAGCAGCCCCAGTCGTGACAACCACAGATGCCTCCAGATGTGGCCACATGTCACGTGGAAGGCAAATTCACCCCCAGTGGAGAAGCACTGATGTCATCAAATGGGCGTGTCTATGTCTTAATAAAACTTTATTTATAAAAACAAGCGGGGGGCCAGCCGACACCTGGACTAGACATTTCCCTGTAAGATGAGGTCAGTCTGCGCTGGGACCGGGCTGTCCTCTGCCCCTCTTGGCTTTCCACGTGGCTGACTTTACTTATGGTAACAGGTGAGTCAGCCGAAAACATGACCCTCGGACAAAGTGGGCTGGACGGGATCCCAGGGAGGAACTAACTGCAGACAGGACACTCCATAAATGCGAGAGAGGAGGGTCTGTGACTGGGGGTGCAAGAGGTCAGGAGGGCTCCCTGGAGGAGGGGACATTCACCTGGACCAAAAGCGGAGGCCACAGAGCATAGATAAGGCTGCTGCACACACCCCGAGAGCGGAGATGGGGGGCTCGACGGTGGGGAGGGCTCCACCTGACACCCCCAAGACCCACCTCCCCAGTCTAACCGTGAGAAAAACGCCAGACGAACCTCAAGAGAGGGGCGTTCCCCAAAATACGGAGACTGCCCCGGGGCATCGGAAACAAGAAAGTCTGAGAAACTGTCACGGCCCACAGGGGCATAAGGAGGCGTGAGGATTGAGTGTCCCGTGGGGTTCTGGGACAGAGAAGGACATCAGGGGAAACTGAGGACTCTGAACAGACTTTGGTTAATCATAATGTATCAGTATTAGTTCATGAATCGTGACAGATGTACCGCGCCCATGTAAGATGTGGACAACTGGGGAAACTGAGGCCCAGCGTATGGGGACGCTCCACAGCAGTGTCTCAGTCTGCTCCGGCGGCCAGAACAAAATATCACAGATGGGAGCTTCAAGGACAGGCATTTACGGTCTTGCAGTTCTGGAGGCTGGAAGTCCCAGATGAAGGTGTCACTAGGTCCTGATCCTGGTGAGGGCTCTCCTCTCGGCGTGCAGATGGCCGCCGTCTCGCTGTGGCCCCACACGGCCTTTCCTCTGTGCTCACGGAGAGAGAGCTCTCTGGTGTCTCTTCTTACGAGGATACTAAGCCCATAGGGTCAGGGCCCCACCCCTGTGACCTCACGTAACCTTAATCTCCGCCCCAAAAGCCCTATTTCCACATACAGTTGCTTTTCTGGGGTTAGGGCTTCAACACGTGGATTGGAGGGGGGCACGAGTCAGTCCATAGCAACTGCCTTCTCAATTTTTCTGTACTTCTAAAACTGTTCTAAAACATAAAGTCTACTTTAGAACCCAAAGCAAAATATCCGACATTAGACTGGCCTTGAGCGGGGGGGTAGGGGAGACAGTGTCGTCCAGGCTCCTGGCACTGTGGGAGAGGCTGGGTGGGTGACAAAGGAACCGTCTGAACAAACAGAGACCCCCCTGTGGACCAGCAGCGTCAGCACCGCGGGGAGGGTGTTAGAAACGAGGAATCTCTGTCTTACCCCAGACCTGCTCACCCAGAGGCTGCATTTTAACATGATTCTGGAGGATCCGTGGGGCACACTAGGGTTTGAGAAGTCCCTCCCCAGGCGTTCACCCAACGTGCAGGGGCTGCTGTGGCTGTGGGGCTCCCCCTGAGTGACTTCGGGCTCCAGGAATGCAGGAAATGGAGGAGGAGCAGGTCTGGCGGGGAGCTAGGGGCTTCTGGTAGACTTGGTGGAACTGAGGGGCCAGCGAGAGGGCCATCCTTCCATCATCACCTGCTGGGCACTGGGCACGTTCTGGGCGTCGCAAATACGAGGGACAGCACAGCAGATGGTGGCAATTACGGTGCACTGGAGCCAACATTGCCCCTGCCCCCCCCCCCCCCCCCCCCGCCTTGGGAGAGCTGATTGCTAAAGTTTCAGGAATTTTGCAAGCTGATGATTAAACTCAGACATTATCAAAGATTAAGTTCTATAAACTCACAGTTTTAAAAATTATATTACAATGCAAGTCACTAAGCACTCCAAATTCACCACTTCCTATTTATTTTCCCATATTTTACAATTATCTCCCCCCTCCCCAGGGTGGGGGGGGGCAACTACCGCCCTCGGGCCACATCTCGTCTGCCGCCTGCATCTACGCAGCCCGAGAGCTCCGTTATTTTTGCGTTTTAAGTGGTCGAAGGAGAAGCATATTTCGTGCGGTGTGAATATTATATGGGATTCAGATTTCAGCGTCCATAAGGAAGTGTGATCGGAACCAGGGCACTTCCAGCTGTTCACATGTTGCCTGTAACCCAGTTAGTTCCTTATCTGCAGAGTCCAGTCGTTGTGAGCCAGACCATACGGCTCACAAAGATGACAATGTTTACCCTCGAGTCCTTTATAGGAAATGTGTGGAGCTCGGGTCTAGGATCGTGGGGTTATTTACATCTGTCCTATCTGTACGGTGGAAAGTTTATACAGCGTCCTGTGGAAATTAATAAAAGAAACCTTAACTCAACCGGAGTCAAGAAGTCCTATAGGGGAAGCTCTCGCCCATCCCACATCCTCAATGACACCAAACTGGAAGATTGACAGATGCTTGCATCTTGGACCAGAAGTACAACTAGTTTACTACTGGAGGAAGATTTCTCTCCCTGCCCAGCAACAGCCCAACCAATGAGAAGCCCTGCAGTTCAACCAATGAGAAGCCTCCACAGTCCAGCTAATAAGAAGCCTCCACGGCCCAGCCAATGAGAAGCCTCCACAGCCCAGCCAATGAGAAGCCTCCACAGCTCAGCCAATGAAAAGCCTCCACAGCTAGCCAATGAGAAGCCTCCACAGCCCAGCCAATGAGAAGCCCCACAGGTCAGCCAATGAGAAGCCTCCACAGCTCAGCCAATGAGAAGCCCCGCAGCTCAGCCAATGAGAAGCCATTGCTGCCCTGAACTGCTACTTTCCCCCAATGGGCTCGCTTAGAACAGCCCCTCCCTCTCCCACTTTCTCTATAAAAGCAGCTCCCCTGCTTCCTTCTCCGCATTTGCTTATGGCTTGTCATGGCATGTACGTCTGAGATTGCAATTCTTTTGGCTATTCCTGAAAAAACTCATTTTGAGGTTTTTCGAGTCAGCAGTTCACACTGTGCATCTTGTCCCAACTCTGTTCAATGGTGTCGTGCGAGCAGCTAGAAATCAGCCAGAGTGGGAACATTTACACCACGGAAATTGGCAGATGCTACAAATCGAGGCTCCTCCCCCCATCAGGGAGCCAGTTGTTAAACATTTGCCAATTTTGATGGAGCTGAGATCCCAGCGACAGTAAATACGTGATAGACTGTCAAGGGAGGGACTCGAGAGAGATGTGTCCCTCCAGTGGGGATGCTGGTGGCTGTGGATGGTCATAGAGAGAGAGCCCAGGGCCACAAAGGACCCCATGGGCATCAGAGCTAGAAATAAGTCAGGCTCCATCTTGTTCTCTCTGTATCTTTATTCTCTTCTATTGCAGGCTGAATAACGGCCCCCAAAGATGTCCACATCCTGATCCTGGAACCTATGAATATGTCACCTTATGTGGCAGAGGACTTTTCAGAGGGGTTAAGTCAAAGACCCTGAGATGGGGGTTGGTCCTGGATTCCCAGGGGGCCCAGTGTCATCAGAGGGAGGCGGGAGAGTCAGAGGCCAAGATGGAGACGTGCAGACGGAGGAAGGGGCCCCAAGCCCAGGACGCGGCGCCTCTGGAAGCTGGAGGAGGCGGGACACGCTCCTCCCCTGGGGCCTCTGCGAGGAACATAGCCCTTCCTTTTAGACTTCTGACCTCCAGAACTGTAAGATAAAAAATCTGTGTTCCTTTAAGCCACTAGGTTTGTGGCAATCTGTTACAGCAGCCCTGGGAAGCTCACACATTCTTTCTAGCAATGGACCCCAGTGGCCCACAGGGAGCCCGCGTGCACCAGCCCGGCCATCAGTCAGGTTGAATCTCTTTTTTGTGACTGTTGTGAGTGGAGTCCGCTGGCTCCGGGAGCTGTTGGTGGCCTCCCGTCTGCACAAGAAGACCCTTGCTTAGGGAAAGAGAAACGCCTTCTACTCTGACCCACTTCCTCTGTCCCTTTTTTGCTGGCATCCAGGTCGCGGTCCCCGTGTCCGGGAGCCATGGAGCCCACCGTGGGTGACTTACAGCTCACGCCCGGGGCCACAAAGGAAGTCCCTGCTCCAGATGCCGCATGCTGCCGAGCGGCCCTCTCTGCTGTCGTGGCCACCAGCATCATCGTCGTCACCCTGGGAGCCCTCGTGGGTGAGTGGCTGGGGGCTTGCCCGGGTTCACACACCAGGCGACTTGCACAGAGACGCTCGGCAGTGGCTCAGTGGAGTCTGCATGATAATCGCAGAGCAAAGGGCCGGGCGTGCAAGCGTGGGATTGAAGGCTGGTCCTCCAAGCCCCCCCAGAGCTCAGACATGCAGGCCAGGTGCGGGGGACGGGGCGCGCTTAGCTCCCATCTGGGCGGGCAACTCAATACCTGCAAATTTCAGATTTCCCACTGACGGGGTGAAAAGGAGACAACTAGGGATGGTGAAATGAGCTTTTTAAAACTCCTGAGAAATTTGAAAAATACCAAAAAGTATAAAAAATGAATAATTGTTTATATTCCTGCCGCCCACAATCAACAATGACTCCTATTTCATATTCGCTCCCTGTATATTTTCACATTATTTGCGGTGAATCATACAAAACCGTGACCCGTCTATACGATGGGGGGCTCCAGTTACAAAAATAAACAAAGGAAGCTCTTTTCACGTTTGAACAGACCGGCCGAAAGATACCTACGAACCGTGTGCTGTCCTGCATCCCGCTGTCCATCCGTGCTGTCCAAGCCGGGAGCCCCCAGCCCCAGGGGCCTGTCTAGAGTTAAATCAATTAAAATCAAATAATGCTTAAAACTCAATTCCTCAGTCCCCACCAGCCACGTTTCAGTGGCTCAGGGCTACTGTGGTGCACGGTGCAGATCTAGCAGGTTCTGTCATCACGGGACGTTCGACCGGGCAGCCCTGCTCTGGAATGGGGCTTATTCTGACATGAGGGGCGTCCTGCAGTTTTATTTGGGGATGTGAGAGGCCCCTTTCTTTTATGAAATGGTGATAGTCAGTGGCAGTTGGGGGGATGCTCTCATGTGGAGAAATAATAAGTTGCAATCCTACGTGGATCCCCCTAATTTATCTACATCTTTGTGGAACGGCCATCCTGGCTCGCAGCCCGGCACGTCTCACGGAGGCCCCCTAGTGGCTGCGGGCGTCAACTGCAGGAAAATTGGGCTCGGTGTGCAAGTGTGTTGTGTGGGCGCGTGCATGTTCACGCGTGAATGTTGCTGTGTGTGCACACGTGTGTGCGTGTGTATGATTGGGTGCATTGTGTGAGCGTGCATGCATGTGTTTACGTGTGTATGCATGTATCAGTGTATATTGCGTGTATATGTTCACACGTGCATTGCGTGCAGGCATGTATATTATTGTTTGCATGTGAGTGTGTGCACACATGTGTGTTTTTGTGTGCACACATATCTGAGTGTGTATGGTTGGGGATGTGTGCACATATGTATGTGTGTTCACGCGTGTGTGCATCTCCTCACACCAGGGAGAGGCGGGGGCAGCGTTTCACACCTGCCTTCTAGAAGCACAGACAGATTTTGTGCACAACAGATAAACATAACCCCCCGCAGACCCTTGAAACTAAGGAAGGCTTTCAGATTTTTTAAAATTTTTTAAATTTTCTTTAATTAAAATGGGGATGTCTCCAGGCTGCTGGAAATTTCCGCTGTAGATGGTAGCCGCGGGGACGCTGGGGGAGGCGCCGGGGGCTCTGAGCTCCTTCTCCCACTCCTGGAGCCCACGATGCTTTCAGAGGCCCCACGGGGAGGCTGGGCTCCCAGCACAGCGGTCCACACAGCAGGGCTCGGCTGCTCTCTTGTTTCTTGAATGAGAAAACCGTTTTTAGAATCGGCTTAGAATGTGTGTTCTGTCTATTGAATAAACGATCACCTAAGTTCTATTCAGAAGAATATTCACAAGAATTGGGAACCAGCCTTCACGGTTTCGGTGGTTGCCATCGTATTCTTCACTCTCAAACCTTTTATGATTATTATTCTCTACCATTGGGAGCCTTTCCGACAGCTGGGACCCGTGTTGTCGCCGAGGGTGGGTAGGGGGCGGTGGTGAGGCCCCTGTGGGATTCGGTGCCCCCTCCCTGGGGAGGATGTGGGGACTCTGGTTCCAAAGTGGAGGGACGGTCTCCTGAGGCCAATCCAGCTGTTTGGGGCTCCAGCGCTGCCCTCGTCCAGACCTGGGGACATCTGGGGCCATGCGTGCTACCTGGGGGCCTTCCAGGGGGTGCCCCGGGGAGCTGAGCACGGGGCCCTGTTACTAATCGCTCGGGAAGTCAACTTGCCTGTCTGTCGGGGGGACCCCCCCAGGTGGCGGACCGACCCTGGGGGGCTCTCTCACGGCCCGGTGTCCCCGCAGCCTCCTTCTCCACGCAGGGCATCGCCGTGGAGCACGCGGCCCGGCTGGGGGGCCTGCGCTACGCCGCCAGCCTGCAGCGGGAGGGCTCAGCCTACCACCGCGCACTGACTGCCGCCCTGCGGACGCTGGTGAGGCCGGACCCAGGGCCGCCGGGCGGCAGGGCGGGGCGGGGCCTGGGACCAACAGGACGAGGCCCGCGTGGCCGGGGCTGGTGCATTCTAGAATGCAGGGGGAGCCACATCCCGGGGACCGACTCCTGCGGGATTTGTAGCCCACGTGCCAAGGCTGTGAGCTGCATCCCAGGGGGGACGTGAAATGGGGCAGCCGCTGCGGGAAAGTCTGGCGGGTCCTGGGATGGTTCACCACCTCGGATGGACACCCCTGGACCCAGCAATTGCGTTCCTCAGGGTCCACCCAAAAGAAGCGCAAACGCACGTCCACACTGAAACTTGTGCGTGAATGTCCACAGCACCATGACTCACAATGGCCAAGAGGGGGACACAACCCGAGTGTCCACCAACAGACAAACGTGTCCCCCCGCACGCTGGAATATTACACAGCCGTGAAGAGGAGCGAGGCCCTGACACGCCTGCACGTGGACGGACCTGCACGCACGATGCTCAGGGAGAGAAGCAGAGACAGAAGGACACACGGCGTGTGATCCCACTGACGTGAAACGTCCAGAACAGGCAGATCCACAGACAGAGAGCGGGCTCGTGGGGGCCAGGGGCTGCGGAGGGGGTGGGGGTGATGCTGATGGAGACGGGGCTTCTTTTTTGGGGGGATGGAATGTTCTGGAATTAGAGGTGGTGGCTTTTCCCATAAGGCCAGAGAGTCGATATTTCTGGCTTTTCTGGGCCAGACAGTCTCTGTCTTGACTGCTCGGCTCTGCCATTGTGGCTACAAAGCCGCCGTATATGACACATGAATGAACCGGCTGTGTGCCAATAAAACTTTATTGGTGGACACTGAAATCTGCATCATGTTGAAAATTTGCATCATTTTCATGCACCATGAAATATTATTTTTCTTTTGATTCTCTCCATCCACTTAAAAACGTAAAAACCATTGTTAGTTGGTGAACTGCACAAAAACAGGCCATGATTCAAATTCGGCCCACGGGCCGGGGTGGGCTGACTCAGTTCCCCACCCCAACGCTGCAGTGTCCAACAGCAACGTCACACGGGCCCCACGTGCCATTTAAAATTTTCTAGTAGCCACATTAAGGGAAAAAAACCCAGGTAACTTTAATTATAATATTGTATTTTATTTAACCCAGAATATCTAAGATAACACCATATCGACGTGCCATCAACATAAACAGAGGGGGAATTGAGATATTTCACATTTCTTTCTTTGTACAATGTCTTCAAAATCCAGTGTGTATTTCATAAGCACATGTCGGTTTGGACGCTAAGTTTCCATCAGGAATACTTGATCCATATTTAGATCCCTTGACATTTACATACTCAAGTTGCTCCAAACACACTTAAGAGTTTTCCAGTAATTGCATCGAGTATCCGTTTTGAATTTTTTTTTTTTGAGGAAGATTAGCCCTGAGCTGACATCTGCAGCCAATCCTCCTCTTTTTTTTTTTTTTTTTGCTGAGGAAGACTGGCCCTGAGCTCACATCCATGCCCATCTCCTTCTACTTTATATGTGGGATGCCTACCACAGCATGGCGTGCCAAGCGGTGCCATGTCCGCACCCAGGATCCGAACCAGCGAACCCCGGGCTGCTGAAGCAGAACTTGCGCACTTAACCACTGCGCCACCGGGCTGGCCCTCTGTTTTGAAATTTAAGCACAAATTAATTAATATTAAATCGAATGTAAAAATCAGTTGCTCGGTGGCACCAGCCACGTTTCAAATGCTCAGTAGCCACCTGTGGCTGGCGGATGCCATATAGGGGTTGAGTGGGTGTAGAACATTCTGGAAATTTGTGGAATGTTCTATGGGACAGCGCACGCAGGTCTAGATGGCAGGCACTGGGGACATGGAGCCAGAGACTGAAGTTCAGACAAGCAGGTTGGAATAAGAGAATTTCAGGAGGAAGAATCGACAGGCATGACATCACGTGTGCACAGGAAACAGAGAGGGTGACCACGCAATTCAGCACCTAAGTCAGAGGGCTTGTGACAGTGAACGGGGACACTGACGGTAATTGCACTGGGAGAGCAGACAAATGGGGACATGTGGTCACCCTCGGTATAGGTCACATGAGGTGCCGGGGAGGGACCCGGGACCCCCAGTCTTGGAGTTGCTGGGGACAGCACCTGGAGTGACAACATCCCAGTTAGCATGTTCACAGAATTGTGCGACCACCACCTCTAATTCCAGAACATTCCATCCCCCAAAAAGCAACCCCGTCCCCATCAGCATCCCCCCCCAACCTATCCCCCCAGCCCCTGGCCCCCATGAACCTGCTGTCTGTCTGTGGATCCGCCTGTTCTGGACGTTTCCTGTCAATGGGGTCACACACCGTGTGTCCTTCTGTGTCTGCTTCTCTCCCTGAGCGTCGTGTGTTCAGGTCGGTCCACGTGCAGCTGTGTCAGGGCCTCGCTCCTCTTCACGGCTGCGTAATATTCCAGCATGTGGATGGACACATGTGTGGATCCATCATTAATGGAGCAATATTTTCACATGAACAACTTCAAAATGCCCCTCCCCCTCTGTTACCCAGCTCCGTGACTCACCGTGTGTATGAGTTTAAGAGCAGGGGCTTTTCCGTGGGACACCCCATCCTCCAGCCCCACCGACGCCAGGCCCCTGCAGGGACGGCAGCCCGCGCTGCAGTCTCAGCCTTTGCTGCCGTGTTTCCGTTGCAGTTTGTGAGCAGCTTTCAGGAGACGGAGCTGGAGGCCAGCTGCGTGGGCTGCACGGTGCTAAGTTACAGGTGAGCCAGGGGCCTCCTGGGGGGGTGACGGAACCCGGCCGGAGACCGGAGAGATTCTGGAAGATTCCGGCGCAGAGGAGCCCTCCGTCTCCAAGGGCCTGTCTCCTGCCTGCAGGAACGGGAACTCCAGCGTCCTCGTGCACTTCCGGCTGCACTTTGTGCTGCAAGCGCTGGAGACGCTGAGCCCGGGCCTGGAGGAGGAGCTGCTGCAGCGGGGTCTCCGCGCGAGGCTGCAGGGGCGAGGCCTCCCCCTGGCTGCCTACGGCACCATCGTGTCCGCCCAGCTCATAGGCAAGTAGGCCACGGCGACCGAAAGACAGGAGGCGGAGGCCGGAGGGACGCACCGTGGGAGGGTAGCTGGCTAAAAGTTGCCTTAAACTTGGGTTTTTCATAATGGCCCCTTCCTGGGAAAACAGAACACGTCTACACTGCTTTCCCCCCCTGTGGTGTAGACCAGGCACCGACAACCTGGGCACGCCCAGAGTGTCAATATTTCCGTCTTTACAGCCCATCGGGTCTGCGTCATGCCCACTCAACCCTTGTTGCACAAAAGCACCATAGACAATACGGAAATGAATGGGTGCAGTTGTGTATCGATAAAACTTTATTTACAAAAGCAAGCGGAGGGCCGGATTTGGCTCTTGGCCCTGGTGTGCTGACCCCGGCATAGAAATAAGAGTGAATGCTCTGCTGTAAAGTTCACGGATGCCGTGCATCACGATTCGCACGCCAGACGTGAGTTCAGACTGTTGTCCCATTAAAGATCCGTCACCTTGACATGGCCCCACTGGCCAGTTATGGTCCCCTCCCCACTGAGCCTGCCACGCTCCTTGAGTCTTAGCAACCGCGACATCAGCGTTAATAGGACTTTCCTCGGTGACAGAAACGGTTCACGTCTGCACCGTCCACCGCGGTGGCCGCCAGCGCCACGTGGCTGTCACGCGTGATGGACGGGCGGCCGGCGAGACTGAGGCAGAGAACCTATCATTTCATTTCATCTTCAGTGATCGAAGTTAGAATTTAAGCGGCTCCCGAGGGGGACGGGGCAGCTCTCTGCTTTGCGACACGATGTCCTCCAGGGGACTCGGCCGTTCATTGACCGACTTTCCATTTCTTCTCGGTTCCACCGCAGGAAGCCAGCGGGGGCCACCGACGGACAGAGACTTGAAATCAGGTGTGTGTTTCTCTCTCTCGTGAGCTCCCTGCCCGGCTTTTCTGGAGAGTTCTCCTAAGCCCTCTTTCCAGCACGCAGAGGCATCCCCAGGAGGCGGGAAATGCTGGTTTTTTGCGCCCCAGCCGCCCGCGGGGGCGGTGACTTCACAGTCCCGTGTGCGCAGAGGATCTAAAGAGGAGACACTTTGAATTATATACACACGGCCGAGCGTGATTAAGAGAAAACATTATTGGGTTGGTTTTTTTGTTTTTTTTTTTCAAAGTGGTGGAAACCTGTTGTTAAAAGACACGAAACAAACAAAGCAAAACACAAACCAAACAGTTTGGGGGGAAAAAAGGAAAAAGAGTCAGTGCCATCTGGAATCTCGTTGCGTTGAATATTTTCCAGACAGCTCCCGAGACATTTGTAGATACGTTTATTGAGCTTTATATCAGTGGCCCCCAAGTAGGGGTGGTCCCGGCCCCCAGGGGACACTGGGTGACCTCTGGGGACATCTGTGGGTGTCACACTGGCGAGGCTCCTGGCATCGAGTGGGTGGGGCCAGGGATGCTGCTCGACCCCCCGCAGCGCCCAGGACGGCCCCACAGACCATGATCTGGCCCCAAATGTGAACTGTCTACTCAAAATAGTTAAAATGGCGAATTTTACGTTATGTGTATTTTTCCGCCATTAAAAACATTTAATTTCACCCATTTCTTACTTTTTTTGAGCACGGCTACTAGAAAATTTGGACGTACACACACACACATGGCAGACGTACCCACATTCCTGCCGCCCCGCCCCGGCCTCGGAGCCAAGTGACGTTCTCGTGTGACGTCCCTGTCGTGATTCTGGGAAGATTATTCCAGAAACAGTCAGAGACGAGACAGCAGATCCGAGGTGTCTTCCGCGCTCCGGGGTGTCCGAGCAGAGAGGTGGCCGCGGCCGGGAGACGCGGAGTGAGGTCAGGAGCTCGGCCCTTCTTTGTCCTCAGGTCGCTGCCCGGCGGACGCCTTCGCCTGCGGGAACAGCCAGTGTGTCACTAAGGTGAACCCCGAGTGTGACGACAGCGTGGACTGCCCCGATGGATCCGACGAGGCCCGCTGTGGTCAGTCCGCCCCTCTGGGACGTGAGCGTCCACTTGTCCTCGCCCAGCGGAGCTGTGTGCGCACAGCCCTTCATTAATTCCCCCGGCAGCAATAAGTGACGACACGCGCAAAGTGCTTCCGACCCGGGGAAGCTCACTCAAGCCTCGGTGTCCGGCTTTGCGGTGGGGTTGGTCACGCAGCATGAGCCCCCGTATGGCGGGCCACAGGCGTACAAATGTCCTGGGGCCACCATGACAAAGGGCCTCCGACTGGACAGCTGAAACAACAGAAACTGGCCCTCTCCCGGGTCTGGAGGCCAGAAGGCTGAGATCGAGGTGTCGGCAGGGCTGGTCCCCCCGCCGGGGCCGTGAGGGAGCATCTGGCCCGTGCACTCCCCTAGCTGCCGGTGGTGCTGGCCTCTTTGGCGTCCCCTGGCTTGTAGGAGCGTCTCCCCCATCTCGGCCTGGGCCCGTCTCCCCGTGTGTGTACCTGCGTCCAAATGTCCCCTTTTTATAAAGACACCAGTCACTGGATTTAAGGCCACCCTAGTGACCTCATCTTAATTTGATCACCTGCCAAGACCCTTTTCCCAAATAACAGCACATTCCAAGGTCCTGGGGTTTAGAACTTCAATGTCTATTTGGGGACACAACTCAACCCATAACCTCAGTCTCCAGCCTCTCCAGAGGTCGCGCTGATACCCACATGGCCCCTGTATCCCCCCGTCCATCCACCCCACTGTCACATAAACCCTAGGCCGTGACACAAATCCCCAGGTAAATGAAGACAGTCTTCTCAGGCGGGACATTGCAAGAGCTTAGAGGTTTCTCCCCTTCCTGGGGGCCCGGCTGGCCCTCTCTGTCTCGCAGACTGCGGCTTGCAGCCCGGCTGGAGGACGGCGGGCAGGATCGTGGGCGGCGTGGCGGCGTCCCCGGGGGAGTTCCCGTGGCAAGTCAGCCTCCGAGAGAACGGCGAGCACTTCTGCGGGGCGGCCGTGGTCGGGGCCCGGTGGCTGGTGTCGGCCGCCCACTGCTTCAACGAGTGAGCCCCACGTAGCCGGCCGCGTCCCTGGGTCCCGCCTTCCCTCCCGCTCTGGGGACGCCACCGACCAGGAAAGGTGGCCAGGAACGGTGGCGTCCCCAGAGCCCCTTGGAACTCTTTCTTTCTTCCTGTCTTTTCCTTTTCTGTTTTTTTTTTGTCGAATCTGAATACATTAAATCTTGGTAAGCTATACATAACATAAATTTGCCATTTTAACCACTAAAATTGAGCGGCGTGAAGCACATTCACACTGTTGTATAGCCGTCTCCACCATCCGTCTCCAGAACTTTCCATCTCCCCAAACTGCAGCTCTGTCCCCATGAAACACTGACTCCCACCCCTCCCCCAGCCCCTGGCCCCCCATCCACTTTCTGTCTCTGTGGATGTGGCTCCTCTGGGGACCTCCTGTGAGTGGACCACACAGTGTGTGTCCTTCTGTGTCCGGCTCACGTCCCTGAGCATCAGGTCCTCCAGGTCCGTCCACGTGGGAGCAGGAGTCAGGATCTCCTTCCTTTTCATGGCTGCGTAATATTCCAGGGTGTGGATGAACCACAGTGTGTGTGTCCATCATCCATCACGGACACTGGGGTCGCTCCCACCTTTTGGCTGCTGTGAACGTGTTTTGAGTCCCTGTTTTCAACCCTTTTGGACAGAGACGTAGGAGCGGAATTGCTGGCTCACACAGTCATCCTGTGTCTAATTTTTGGAGGAACCGCCATCCACTTTCCCACAACCACTGCCCCGTCTTCCATTCCCACCAGCCGTGCACAACGTGCCAACTTCTCCACGTCCTCAGCAACACCTGTGCTTATCTGTCCTTTTGATTCCAGCCGTCCCCGTGGGTGTGAGGCAGCGTCTCATCGTGCTTCTGATCGGCACTTCCCTGATCATCGGTGACATTGAGCATCTTTTCCTGTGCTCATCGGCCATTCATATAGCTTCTTGGAAGAAATGTTCATTCAGAGCCTTTGCCCTTTTTTTTTTCCTTGAGGAAGATTAGCCCTGAGCTAATATCTGCTGCCAATCCTCCTCTTTTTGCTGAGGAAGACTGGCCCTGAGCTCACATCCGTGCCCATCTTCCTCTACTTTATATGTGGGACACCTACCACATCATGGCTTGCCAAGCGGTGCCATGTCCGCACCTGGGATCCAAACCAGCGAACCCAGGGCCGCCAAAGCGGAACATGTGCATTCAACCGCTGCACCACCAGGCCAGCCCCCCAAGGACATTTTTAAAAATTGTGCCATGTCACCCAGTATTCAATCCATGTTCAGTTTTCCTCAGTTGTCCCAAGAGTGTGTCTTAGAGTTTTTTTTTCTTTTTCTTTCTTTCTTATTCTGATAAAATTTACCATTTTAGCCACTTTTACGGCAGGAAGAGTTGTGACGTTGAGCTGAGAGGGGGTTGGGGACAGGCCCTGGAGGGAGGCTGGGCGCTGAGGGCGGAGGGGACTGGGGCCGTGGGGCTGGGCTGTGCAGCCCCCGGACGCCCAGGACCTGCCTGGGGCCAGGCGGCCAGCGACCAGCGCGGCTCAGGCGACGGGCTGGGCGGGTTTGGCCCCGGACTCTGCTGGGAAGCGTGTTGTCCTGTGGACCGAGCGTGGGATCCGCGAGGCACATGTCCCTCGGGGCCGGGATCAGGGTGAGGAGAGCAAGGCATTCGCCTGGGGGCAGCGATGCGAGGGGCCGCCCCGAGGCCCTCCGTCCTCCTACGGGGGAGATTTTCACGCCACCTTGTAAAACATCCAAGTGACGGCCGGGCGGCCCGGTGGTGCAGCCGTTAAGTTCACATGTTCTACTTCAGCAGCCCTGGGTTCGCTGGTTCGGATCCCGGGTGCAGACATGGCACCGCTCATCAAGCCATGCTGTGGCAGGCGTCCCACATATAAAGTAGAGGAAGATGGGCACGGATGTGAGCTCAGGGCCAGTCTTCCTCAGCAAAAAGAGGAGGATTGGCAGCAGATGTTAGCTCAGGGCTAATCTTCCTCAAGAAAAAAAAAATCCAAATGAATGCAAGAGAAAAAAATCCTCGATGAACAGAACATCCGATTTTAGAATGAAGACCTGATGGGCCAGGCCGGGGTCCGGGGAAGGGGAGGGAGGGGAACGGGTGGGGTGCCGTGTTTACGTAAAATGTCGATATTGTGTTCATCCTGGAGTTTTTTGCATCCATTTAGATGTTTCACAAGTCGGTGTGAAAAGACGCTTTCTTACAGGGCCGGCGATTTGGGGCGCCCCCTGAACACCCTAATCCCAGCCCCGTCGGATCCCGTCTCTGCTAAAAAATGGGTTTTAATTTTTCTGCATTTATTTTGATTTCTGACGATGCTGCGTGACAACATTATCTGGTCTGGATGACTCAGTTTGGGGGGCGCCCCCTTAGCATTTTGCTCCCTTCCCCTCCGTGGTCCCCTGAGCTGTGGTGTGTTCTCCCCCCACCCACCCCCCCGCAGATTCCAAGACCCCACGGAGTGGGTGGCCTACGCGGGCACCACCTCCCTCAGCGGCTCGGAGGCCAGCACCGTGCGGGCCCGCGTGGCCCGGATCGTCACACACCCCGCCTACGACTCGGACACGGCCGACTTCGACGTGGCGGTGCTGGAGCTGGGCAGCCCCCTCCCCTTCAGCAGGCACGTCCAGCCCGTGTGCCTCCCGGCAGCCACGCACATCTTCCCGCCCCGGAGGAAGTGTCTCATCTCCGGCTGGGGCTACCTCAAGGAGGACTTCCGTAAGTGCCCGTCTTCCCGCGGCCCCGCCGGAAATCAGGCAAAACGCCGCCCGGCCTCATTATCCGCGGGTTCTGCGGTTACCGTCCCGCCTCATTATCCGCGGGTTCCCCGTTTGCGAATTCGCTTACTCGCGAACGTCGTTTGTTCGCAGCCGCAATCGGACGCTCGCGGGAACTTCCCTTTGCCGCCGCGCGCAGAGGGGTGAAGATTTTGAGTCGAGGACGCGCACGTTTCCGGCTGAGCTGGAACAAGGCGACGCTCTGCCTTCTTGTTTCAGCTCAGGCTGGAAAGCAGGGTCCTTTTCGCGGTGTATTTTCTGCCGCATTTTTTTTTTTGTGCATCTTTGTGCTTTTGGGGGTCGTTTTGCTGTGTAAAATGGCCCGCTCGCCGAGTGCTGGCCAGCGTTTCTAAGGACAGGAAGGCCGGACTGCGTCTTAGGAAAAAATACCCATTATTTGAGTTTCGCTCAGGCTGTGAGTTCAGGGTCAAGGAATCGACAGCGTGTATTAAATAAGGCGTCTTCAGACAGAAACGCGCGGGACAGAAGGTCGTGCGTAGGTCGGTTAATGACAATGTCGTAGCCGGAGGCCGGCAGGACTGTCCCCCTGGGACCCCCGGGGAGCAGCGGGTCCATATTCGCTAATTCAGTGTTCCCGGCGACTTTATGGAGCAGAACCGCAGGGAATAACGAGAATCGACCGTACTTTGATGCTCTGCGCCTGTGCCGTCCGCTATGGGGGCCACCAGCCCTGTGGAACGCGGCCGGGGCGGCTGAGAAACTGAGTTTTACGTTGTATTTCATTTTACTGAATCTCAGTCTGCATCTAAATGGCCCCACGAGGCCCGTGGTGACTGTACTGGATGGTGCGGTTCCGGGGGGAGGCGGATGCTAAACAAGATAATTGATAGTGTTGGAGGCCAGGGAGACGAATCGGACGGGGATGGAGTGGGGGAGGGCTGCCAGTTTAAACGGGGAGGTCAGGAGAGGCCTCCTTGAGGAAGAGATGAAGCAGGAAGGCAAGCACATTCCGCGGGGACAAGCATTCTAGGTAGCTGGAACAGCATGTGCAAAGGCCCTGGGGTAGGCAGCCCAGACTTGGGTTTTTCCATTCCAGCAGAGCGGGACGAGAGTCACAGCAGAAGCAGAGGAGGGGGGCCTCAGGGCAGAGCGGGTTTTGGGAGGGGGAGCTGAGGGGCCCATGTGGGGTGTCAACTTTGATGCCTCATATCCATAATCATCGGTGGAACCTTTAGTGTTTGCTAGTTTCTGGGCTGGGTGGGCAGCTGGGGAAACTGAGGCTCGGAGAGGAGATGACGTCCTTCTGCCTCCCGGCTCAGGGGGGCTGCCTGGGGCCCTGAAACGCTGCCCCCTCGTGTCTTCCCGCCCGGGCAGTGGTCAAGCCGGAGAGGCTGCAGAAGGCCACCGTGGAGCTGCTGGACCAGGCCCTGTGCGCCGGCCTGTACGGCCCCTCGCTCACCGACCGGATGCTGTGCGCCGGCTACCTGGACGGCAAGGTGGACTCCTGCCAGGTGAGCCCCAGGCCACGCCCCCTGCCCGAGGCCGCCGGGAAAGGCCCCCGGGTTCCCCGGGTTAAGAACGCAAGAGTCACGGGGAGCTGGAGCAAGATAGCAAGACAGGATGGGGCGAGGGCAGCTCAGGCCCTTCTGGGGGGACGCTGCTGCTGTCGTGAGACGTCTGCGGGCTCCAGCAGGGCAGTCATACTGTTGACTTAAGCAAGTGGTGACATTATCAAAGATCTACTGGCATAAGGAGGGGAGGGGATGTTGTTTATTTGGGTTTTAAACTGCCAGTGGTAGAACTAAAATCGATCTTTGAGATTCCCATAGTCCAATGGTCCTATTTTATTTTTACAGAAGAGAACTGGGGTTCTGACACGTGAATTATCAGCTCACGTGTGCCCCGTGAGCTCGTGGAGGGAGGTCCCCGTCCAGGGCTCCTTCTCCGACCCCACGGCTCTGGGCTTTGGCCTGGCTGCTGCTGAGGGCGTCCCTTTGTCTCCTAGGGGGACTCGGGGGGCCCCCTGGTCTGCGAGGAGCCGTCCGGCAGGTTCTTCCTGGCTGGCATCGTGAGCTGGGGAATCGGGTGCGCAGAAGCGCGGCGGCCAGGGGTCTACGCCCGAGTGACCAGCCTGAGCAACTGGATCCTGGAGGCCATCGCCACCCCGAGCAAGCCCCCAGCCCCCACTGTGGCCCCTGCGCCCGCCACCTCCAGCACCGCCTGGCCCAGCAGCGCCGAGAGCCGGGGGGTGGACACTCCCACCCCACCCATGCTGGCCCCCAGCCCTGCGCCTCGGGACCCAGTCACTGCGTCTAAGCCGCAAGGTATTGGGGGGCAGGCAGGCAGAGGGGGCGCCCACCCCCGGGGTCGGGTGGATTGGTGCTGGCTTCCCGGAGGGGGCGTCGGGAGACAGCTGTGCCTATTTTAATATCTGAGAAGCATCGTTTCTTTTTTTTCCAAAAACTCCGTACACGTGTTTGCGTGCTTTTTCCCCAGGTGAGGGGTCAAATCAGCTTATCTGTTTTTTCACTTTTATTTTTAATTGTGATGACAAACACATAACAGAAAATCGACCGTCTTAGACATTTCCGAGGGCCTCGCTCTGTCGCCTTAAGAATATTCATCTGGGGGCTGGCCCGGTGGCACAGCGGTTAAGTGCGCATGTCCCCTTTGGGGGCCCGGGGCCTGCCAGTTCGGATCCCCGGTGTGGACATGGCACTGCTTGGCAAACCACGCTGTGGCAGGCGTCCCACGTATAAAGTAGAGGAAGATGGGCATGGATGTTAGCTCAGGGCCAGTCTTCCTCAGCAAAAACAAAGAAAAAGGAGGATTGGTGGCAGATGTTAGCTCAGGGCTGATCTTCCTCAAAAAAAAAAAAAGAAAAAAGAAAAGAAAAAAGAAAATTCACCTTGTTGGCCCTGGAGCTGCCTGAATTCCTGCCCTGAGGGTCTCCGTCTGCCTTCCCTATGTGGTTTCCGAGGGCCAGGCTCTGTGGCAGCCCGGATCTGATAGTGATCCCCCTTTATGGTCCCACAAACCTCCGAGCCGATCGAAGCTGCTTCATTTCACGTCGCTTACGCCCACCGCGTCTGCACATCCCGGGATAACCCGGCTCTTCCTCGGCTCGGGGGGCCGCCCCGCGCTGCTCCTGGTGGCGGCCGGTCTGGGTCTGGGTCTGGGTCTGGCGGGCCGGGCTCTCGCGGTGCGTCTGCTCCTTTAGGACCTGTGTCCCCCACCCCAGCAGTGAGACCTCAGCACCCTTTAAACCCCGGTCTCTCCGCTGGGGTCGTGGGGACGAGGGTCCCCGCTCCGAGTGGCCCGGGCTGCCCGCATGCCCCCTGTCGTCCCCTCAGAGTGCGGGGTCCGGCCGGCCCTGGAGAAGCCCAGCCGCATCGTGGGCGGGCTGGGAGCCGCCCCCGGGGAGGTGCCCTGGCAGGCCAGCCTGGAGGAGGGGTCCCGGCACTTCTGCGGAGCGGCCGTGGTAGGGGACCGCTGGCTACTGTCGGCCGCGCACTGCTTCAACCAGTAAGCCCACTGGCCCCCCATTGTCACCAGCTGACCCCCCGCCCCCAGGGTCACAGCCGGGTGTCTGGACGCCCCCTTGCAAAGGGGGGGGGGCAGGAAGGAGAAGTGGGGGCTCTGTGGGTCGGGCCAGGAGAATCCGTCGGGGTCTTTGGGGGAGCAGCCGTGCGGCCCTTCCTCCCCGGGGTCCCCGGGGTGGCGTCCCCGGGGTGGGGTGGAGGGGGGGCACGGCAGGGGGCTGTGAGCGGCCTCTCGTCGCAGCACCAAGGTGGAGCTGGTGCGGGCCCACCTGGGCACCGCGTCCCTCGCGGGCGTCGGCGGGAGCCCGGTGAAGATGGGGCTCAAGAGGGCGGTGCTGCACCCCCAGTACGACCCCGGCCTCCTGGACTTCGACGTGGCCGTGCTGGAGCTGGCGGGGCCCCTGGTCTTCAACAAGTACGTGCAGCCCGTCTGCCTGCCGCTGGCCGTCCAGAAGTTCCCCGTGGGCCGCAAGTGCATGATCTCCGGCTGGGGGAACACGCAGGAGGGGAACGGTGAGCCCCCGCCCGCGAGCCACCCACCCGCCACTCCTCCAGGGGGTCGCAAACTCAGGCCCCCCCCACCCCCCGGGCCCGGGGCAGCTGCTGTTGATAAAGTTTGATCTGCACGCCCCCGCCCGCCCCCCGGGCTCTGTCAGAGCCAAACTGGCTGTTGGACGGGGCGGCTCTGTAAGTGGCCTCGGGGCGGGCGGGGGTCTCCTCTTCCCGGCAGCGTCCAAGCCTGACATCCTGCAGCGCGCGTCGGTGGGCATCATAGACCAGAAGGCGTGCAGCGCGCTGTACAACTTCTCGCTCACCGACCGGATGCTGTGCGCCGGCTTCCTGGAGGGCCAGGTGGACTCCTGCCAGGTGAGCGCGCCCAACGGGGAGCCGGCCGACATCCAGGCGACGTGCCCGTGTCCCTCCAGCCGCCGGCGTGGCTGCTGGCGCGGGCCTGGATGTCTCCAGCGCTCGACGTGTCCGCCAAGATGGAAGGGAGAGCGGTGTCAGGTGGCGGAGTGTGAAAACTGTGCCTTGGGGCGGGGCTGCCTCAGTTTCCCCACGGTGGAACCCCACCCTGGAGCTTGGCGGTGGAAAACAACCACTCGTGGTGATCAGAGATGTGAATTCAGATGGGGCTTGTCTATGCCACGCAGAGTCTCAGGCCCCGGCCCGATGGGGAGGCATCTCTCCTTGCATGTCTGCTCGTGGCCGCTGGCGGGATCGGCTGTGCCCTCCACGTGGCCTCCCCTCGCGGTCTCTGCTGGGCCCTCGGGGCTCCCGAGAAACCAAGGCGGAAGCACATGGCCCTTTTTTTTTTTTTTACTGAGTCGCCTGGCGTTGCTGCCCCCGGACTCTGTGGGCTCGGCCATCCTAAGGGTTCAAGGCAGGGACGGACCCCACCACCCACCCAGCGGGAGGGTCCCCACGTTCAAGGAGCACGTCGGGTGGGAGAGGTCGTCCCAGCCGGTCTTTGGAAAACACGGCCTGCTATTCGGCCTGAGCTTTATCGTGACGTTCTAAATTTTTAAAGAAATGTGTTACTGGTGGAAAAAAAAGACGGGTGGCCGGCGAGCCGTGGTTCATTCCAGGTGGTGGGAATATCCTCGAGGGTTATTTTTCTCTTTGGGGTTTTCTGTATTTTTTTTTTTTTTCCTAATCTCTGAAACGGGAGCAAGAACAAGTGAGGCTCAGGGAGGAGAAGTGACCTGCTCAAGGTCACCCAAGGTCACACGGCCAGGCCTGGGTCTGCAGCCAGGTGTCCTGAGTCCCTGTGCCCACGGTGGGAACGCGGGAGGGCACCGGGGTGGTCCCAGCCAGCCCTCTTTCCTGTTTTTTTAGGGCGACTCGGGGGGCCCCCTGGCCTGCGAGGAGACCCCCGGTGTGTTTTACCTGGCGGGCATCGTGAGCTGGGGCATCGGCTGTGCCCAGGCCAAGAAGCCCGGCGTGTACTCGCGCATCACCAGGCTGAAGGGCTGGATCCTGGACACCATGTCCTCGCAGCCCCTCCCCGCGCCACCCCCAGCCACCACGAGGACGCCCGCCACCACCAGTCAGGCCCCCAGGACGACGGCTGGCCTCACAGCTCCGGGGGTCACGGCCAGCAGACCCACTCCCCTGGCCACCAGCGGGGTGACCAGCCACCCTGCCAACAGGACCGCCACCGCCATGGGGACCACCACCAGGGGGCAGACGCCGCTTCCACACGCCCCGGAGACCACCCTGGGGCCCCAGCCACCAGGTACTGGGAGGGGTGGAGTGACACTGGGGGTGGCAGGGGTCCTGGGTCAGTCTGCGAGGTGGCCGTCACCATGTCCCACGGTCTGGGCGGCTCGGACAATTAATTGTCCCCACGCTGGAGGCTGGCGTTGGCAGGGCTGGTCCCCCGAGGCCTCTCTCCGTGGTGTGTGGAGGCCGCTGTCCCCCTGTGCCCTCACGTGGTTGTCCCCCGGTGCGTGTCCGTGTCCTCACCTCCCCTGAAAGGACCCCAGTCGTGGGATTGGGGTCCACCCTCATGGCCTCATTTACCTCAGTCACCTCTTTCAAGACCCTTCTCCAAACACAGCCACATTGCGGGGTCCTGGGGGTCCTGGCTTCAACTTCTGAATGTGGGGGCGACGCGAGTCAGCCCATCCCAGGCCCTGACAGCCGGGGACACGGGCACAGGCCGCAGACGTACGCTGTCTGGTGGCACGTGCCTTATCCTGCTAGCCCTGTCTGCTCCCATTTTACAGAGGACACTCTTGAGGGTCCCCTGGGTGCAGGGGGAAGCCCCTGGCTGGCGGGTGTCCGTGCTGGGGTCACCCGTCCACTCAGCCAGAGTTCGTAAGTCCCTCCTCTGTGCCAGGTGCCATCGTGCCAAGCTCGGGGGCAGAAGGGAACTCGAGAGACACACACACACGCTGTGACGACAGGTAGCTAGAAGGGACGGGAAGTCAGAGCAGGACAGATCTGGGGCTCGGGCAGCAGACCCCCAGGCTCCCCGCCAGGCCTGCAGGGGTGTCCAGGCGCCCCGGTCCGGCGCAGGACAGCGCGGCCGTCACGGCCGATGGCGACATGGACGGTGAGGGTGTCCCTGGGATGCTTCCGCTCGTGTCTAAAACTCTGAGTTCATTTTTATTAAACACTAGTCAGAGCTCTACAGAACAGCCGGATTTGTAGGTCGAAAATAACGGCCATGGAATCTAGGCCCTTTCCTGTGGCTCAGCCGGGCAGTCAGTCAGCAGCCCCCCGAGGCGTCCAGGACAACTAGAGAGAAGATGCTCTGGCTCCGGGGGACAGGGGGGTGCCAGGCGGCCCCGTCTTAGTGAGCTCACCCACTCCCCATCCCCCACTGCCCTGGGCTTGGCCTCCAGGGACCAAATGCCCCTCTCTGCGCCCCCACCTCGCTCTGGGCCACAAGCCCTGCCCCCACTTCTCTAGCCCCCAGATTCTGGGGGCCATGTCTGGTCTGGCCACCTGCAGCTGGGGAGGCAGGGACAAGCAAGCTCTGGGGGGAACCCCAAGGGGCAGGTGCTCAGCACACGGGGCTGCTGGTCTGGGTGGGTGGCCCGCACCTTCCTTCTCACTGCGGAGTTTCCCAGAATCCCTGCTGTTCCACATCCACGTCTGTCGGCATCCTCCCGGGGACACCCCTAGAGGCTCTGAGCCGGGAGACCTCTCTGTGCCCCGCCTCCTTCATCGCCCGCCACCCCCCCCCCCCAGGTCCCCACCGTCCTTCAGTCCACGGCTGGGTTTAACCCCACTACAGAGAAGCCGGGTGGACCGCTCACAAGCCCACAGCCCCATCACAACCTCCATGTGTCCCGAGGGGGTTTGTTCCTTTCCCTGCACATTTGGACGCGGTCCTGGCCCAATGGGCCTGACTCCCCCAGACGCGGACCCACACCCACAAGGTCAGGTTCGCGGGTTCTTTGCAGGGGGGCGGCCTGCCCACCGCAGGAACCAACAGAGGGGACAGGTGTTAGGGGATCTGGGGGCAGAGTGCAGTGCAGAGGACGCTGAATGAAACAGTCTTTACTGGCTCAGAGCAACGCAGACCACATGCCCCGGTTCTGGGCGGCCAGGGGGACCCCAGAGCTAAGACAGAGGTGCAGCAACGAGCCAGGAACCCCCTGCGGGAAGCTCTGCAGCTGGACTGGAAATCCAGGCTGAGGCGCTGGGACTCGGGTCCTGCAAGCCCTGGGGCGCCGCGCCCGCCCGGCTGTGCCTCTGCAGCGGTCTCTGCCCGTCTGCGCGGGGGGGCGGGGGGGCGTCCAGTAGGGACGCTGGGAGCAGCGGGCGTTTTGGTCCTTTGTGGCTGGCTGATGGGGCCTGGCCTCCCAGCCTGAGGACCACTGCTTTTCCAAGAGCCACAGGCTGCGCGTCCTGCCCCTGGGGGCTGGCCGGGTAGGAAGCCCCAGGAAACGGCAGCCTTGTTCCGTGTGGCCGAGGGGCTGGCTGCAGGTCCCGGATGCTCCAGGCCTCCTGGTCCTCGGCCAGGTCCCTGTGGTGTCAGGAGGGTCGAGGGTAGGGAGCCGGGCAGGTGGTCAATTGGCTCCCCTCCCCTTGTTCCAGGCGAGGACACAGCCCTTCTGTTCCCTTCTAGGGCCCGTCCCAAACCTGGGGGGCAGGGAAGGCAGCTGGGTGGCGGGAGAGCAGGCTGGGCAAGGGGGACGGCTCCCCAGGAGGAAAAGGCCTGTGGGAAGTGTCCCCAGGGGTGGTAAGGGTGGTCTCTGCCGCACCCCTTGAAACCACCGGTTTGTCTTTCCTACAGCTGTGTTCTGAAGGTGCACCTTGTGCTGGGGGGCGGGTGTCGCAGCCTGGAGAAAGTATCGGGGAAGGAGACTGGGTCACACAGGACCCGGGTACAGAGCAGCAGGAGGGCATCCGGGCAGGGGCCCAGGGTGTGCAAAGGCCCTGGGGCAGCAAGAGACTCGGCCCCGGTGGTGGCACCAAGAGATGCCTGGAGGCGGCGGTGGTGGTGGGAGGGGACGCTAGCCTGACCCCAATCTGAGGATATCGGAAACAAACTTAAATGCACTTCAAATGTTACTTGAGGAAAGTGCAGAGGCTCGTTTGTAGGACCAAGCGCCAGGTCCAGTGTTCCTGCGTGCCGAGTTTTCGAGAGGCGGACCCCACCCTCTCCCGGCGGCCCCTCCCCAGCGCGCCCACTCAAGGACTGCGCGACGGGGGCGCCCGGCGGGCTGCGCGGAGGAGGCGCCGTCGTGCACCCCGCCGACCTGCCGCTCCGATCCCCGCAGACTGCGGCCTGGCGCCGGCGGCGGCGCTGACCAGGATCGTGGGCGGCAGCGCGGCGGGCCGCGGGGAGTGGCCGTGGCAGGTGAGCCTGTGGCTGCGGCGCCGGGAGCACCGCTGCGGGGCCGTGCTGGTGGCCGAGAGGTGGCTGCTGTCGGCGGCGCACTGCTTCGACGTGTGAGTCCGCCCGCCTCCGGCCCCCACTGCCCCAGGCCTCTCCTCCTCCCGGCAGCCCTCCCCCCCCACCCCCCCCACCCCCCGGGCCCGACCACCGCGCTGGGGGCCAGTCCAGCGCTGCAGCCCTCACCAAACCCGGGGGGGTCTGCAGCCTCTCCTCGTCCCAGGCCAGGCGTGCGGGCGACATCCGGGTCTCTGGGGAACTGCAGGACACTTCCACACCCCGCCCCCCTCGGATTAGCGCCAGCCCCCAAAGGCCACCCAGTGGGGAGTCCCCTTCCTGGCAGGGTGCTCAGTCGGTGAGCCAGGCGAGGGGCGCCGTCCTCCACGGAGACACCCAGCTCAGGGTGCACACTGTGCGCCTTGCGCGCCAGGGTCAGAAACAGTGGGCAGGGGCACGGGGTCCCCTCGCCCTCACCCCTCCCCTAGGAGAAAGGGACGACTCTTAGCCCCATTTGTGGATGAGCAACCCGAGGCCAGAGGTCAGGCGCCCTGCCCACGGTCCCCAGCCGGCCGCTGGGGGCACAAGCGAGGCCGCGGACACAGCCCCTGCGCGGGCAGGGTCCAGGGGAGGCGCAGGCGGGCGGGGGCCGGGGATCCGGGCCGACGCCTGTCCCCGCGCGCCCCGCAGCTACGGGGACCCCAAGCAGTGGGCGGCCTTCCTGGGCACGCCGTTCCTGAGCGGCGCGGACGGGCAGCTGGAGCGCGTGGCGCGCATCCACAGGCACCCTTTCTACAACCTCTACACGCTCGACTACGACGTGGCGCTGCTGGAGCTGGCGGGGCCCGTGCGCCGCAGCCGCCTGGTGCGCCCCATCTGCCTGCCCGAGCCCGCGCCCCGGCCCCCCGACGGCGCGCGCTGCGTCATCACCGGCTGGGGCTCGGTGCGCGAGGGAGGTAGGCGTCCGGGGGCGTCGGCAAGGCCCCCCAGCCCGGGCCCCGCGTGCAGGGGTGGGGGCCCCACGGTGCAGGGCGGGCGCGCGGCTCCAGCGGCCCGTCTCCCCCGCAGGCTCGATGGCGCGGCAGCTTCAGAAGGCGGCCGTGCGCCTCCTGAGCGAGCAGACGTGTCGCCGCTTCTACCCGGTGCAGATCAGCAGCCGCATGCTGTGCGCGGGCTTCCCGCAGGGCGGCGTGGACAGCTGCTCGGTGAGCGCACTTTGCCGCTGAAAGAGGGGCTGGGGGGGGGGGGGTCCAGGTCCCACCCGGAAGGAGGGCGAGCTCTCCTCGCTCCAGGGCCCCCCAGCCAGGCCCCACCCTCCAGTGCGAGCTTCTCACGCGGATCGAGCCGGGCACCTTTTCGGCCGTGGAGTTTTCGCTCCGTTTATTTGGCGTCCATTATGAACCCATTTCCACTCCCGCGCGTCCTCCCCGGGCCCCGCAGAGCAGGGACGGGAGGGGCAGCCGTGCGAGGCGCTTTCGGCTCCGGGACCGCAGTGGTGGGGGGTCCGTAGACGCCTGCCAGCCAGATGAATGGGTCATCCTAGCACTCAAGCCTTCTCCCAGATAGCAAGTGAGGCTCACAGCGAGCCCTGGTGACCCAGGGGTGTGATGAGGCCCGAGGGCTGCGGTCGGGGAGGTACCGGCCTGCTCTGAGGACCTCTTCTCTCCTCCTCAGGGTGATGCTGGGGGCCCCCTTGCCTGCAGGGAGCCCTCCGGCCGGTGGGTGCTAACTGGGGTCACCAGCTGGGGTTACGGCTGCGGGCGGCCCCACTTCCCGGGCGTCTATACCCGGGTGGCTGCCGTGAGAGGCTGGATCGGGCAGAACATCCAGGAGTGACCGCCACGTGGCTGCGCAGGCCTGGGAGAAGCCGGAAAGGCAGCAGGGACCAGCTGGCCACCAAGCCCAAGCAGGGGGCGTCCAGGCGGCGGCGGCGGGGGTGGGGGAGCCGCGGGGAACAGGAGGCACTTGTACTGTGTGTTTTGTCCCAATAAACGCAGCCCCTGTCCCCAGCCTGCTCGCTCTTCAACTGCATGTCACCGCAAGAACCACTTGGCTGCCCCTCATCCAGGACCCAGAAATGGGAGGAAGGGTGGCCTTTGGGACTGGGCGAGGTCAGCCTCACCTTCAAGGCCCCCTTGGGTGCGAACACATTTCCGGTCACCTGCGAACCAGGTACCACCCAGGAGAAAAGATGGGGGCGGGGTGCCCAGGTGCACGCGGCACCTTCTCCCACGAGATCCCTGCAGGGAAGACGCACAGGGTGCTCTCCGCGCCCCCTCGGCAATTTATTTGTCACCCCCGAGGTGGGGGGGTCACAGCTCAGTTGGGGTCTGACCACGTCCCCCCAGGTCCCAACCCGGATTCTGGGTCCAGGACTCGAGGTAGACCTGGGCACAGCAGGAGGGGTGCCAGCGCTCTGGGAAGTGCCCAGCGCCCCCGGGACGCGAGCTGCAGGCGCTGGCAGGTGCGGGTGGGCGGCGGAGGGGGCGGAGTCCCCAGTGTCCCAGCACCGGTCGCGTCCTCGTAAAGTCCACGCACGCCGGCCCGTTCCGCCAAGGACATCTGTGGACATGGCCGGGGAGGGGTGCTGCCGGCGGCCCGGTCACATGTTGGCTCGTTCCCGCTGCAGCCGCGAGTTGTAGGCGCGGGACACGGTGTTCCAGGCGTCCATGTAGCGGTCCATGCACATGGCGATGCACTTCTGCAGGCGGGAGCGCGCGCGGCTCAGCTCGACCCGGGCAGCGGACTGCGTACGCGCACGGCCCACCCAGCACGGCCCCTCGAGTCCGCGCACGCGCAGACACCTGTCCACCGCCCCGCTAGTCCGCGCACGCGCAAACACCTCCCCAACCAGTCCAGGGTCCGGAGCCACGGCCCCAGCTCACCCCGCGGGTCTCACCTGCTCGGAATTGTCCAGGGAGCCCCCCGGCTTCCCGATGCACTTCCGGAAGCACTTGTCCGTCATCCTCTGTGGGGACACGCGAGCCGTCAGCCGCGACCCGCCCCCCGGAGGCTCCCGACCCCCGCCCCCGGCCCGGCCCCGGACCTGCAGCAGCTCCTGCGCGTTGGCCACGGCGATCTGCACCTTCACCTGCTCCATGATGAGCCCCGGGTCCAGCTTGCCGCTGCCCGAGCCCCCGAAGTCGGAGCCGAAGCCGCCCTCCATGGCTCGGCAAAGTCAACCAGACCGCGGCCGCGTGCGCCAACCCGTACCCGCGCCGGAAGTCGGCCGCCCAGGGCACCACGGGAAGTGGAGTCCGGGCGTGCTGGGCGCGGGTCCGGACCACAGTTCCCGCAAGGCTGTGCGGGGCACCCTGTGCATGCGCAGATGGGAGCAGGCCGTCACCGACGAGTCGATGTCTCGTGTTCAGACTCCAGGGGCTAAGAGGCCTCGCGGGGGCGGGGGCGGCTCCGACCTGCCCCGGGGCGGTGAGGCCCGTCACTCCACGGTCAGGCTCCGCCTCCGGGCCGGCCCCCTGCGCATGCGCAGAGGGCGACAGGCGGGTCTACACTGCGCGCTGGGGCCGGGAGGGAACGTTGGGGGAGGGGAACCACGTGATCAAAAGCACAGCCTGGCGTCTGAGCCTCGGGTAGAAAGCCGAGGCAGGAAACACGGGTGGGGCTAAGGAGGCGCGGGGGGTTTCTGTGTACCCTGGCCAGGGAGACTCTCCCTTTTCCCTTGGGTGGGTCTTAGCCACCCGCTTCACTGGGGGCTGGGGCAGCCCCGCGTCGGCGTACACTCGGAGCCAGGCCTTAAAACCAAACTGTTTATTGGAGTGTTGTATAAAAAGTTTCCAGTCATAAAATGTATATTACAAATCATCGGAGAAAAAGACCACCTGTTTGGCATGCATCTTAAAAAGCAACCAATCTCGGCGTGGGGTCCAGACCAGACTGGTTCTCGGCCGACTGCACCAGCAAGACCGACTTAAGACCTTTTGAGTGGCTTTGCCGTCCTTGGGGAATGTCAGTCCCGACCGGCATGTGCTAATATAAATAGAACTGCTGGGTTTACGGTCCAGACAACCCGACCCAGGGCCCTTGCTGTTAGCAAAGTAGCTGAGCCAGTGGGTCCGAGGTGAGGGCCCAGGCTGGTGGGAAGAGCCCTCGGTGTAGACCTGGGTTAGTGTAGCCCCTCCCTGCATACCCGCAGGCAGGCTGCCCCCTCACCAGGGCTGGGCCGAGTCCGCTTTTTCTCCAGGAAGGGTGCCACTCAATCACGTGATAGGGGTGCAGACAAGGGGACCATTTCCACATCATTTTACGTGGCTTAAAGCTAAGCATGGTTAACGGGTGCAAATTGCTTCCCAGCTTCCTGCTCCGTGTTTGCGAACACTTGATTACCAACAACCATCACCCACCTCCAGTCACCCACCAGCCACCAAGGCCAGCGGTCCCTCTCCCCCAACAGCCAAGGGCACCCCAATGGCTGCCTGGGCCACCTCCCAGTTTCACCCAAGACCTCAGCCAGACCAGCGTGGGGTGGGGGTAACACGAGATCAAGCCCTATCTATGTGCCTGGGGGCTCTGCAGGCACCAGGGGGGCCATCTGGGCCTGCGGGGAGGGTGGGGTTCCCCTTCCTTCCTGTCCATGAGCCCAGACGGCAAGACAGACCCAAATGCCAGGACACAGCTTTGATCCCCAGAGTCCCAAAATACATCCAGGAGTGCAGTCGGGGCCACTGCAGACTTCCTGCATGTCCGGGGGCCACCAAGCCCCACCCTCCCCACACCTCACCAGCACCCCAAGTGTCCACCCAGCTCTGGCTAGGCCAGGGCGGGAGGAGATGGCAGCCCCCAGCCTCGGGCCCTGGAAGCACTCCAAGGCAAGGTTACCCAGGGGGTAGGGCAGGGTGGTGGCCAGCCAGGATAGGCAGCACTCTCCGGGGCCTGGAGACACATTCGCCTCCACGGGGGAAACAGCCCGGAGCCTGGCAACTTAAGGAGGCCCTAGAAAGATGCGGACTGAAAGTAAGGGGCTCCCTCCTGGCAGATTCTAGACACAAGGGCAGCAGCAGAGCTTGTGTTCTGTGGGCCACTGGCACTTCCCTGGCCTGGGGCTCCGGCCTGACCCTCCTCGCCATAAAGCAATTCCTAAGGAAAGCCAGATGCTTGGGACGCATGTGGGGTAGGGCAGGTGTGAGGCTCTGGGTGGGCCGAGGGTGACCCGTGGGCGCCGGCACGCCTCCATGGCTCAGGGTTGCGTCTTTAAGACTTGAGCTGCGCTTTCTGAAGGAGTTTGCCCTCTGGGGGCTCAGAGCTCACCAGGACAGGCCCCGGGATGCCACCCCTGGGAGGACTGTCCTGGGGACCCTGGCACCAGCCCCCTGAGCAGGATCCTGGCAATCTGAGTACTGACCAATGTAAAAAAATAAATATCCGTTAAAAAAATAACTTCTGTGTATCTACGTGGGAGGATGTAGGCGGGAAGCTAATGCAGGAGGGGGCGCCGGGGCCGCGGCAGAAGCGGCTGTGATGGGGGCCGTCCCCCAGGAGTCCCTCTGTCCCGGACAGAAGCTGGGCTGCTGCCGTCTGCGGAAGAATCTACATGGAAACGGAGGTCGGGGCTTGGCCCCGAGCACGGCGGAGTCGGGAAGTGGCCACCTTCCTCCTGCCGGGAGCACTCGCTACACACGGACACTGTTCGGAAACGCGGGCGCTTGCTTCTGAGGTTGTCAAACTTGTCCCCTCACCATTTACCTGGTGACAAGTCATAGAATGGAACTGCCCCTGGCCCCCAAGGTTCCTTCTCTCCTGCCCCACTGGTCCTGCAGGGTGAGGAACTTGCCTACAGAAAGCTCCAGAAACGCCAGGGTCAGGCAGCCAGAAAGGGAAGGAGGCGGCCCGCCCCAGAGCGCCCCAGACCAAGAGGGCAGACACGGGGCCTGCCGCTGCCAGGGCGGGAACTGTGACCAGCCCCGGGGGACCGGGCCAGAGTACAGACCTGCGACTGCCCACTGCTGCGACAGGCACCTCGGTGCCAATTCCGGTCAGCTGAGACATGATTGACAGGGGTGCCCCTGCCCCCCCAGGTCGGAACCTGGATCTGAATTTGGTTGGTAAAAAAGCTTAATAAAAGAAACCACTACTACTGAATACCTACTCAGGGTCGCGCTGTTCCCCCCGGCCACCAAGCCCACTCCCCTGACCCTGTGGTTCCTGGGCCTCGAATTCAACCAAATGGTGAAATGGGGCACCAAAGTCTCCTGGACAGTGTGATGGACGAGGTCGGAGGGGCCCACCGACAGGAAGGAGGGAGAGAGACCCACCCTGTGATCTGTCCGTTTGCTTAAAAATTCTCTAGAAAGGTATTAAGGACTAAAGAAGCCAATGATAGAAAAATAGTGTTCAGTGGCTCTGGGTGAAGAAGGACGCGCGATGAGGCGCTCCCTTCACATCACGCGGCAGCCGCGGGAGGTGGTCCTCGGGTCCCCCTGGAACAAGGACAGCAGCAATTAGTGAGCCGGGCGGCAGCCCAGCGCCTGGGCCATCTCAGGAAGCTCAGCTCCCAACGGGACAACAGGGCCAGCGGCTTGGGCCTCAACCGTCCCTGTTCCAGAACCTCACACGTCTCCCCTATCTCTGTGCCGAGCTACACAACACGACAGGGTTTTGGGTTTCAGACACCGGAAGTCTCACAACTTCTGTCTCCTACAGCGTGGCTCCTGGGCTCGCCAGCTTTCCCAGAAAGCCGTGACTTCAGTCACCAGCATCTCAGACCAGGGCATCGTGGTGTCAGAGCATCGCTGGGAACCCTGGGGGCTGCGCAGTGCGCTCAGAGAATTGACTGGCGTCAACACCCTCCTCCCGGGGGTCCCCGGGCAGTACCCCGAGGCCCACACACCAGACAAGACCCAGGAAGACAGGGAGAGCCGCCCCCACGGCCGCCCGAGGAGCCAGCCAGGGGAGGGAGGCCCGGGTGGCCAGGAATCGGCGGCGACCGCTCTGCCCAGAGCTCCAGCAGCGTGTGTGTGTGTCCCCGTTCCAGTGCCCGTCGCGGGGGCCGCCCAGGGGCCTCTACCTGTTGGTGGAAAAGATCCTCTTCGCCAAAGTCGGCTCCCTCCTCGGCTCCCTCCTCCCCGTTCTCCGCCTCCCGCATCCCCGAGGACTGCTTCACCGTTCTCATGGCCACTTCCTGCGAGGGACAAGAGCCACGACACTCGACCTCCAGCCGCCAGGGCCCAGCGCACGATGCTGGTGGTTGATGCTCGGACACGGCATCGCCACGCTGCAGAGCGCCATCCGCGACAGGGCCCGGGCCCAGGGCCGCGTGTGCTGGCTCACCCGCCAAGGCTCCACCCGGGGCACCTGCACTGGCAGGCAGTGCTGCGCGAGCTGGACAAGGGCGACCCCAGGAGCGACCCAGGACAGAGGGTGCCCCCCGCAAGCCCCAGGCACCCACCTCCCCGTCGGCGTTGACCAGGATTGCCCGCAAGCTCTCGCCTGTGCCCCAGCTGTTCTGGCTCTTCCACACCAGCGTCGAAGGGGGGCTGTGGGCCACCCCTGCACCAGCTGCCCACACCTGGGGACACAGGAGGGCCTCCCGTGAGCAGTGGCTCTGGTCCCAGTGGCAGATGTCACCAGCCATCCCCTATCACAGCCCCGCCAGATGCCCTGGACATTTACGTTTAATCCTTTTGGTTCTACTGGGTCCCGCCCAGGGACAATGGTCACCAGGGTATGGAAGAGGAGCCTGAGGTTCACAGGGGCCAAGGGCTCTCACCTCAGCCAACGGCTGGGCTCGGATCTGAAGCCTGCTGGCTCCAGGTCCAGGCTCATGCTGTTGGCTCTCTTGCCAATACCTTCCGGCCCCGACAGCCTGGACCCAGACCTCCACCGTGGCACCCTGGGACATCACTTAGGCTCTCCAAAGGGCTCCGGGGAGAGCCCAAGGGGACGATGCTGGCACACAGGTGACCCACGACAGCAGAGGCTGTTCCGCTTGGTGCTCAACCACTGCCCCCACCCCCAAGCCATGTCCTGCTTCTCAAGGGCCCCCACACCCCATCGCAGCCCCCACTCACAGCCCGTCACCAGTGTGGTTGCCACTGCCACCTCCCTCCCACTGGTGGCCACTCCCCCCAACCCCCAGCCTGCCTACGGCCCCTCTGCAGCCACCTACCGTGACGGTCTGGCCGGCCCGCAGAACGTACTTGGGCGTGAACTTGTAGGCAATCTCCTCCCCCTCCAGAATCTGCCTCTTGATCCTCCAGTTACCCAGAGACTGGTCCTGGCGGAGGGGACAGGTGCCTGAGACACGGCTCAGGCAAGACCCTGCGGCCAGGCCCTCCCCGCGCTCAGGGGCCCCTCACCTTGTCCGAGCTGTTCTTCAGCCTCACGAACTTGCCCTCCAGGTCGATCTCCTCAATGCTCACGCTGCCCGAGGCCGAGGCCTGCTGGGCCAGATGGAAGCTGCTGACACTGCTGCTGCCCGAGCCGATGGCACTCGAGGCCGAGCCCAGCGACTCCTCGGCCTCCAGCCGCTTCCGCTTGCTGCGGCCCGAGCGCACAGCCGTGGACACGCTGCTGCCGCTGCTGCTCGAGGCGGCCCGCGAGATGGTGATCCGCGACGACGGGCTGGGGGACAGCTTCAGTCTGGGGACAGGGGGCGGGGTGACTGGCGGTGGGACCCGGCAGCCCCAGAAGCAGGCCAGATTCGCCCGGCCGCCCCTCCTCGCCCCCCGCCCCCTCTCCCGCCCACCTCTCCTCCTCGCCCTCCAGGAGCTTGCGGTAGGCGTTGATCTCCATGTCCAGCGCCAGCTTGACGTCCAGCAGCTCCTGGTACTCGGCCAGCTGCTGCTGCATCACATCCCGCATCTCCGTCATCTCCCGCTCCTTGGCGTCCAGCAGCTTCCGGAACTTGTCCCGCTCCCCGGCCATGGTCTCCTCCAGCTCGCGGATCCGGTCCTCAGCTGCACTCGCCTGCGGAGGGGTTCGCGAGGCCAGGTCAGGCCAGCCTCTGCGCGTCGTGGGCCGAAGGCCAGGTCTGGGGGAGCCAGGGTGCAGTGGCCGGTGGGCCTGACAGCCCCACTCAGGGCCCAAGAGGGAAGGGACGGCCTGGCCCTCAGGCTGCACCCACCGCCCAGAGGCGGGGGAAGGGCCGCGGCTCGAGGGTGGAGCTGGCAGGGCTGTCACCCGTCACCTGCTTCTGGAGGCCGGACAGCTGGTAGCTGAGGGACTCGACCCGCATGAGGGCCTCCTTGAGCTCCTCCCGGGCGGCGCTGGCGGCCTTGTCATTCTGGTCAGAGATCAGCTTGGCGTTGTCCAGCTGCGGGGACAGGACGGCGGGTGAGGGCCGGCGCAGGGCGGGAGGGCTGCGGGGCCGCCCCAGACGCCCGGCGCACCTTGGCCTGGTAGGTCTGCTCCAGCTCCAGCTTGTAGAGCCGCACTTGCTCGTCGTGCTGGGCACGCAGCTCCTCCAGCGCCTGAGCCATCTTGAAGTCGTACTCCTGCTGCCGGCTGCTGTCCACCTCCACCAGGCGACGCTCATGCCGCCGCCGTGTCTCCCGCACCTCCTAGGGACGGAGACACGGCCGCTGTGCTGCGCGGTGGCAGGGCACGGCCCAGAGGGACACCCAGCTCCACCCCCGCCCGGCCCGACCCGAGCACAAGGCAGCACAAGGGCTGAAACTGCGCAATGAACGTCCGGGCACTCGCGCCAGCGACCTGTCCTCAAGCACCGCCTGTGACACAGCCCACAGGCGTGAGGCCCAGTCACCAGAGTGGAGGCAGCCTGACCGCCCCCTGCTGCTGAGCGGATAAACAACAGGTGCGTCCACGCACCGGAGCACGACAAGGCCGCGAAGAGGAGCGAGGCCCTGACACGGCCGCACGTGGACGGACCTGAACACACGACGCTCAGGGAGAGAAGCAGAGACAGAAGGACACACGGCGTGTGATCCCATAGATGGGAAACATCCAGAACAGGCAGATCCACAAACAGAGAGTGGGCTCGTGGGGGCCAGGGGCTGGGGAGGGGCTGGGGGTGATGCTGATGGGGACGGGGCTTCCTCTGGGGTGACTGAGTATTCTGGAATTATACAGAGGTGATGCTTACACAACAGTGTCAACGTAATAACTTCCCTTAAAATAACTGTATGTTCTGAAGTGCTCCATTTTATCTCAACTAACAAACTGAGAAAAGAAAAAAATCAAGAATGCTAATGGGTGTGGGGGTTTTTTTAGGATGATGGAATGTTCTGGAATTAGAGGTGATGGTTGCACAACTCCATGAATGTACTAAAAACCACTCTAAATTGTACACTTTGAAAGTGTTATTATGGTCTGGAAATATTTCACTAAAGTTGTTGTTTAAAAAAAGAATTCCTGGTGGAGTCCTTCCCAGGTGCCCAGGGTCGGAGACAGACACCAGCGCTCAGGACAGCAGTGGGACATGACGGTGACACCCTGGCCACACGTGTCACGGGCGAAGCTGCCCCAACTGGGGCTCCAGGGGCGGGGAAGTCGGGTTCTGTTCTACGAAACCTGCTCCAGCCCACAAAGTGGCCCCTTATCGCTGTCATCGGTTTCCAGGAACAATAGGGATGTTTCTAAAGGAAGCCAGCGCTGTTTACAAAGAGCTGGGTGACTCGCGGGACCCCGACCAGCACACCCACCTGTACAGTGGCCCCCGGGGCTGCTCGCACGGCTCCGCTGCAAGAGCTCCTGGTGGCCCACCCCAGGGCCCCCCTGCTGGAGGCCTGCCAGGGTGCCCTCCTGGCCCCCCTCCTGGGCCCCCTCCCGGTTCTCTTCAGGGCTTCCCTCAGGGGGTCTGTCAAGCGTCCGCTCCCAGGTTCCCTCACAGGCGTAGCTTCAGGGGCCCCCACAGGTTCGGGACCCCCCATGTACCCCCCGTCAACACGGCCCGCAGCCTCCATCCCAGCTGCCCTGGCGGCTCCGGCTCTCTTGGGGTCTGGCTGGAGCTGGAAGCCGCTCCTCAGCTGCATGGATATGCTTCCCACTAGCAGCTCTTCCCAGCAGGGACCACAGGCCCCCAGGGTTCCGTTCTGGGCCATGACAGCACAATGGGGTTTGTGAGGATGAGGCAGGAGGGCCCCGAGGGGCCAGGCTCCCGGCAGGATGGGCCCAGGCATGTCGGGCTCCCACACCAGCCCCACTCTCCGAGGGCACAGAGCCCCGGCTCTCCCGCCAGGGACCCTCAGGCACACCCAGCCAGGCGCAGCCATGCCAAGGAAACGAGGCCCAAAGATTAGGAGGCTGAGGGGAACGGCTGGGCCCCAGCCCTCTCTGAGACAGGGAGGGTCTGCAGTGGGCCGAATGGTGGCCCCAAAAGGGTGTCCATGTCCTAACCCCAGAACCTGTGAATGGGACCTTATTCGGAGAAAATAATTTTGTAAATATAATTGAAGGTCTCAGGATGAGGTCATCCTGGCTTATCTGGGTGGGCCCTAAACCCAATGACAAGTGTCTTTTCATAAGAGACACACAGAGGAGACAGAGATGAGGCTGTGGGACACTGGAGGAGAGACTGGGGGACGCGGCCACACACCCAGGGACGCCTGGAGCCTCCAGAAGCTGGAGAGGTAGGACGGACCCTTCCCTGGAGCCTCGGGAGGGAGCATGCCCCTGCGGCACCCTGACCCCAGCCTCGGCCCTCCAAAGCCGGGACGGGGGAGATCGCCGGTGGCTGAAGCCCCAGTTTGCTACACTTTGTCACAGCGGCCCCAGGACACTGACGCCCCGCGCCAGGCGAGGGCGGGCCGCACAACTCACCTCCTCGAAGACGCTCTTGCGGAAGTCCAGCTCCTCCTGCAGGCTCTGGCAGCGGTTCTCCAGGTCCACGCGCATCAGCGTCTCCTTCTCCAGCTGCTTTTTGGCCACCGCGTGACCGTCCTCTGCCTGGGACATGCCGGACAACAAGCTGGGTGACCCCCTTACACACACAAACTCCGACGTGGAGTGTCAGCTGGGTCAGGGGCCTGCAGGCCACTGGTGTCGGACCCCAGGCCGCTCGCCCCTTGCGGGACGTCCCTCAGCCACCCCAGCACCCAGCACGGGCACAGGCCCGGCGGCGCAGAGACCCCCTGCAGACTGGGGGCTGCCCGGGGCCCACCTTGGCCAGCTGGGCCCGAAGCTCCGCCACGTCGCTCTCGAGACTGCGCTTGTCGCTGAGGGCAGCGGCCAGCTCTGCCTCGCTCCGATGGAACAGGGACTCCAGGTCCTTGACGCGGCCCTGGGCCACTGTGAGCTCACCCTCTCGCTTCTTGGAGCTGAAAGTCAACAGGAGAAGTTAGGCAGGAGGACAAGCAGCATGCAACGGCAGGGAGCCTTCAGGCGGCTGGGACAAGCTCCCCTTGGCCTCCAACCGCGGTCACCGGGTGCCAGGGCCCAGCCTGTCGGCCCAAGGCGCCCTGTCTTCAAACCCGCCCTGCGCCCTTGGGACGCCGCCTGCCACCAAATACAAGCAGACGCTCAGAGACCCTCTGGGCATGGGTTTCCCTGTCCTTGTCTGAGACTCAGACACAGGAGAGAGCACTTTGGGGAGAATTATGTTCTTTTTTTAAAAAATTAACGTATAATTTGTTAAAGTTACAAATTATAACCCTGTTGCAAAGTCGATCTTATTTGTAAACATGAGCCATGTTGAGCGGGCTCCCCCAGCATCCTAAAAGACGATTACCTCCGGTATTAAATACTTAGGATGGCAACCAAATTCTTTAGCACACGGCTACTGAGAGCATGGACCCTGGGCTCCCGAACATTTCTAAACGTGACTCTAAGCCTTCCTGGGGCTGAACGCCTACCCACCTCCCCCTCCAAGGAGCTCACTGGGCCATCCTCAGCAACAGTGGGGACACCCAGGGGTCCCCCCCCAGCACTGTGGGCACTGGGGCAGGGTCACTGTCTCTGGGGGGCCGTCCTGGGTGCTGTGGGGTGTTGAGCAGTATCCCTGGCCCCACCCACTCGAGGCCAGGAGCATCTCCAATGTTGACAACCAGAAACGTCCCCAGACATCACTCGGTGTCCCCCGGGGGGCAGATTCACCCCAGGTGAGAAGCACGGGGACCCGACATCAGCTTGCGTTAGGTGGGGTGGCATCAAGACCAGTGACTAAGCCGCAAGGCTGACCGTGTCCACCTTGGAGCTCTAGGCAGGTTTGGACGGACAGCCTCCACAAGGGTCTTGGGGTCCCTGAGCTTCAGCCGCACAGTCCTGGTTCCTCTGCTCACAGGGGGCTGCAAAGCCCGCAGCCCTCAAGGGGCCTTTGCCGGACTTTGGAGAAACTGCAGTCATTGTGTGATCAAGCGTGACTGAGCGCCAGCTTCGTGGAGAAGGCCGCCCTCCCGGCAGACACACCTGGAGGACGCCTCTGCCCTCAGGGGTGGAGAAGACAGAGACACATGCTGCCTGTCAGACGGGAGCCTAAGGACAGATGACGCAGGGACAGGAGGAGTAACGTGTGTGTGCTGGGTGGGAACTGCACTGTTACGTTGCGGAGGTCCCGCGGGAGCCCATGAAACAGAGAGCCGCGGGAGGGGAGCATGGAGCGAGCCAGGCCCGCTAGTCCCAGAAGAGCGTTCAGGCAGAGGAAAGGGAAGTGCAAAGGCCTGGGGGTGAGGTGTGCCTGGCAGGTTCAGGATCTGCAACAAGGCCAAGGTGACGGGAGCAGAGGCACCAGGAGATACAGACATTTCTAGACCACCATCCAAGCTGATCCGAGGTTCTGCAGAACCACCTGGAACAGCCCGGAAAGCCGGGGAGCAGTGGCTCTCGCTTGCTGCAGCGCCCGTAAGCAGATGCCTCACCCCGAGACAGGAATTCCCGGAGGATTAGGCGGGAGGCCCTGGCCCAGGGGTCAGCCCCTGCGGGGCCCCACCTTTCCGTCTGCATGGGGATTTGGTGATAAGCTTGTCAGGAGAGGAAAGCGCTGGCCAAGAGCTGTCAGGAGGGCAGTGTGTCTGGGCGACACCTGCCACCCTGGGTCTGGAAGGGCCCCTCGGCCAGCAGAGGCAGGGTGCACCTGCCGAGGCAGGACCGGGACAGGCGCCTGGACCCGGGAGGACAGCCGGCCCCTTCCAGAGTGCGGGCCTTAAATCAACGAAAGCACGGCTCCAACACGGGCAGTCACTCCCGCCAGCACCAGTGGCCTCAGTGACAACGGGACAGTCCAGCGGGCCACTGAGGAAGGCACCGCGCCCCGCGCCCTGTCAAGGACCAGGCGGCTGTGTACGCGGGTCTCTGCTGGGCTGTCTGCTCCGCTCTGCTCCAGCAGAGCGACCCCAGGGGGAACTGGAAACGCACCTCACAACTGGGAGGCCAGCCTGAGGGCGACACACCATGAGTCCCACTCCAGGACCCCCTGGAAAAGGCAAACCACGGAGACGGCCAGGGATGCACGGTCTATAGGGCTGGGGAGGAGGAACTGGTGGGGCACAGGGACTTTCGGGGCATCGTGCGTGGCACGATGACGGTGGACACGTGTCATCCTCCAGTTGTCCCAACCCGCAGACGCACAACACCAAGGGGACCCCCAGGGTCGACTGTGGACTATAGTTGATGACAATGTATCGGCACCGGCCCAGCAACTGTCACAGTGCGGCACACTCGCTGATGCAAGATGTTTAGAACAGAGAAACGAAGGGGAATTTGGGAAACACTGTACTTTCCACTCGTTTTCCTGTAAACCTAAAACGGCTCAAAAAAACCAAAAGCTGGAAAGACTCCTGCAAGTGTGAAGGTGGCTCTGGACACCACCGAGCTGAGGGACCCCGGACAAGGCCCTGACCCCGTGCCTCAGTCTCCGTGTAAACGGAGAACTGGCACTCGGCCCTGCCAGGGTCACTGTGAGGATGACAGGGGCCCTGTGTGAACCTGTGTTCCTCACGGTCTCCTTCGTTACTTTAAACACTGGAGGTATGTCAATCACTTTACTGCTCGCGCCATGACACCACCGGCACCACCTCGCCCTCCAAGCGTCCCACGAGCCTGACTCAGAAGCAGGCGGGAGAATGTGCTATGTGAACAAGCAGAGAAAAGCCCCCAGCCCAAGGGTCGCCCGCCCCGCCCCCCTGGGGAGCTGGCCCGAAGTCTACTGGGGCGGACAGCCACACATGAGGCAGCCAGCGTGCCAGGTCCAGGGCAGAGGAGGGAGGGGCATCCGTGGGGAGCTGGGGCTCTGCGGCCTGGAGCCGGCCCTCCTCTCTGGGAAGGGCGAGCGGGCCCAGCACCGAGAGCTACCAGGATATTCAGTCCCAGGACAGCTGCTCGGGTTCAAAATCCTCCTGGGGCCAAATGACGTTTGTGGGGGAACACAGCGGCGGGCGAGGCAGGGAGAGGTCCAGGCTCGAGAGGCCGGCCCCATCCCAGGGGCCTCCAACACGCCACACGGCCGCTCCTGGAATGGCCGCCTGAATGGGGACCCCCGCTTGGACCCGAGCCCCCATGGGTCCCTGGGTGCTTCTCAGAGCGGCCCCAGCCACGCACGGTGACAAGCCCTGCCCCCGGCGCCCACCCAGCCCCGTACACCCCAGCGCCCGGAATGCCATCAGCCACGAGCCCCTACCTTTTGCTGGTTTCTTCCAGCTCAGTGTGCAGTTTGCCGATCTCGATCTGCAGCTGGGCGCGCTCGCGGGCCGTCTCGTCCAGCACCCTGCGTGCGTCGGCCAGCTCCGACTCGTACAGTGTCTTGATGCCGCTCACCTGGGGACAGCGAGGCCCCTGAAGGCAAGGACCCTCCCCCACGACCGGGCGCCCCCAGCCGGCCGGCTGCAGGACACATGAGCTCCTACCAACCCCGAGGCCTCTCCACCCAGCTCAGCCCCGCCAACCCGGAGGGACCCCAGCCTGCCCATGTCCCTTGTCCCTGCCCAGGTCACACCCAGCAGCAGGGCACACCACTGACACTTCCCATCGGCCTTCTTACCCCTGCATGTCAAGGTGAACGGGGCCACACACACGTGTTCACAAATATGGGCTCAAACCAGAACAGACACTGCGTCACCCCGCGAGGACGGCCGAGTCAAAAGGACAGGCGGGAGGGAAGGAGCGCTGGGGCGGAGGTGGAGACACAGCACCTCCACGCCCGGCGGGGGAGGAAGGGGCAGCCGCCGCGGAAGACAGCCTGGCGGCTCCTCAGATGGTTCAACAGTTTCCCTGTGACCCAGCAGTTCCGCTCCTAGGAGTCCACCCACGAGACGCAACAACGTCCATCCACACGGGACCCGTCCAGGCCTGTCCCCAGCAGGAGCACTCGCCACAGCAGAAAGCAGAGCACCCCGAGTGTCTGCTGACCTCTGAGCGGATCCACACACGTGTCCCCCCACCCGCTGGAGCACGATGCAGCCGTGACGAGGAGCGAGACCCTGACACGGCTGCACGGGGACGGACCTGAACCCACGACACTCAGGGAGAGAAGCAGACACAGAAGGACACACCGCATGTGACCCCAGTGATGTGAAATGTCCAGAACAGGCAGATCCACAGACAGAGAGTGGGCTCGTGGGGGCCAGGGGCTGGGGAGGGGGTGGGGGTGATGCTGATGGGGACGGGGCTGCTTTTGGGGTGATGGAACATTCTGGAATTAGTGGTGATGGTCAGACAGCTCTAAATAGACTAAAAACTACTGGACTGTACTGTCTGACTGGGTGAAGTGTGTAAGATGGGAAATACGCCTCAATAAAGGCGTTAGACCTCTTTCTGGAGCTGAGAGAGAAGGCAGGCAGTCGGACAAGGAGAAGCAGAGCCGGCTGCTTCCCCCCTGCGCCCTGGCCACCTCCCCCCACACACAGCAAGGGCCCTCCCTGCATTTCCACCCTCTAGGAACCGACTTCTGGAATGAACCTCGGTTCACAGAAAGAGGCCAGCCCCACTCTCCAAAGAGAGCCGGGCACCTGGGGTCACCCGTGTCTTTGCCCTCTCCTGCCACCTCCCATTCCAGAACTCTCTGAAGCCCATGGGAGGGTCCGGCACCCTGAGGGAGGGCTCAGAGACAAGACCTCCAGGGAGCAACGCGACCAGCAGCGGGGGCCTCGGGGCCTCCAAGAGCCAGCGGTCGAGATCTACTCCAGCTCCTGACGTTCCGCTCACTGCGGGCTTTGTGCATTACCTTCAACTTTTTAAAATATTCCACTAAAAGGTTATTCACCCCATTGGCCCAGGCTGAGTGGTGGGAAACGCCAGAGAAAGCCCCTGGGGGGCATCCTGCAGAACTGCCCGGGCCCCTCACACCGGCCAGGGCGCCACCATCATGGAGCATGGGAGGAACTGTCCCCACGCAGAGGGGCCCGAGGAGACGGGCGCCTCAGTGTCACGTGGGGACATCAGGGAAACTGAGGGACCTGAGGGAAGTGTGGGAGGAGTTCACATGACATCTCCATGCTGGGGAGTCAGTTGGGAGGGACACGGAGGTCAGAGGCTGACAGGGACGGGACACATGGGACCCCGCGCCATCCCGCATTCTTCTGCATAGCCAAAAGGGGCCTGGAAGATGACGGGGAGTAACGAAAACTCTATCCCGCTGTTCATCTCGGGCCGGAGACCGGCGCCCAGTCAGTCTGTGCCCGAGGGGACAGCCTCACTCGCCTGCCCCGCTCCATGACCACCCTGGGCGCCTTTTTAACGCACTCATGTTCCTCTCGCCATGTGCCGGGTTTCTGTGTCTGCCTTGTGTGTGTGTACGCACGTGCACATGTCCGTTTGTCTCAATGAGGCAATCACCCACAGCCAGGTCTGCAAACTCAGGCCCCTTGGCCCCGACTCCAGCCCACCGCCTGCCTGTCCAGCCTGCAGGACCAGGACAGTTCTTATACTTTTAAATGGCCGAGGAGAAAAAAGAATAAGAAATGTCGTGACACAAGCATGCTCTGCAATCCACAGTTCAGCGTGTGGAAATTGTCTCGCTGGGCCGTGGCCTGGCCTGTGCCACTAGATGTGTCCGTGGCTGTCCCCTGTGAGGGTCCAGCTGAGCGTCCAGCTGAGCAGGCAGGACTGGGACCGCCCCGCCCAGCGCGGAAAGCACGGATTCTGGCTCTCTCCAGAGGGCGTTGGCTGAGCCCGACCTGTGGCACTAGCCGATTCAGAACCTGCGTTTCCAGAGGACGGACGAACAGATGGCCGAGCTCACAAAGACCCTGAGAGCACTGACAGGCGTCTCCCGGCAGGCCCACATGTCCCCGCACCTGTGCCCGAGCCACACGGGGAGGCACAGTGGGGCCTTTGTTTTGTCTCTGACAGTGTCACCCAAGTGCCCAGCGTGCAGAATCCCCACAAATGCCTTAGCATGTGGTGGCCTGGGGGGGGGGCACAGATAACCTGAGGCAGCCTTTGCCTGCTGCCTGCCTCCCAGGGGACAAAACCAGCCCCGCTGAGAACCACAGCTCGACAAGGGCCCTCATGGGCCCCGCCTCAGGCCCCCCATGCTCCTTCCACTCCCAAGCTGCCCGGTGCAGCCCAGTGCCCCCCACCCAGCCCAGTGGGGACACCCCATCCCCCAACCCCCCAGTCCACCTGGGAACACCCCCCCCACCCTCAGAGCAACAGGATGCCTGGGCGGTAAGAGAAACTGAAGCCTGGAGGAACCCAACACCCAGCCGGCTGGGCCAGCTCCCTGGAAAAGCCCCTCCCGCCCGGCACCCAGGATCCTTCTCCAACAGACGTCAGGCAGTGCCCCCGCCCAGCAGCAACCTCCACCCTCCAGAAACCCTCCGGTGACACCTGCACCCTAAGACTGCCCACCGGCCAGGAGGTACCAGCCAGCGCCCCAAGGGAAAGACCTGGAATCTACACACCGCTGCGGCCCGGGATTGTGTCCGACAAGAGTGACGGAGCGAGTGAGCGTGGACGGGACAAGGGGGCAGGACG
Source organism: Equus asinus (assembly GCF_041296235.1). Lineage (NCBI taxonomy): Eukaryota > Metazoa > Chordata > Mammalia > Perissodactyla > Equidae > Equus > Equus asinus. The sequence continues at coordinate 13,111,965 of NC_091809.1, forward strand.
GCCCAGCCCAGGGGGAGGGAACCTGAGTTTCACCTGAGGCCCCCGAGCTGTCCAGCTTTATCCCAAGTATGCGGGGTACTTATAACGCTTCCGATGGCATCTTCAAAGGCTTCCTTAAGTGGCTTCTCTACCTTGACACTACGGCAATCAGGGCCGGGTCACTCTGTGGGGGGCCGTCCTGGGCGCTGTGGGGTGTGGAGCAGCATCCCTGGCCCCCACTCATCGATGCCAGGAGCAGCCCCAGTTGTGACAACCACAAATGTCCCCCGACGTGGCCCAGTGTCCCCTGGGGCAGATTCCATCCAGGCAACAAGCCGCAGTACAGGTAAAGTCCCCAGGCCTGACGCCTCCACGTCCCTCCTGATGAAGCCACCTTGCGTCCCGCCCACTCACCGCTCACTTCCAGCCAGCCTGTCAAGCCCAGGCCCCACCAAGGCCACTTCAGGTCACTCCCTCCACAGAGCCCACGTGACCCCCCAGGCCCACTGCTCCACACCCCTCCCCCCATTATCAGCTGGCTCCGTGGACAGCCACAGGGGCCTTTACTGCCTCACCCCCCAAGTGGCCGCCAGCTCCAGGAGAAGGCAAGCTGGTGGGAACGCCCCAGCTCCGCTGCGGACACACCTGTCACCCTGGGGGACACCAGAGCCTGTGCACCAGCCCTCGGCACACAGCGGGGCAGGCTCCCCTGGCCCCCACGTTTTAGTCTTGCATTCCAGCGAGCCTAAGCAGCTGAAAAATAAATAAAGCCACTGCCCAGACACACAGGGGCTGCATCAAGGGCCCTAGGCACCCACTGTGTGTGCTCTAGGTAGGACTCTGGAGTCTAGGTAGGACTCCAGGGGGGCCAGCACCCCCAAACGTGGTGGGACGACTAGAAACCAGGTCAAACACGGTGCCTGGACCAGCCAGCAGGTAGGAAGCGGGCCCTGCATCCTGAGGATGTGCGCACTGAGGCAGGTGGCCACACTCTGGGCTCGAATTCCAGCCCCACTGTACAGAGAACAAAACTGAGGTCACTGGGTTGCGGGGGGCCAGCGGGAGAGAGAAAAGAACCTGTAGGGGATTAATTTGGCAGCCACTGTCCCCAGCTCTGGCTAGACCCCCGCTGACCCCTGGACCCTCAACCCTCACTTATCCAGCTCTGCTCCCTGCGGCTACAGTGAAGCCCCAGGCCCACTTGGAACCCAAACTTCCCGCTGGATCCCCAAGACATCATGTCACCCCCTTCGCTCACATCCCTTCGGGGGCGGGGCCGACCAGGCTCCCGCCCATCAGCCGACGCGGTCTGGAGGCCCTCCCAAATTTCCCTCGGGTCCCACGCATCAGACCCCTCCCCTCGGACCCCACCCAGGCCAGGCCGGTAGGAGCCGAACCGACTGCCCAACCCCCACCCCAGTCCCCGAACTCCCCCGGATTCATCACTGGAGCCCTGAAAAGTTCCACGGGAACTGCGACCACGTGACTCGCCCCAGGGAACCTCCCCCACCCCGTAAGACCCTCCAGCCCTGCTCAGGGCCCCCTCAGAGGGCCTGAGCCTCCCAGTCTCCTCGGAGAGCAGAGAGCCTATCCCACACTTTTCTCCCAGGACAGCTGAACACCCAAAAGCATCCCCGGAGACTTTCCGCAACTCCCTTAGGGGCGGGGCCTCGCCCGGCTCACACCCCCAGGATCAGGGGATCCCACGATCTCCTCCGACCCCAGTCTGCGGGGCCTGCCCCACCTCTAGCTGTCGTAAAGGGGGCCCCGAGATACCCTGGGGACTCCTGAGGATAGGTGTGCCCCAGATTGCACTCCTCGCTCAGGGACCCCCCCAAAACCCCTTGGGAGCCCCTCGATGGGCAGGGCTCGCCCCAGCCTCCACCTCTCGTAAAGAGGATCCCCAAAACCCCATAGGAGCTCCTCAGAGGCCGGGGGCCCTCCGAAGTGTGCACCCCTCGCTCAGAGGGCCCCCGAAAGCCCGGGGAACCCCTTCGGTGGGCAGGGCCGTCCCAGCCTCCACCCGTCGCACGGGGGATCCCCAAAACACCTGGGGATCCCCAGGGAACCCCCTCAGAGACCAGGCCCCGCCCCAGCGAGCACCTCTAGCCCAGGGGTCCCCCGAAATCTCTTGGGGGCCCCTCAGAAGCCGAAAACCCGCCCCAGCGTGCACCCCTCGCACACAAGGGGTTCCCGAACGCCCCGGGGCCCGCTCCAGCGCGCGCCCCTCCCTCAGGGGACCCCGGCCCCCTCGGGGGGCGGGGCCGGCGCCCGTCTCCGCCTCGCGCCCCGGGGACCCCCGGGACGGCCGCCCGGGGCCCGCGCCCACCTCGCGCGTGGTCACCTCCTCCTTCTCGGAGATCTTGAGCAGCAGCCGGTCGTTCTCGAGCTCGAGCGCGCGGACGCGGTCGATGTAGTGCGCCAGGCGGTCGTTGAGCTCGCGCAGCTCCTCCTTCTCCTGCAGCCGCGACAGGCGCGTGGGCGACAGCGGCGTGGGGGGCCCGCCCGCGCGGCCGGGCAGCGGCGTGGCCATGGCGGCGGCTCGGGGCCCGCGCGGCTCGGGTCGGCGGCCGCGGCTCGGCGGGCTCATTCAATCCGCGCCGCCGGCAAGATGGCGCCCGCCGCCCGCCGCCGCCGCCGCGGGGCAGCCTGGGCTTCGTAGTCCGGCCGGCGCTGCGCGAAGCACGCCGGGAGTTGTAGTTTCCGGCGGCGGAGGGCGGGAGGGAATCTCGCGCTCGGTTTCCCTCTCGATCCTGAGCCACTCATTGAACCGCGAGCGGAGGGCGCGGGGTCCGGAGCGAAACCGCCTGGCCTCAAAATCGCAGCTCGGCCGCTGTGTGACTCTGGGTTTCTGTCCAGTGCCTCCGTTGTATACCCTACCTACCTCTTAGGAGTCTCATTAAAATTAAAAGTTGTGCAAGAACCTCGAAAACATGCTCAGTGATGTCACTTACATGTGGAATCTGAAAACACAAACCGAGCTCAGAGACAGAGACAGATTGGTGGTTGCCAGGTTGAGGAGTGGGAGAAATGGGTGAAGGCCGTCCAAAGGTACCACCTCCTAGTGATAAAATAAATAAGTCCTGGGAATGTCACGCACAGCACGGTGATGATAGCTAATAATACCGCATTGCATTTTTGAAAGTTGCTAAGAGATCTTGAAGTTTTTCATCACGATGAAATAAATTGTAACTATGCACGGTGATGGATTTATGGTGGTGGTCATTGCTCAATATATACAAACGTCGAATCCTCAGGTTGCAGACCTGAAACTAATATAATACTATATGTCAATTATACCTCAATTAAAAAAACAAACATGCTCGGTGAAAGCAGACAGACAAAAGGCCACACAGTGTATGATTCCACTTATATAAAATGCTCAGAAGAGGCAAATCTATGGAGCGGAGTCTCCCCAGCCCGCACTATGGACATCTGGGCCCCATTTTTCTCCAGGGCGGGGGCGTCCTATTCACTGAGGGATGTTGTCCGGCATCCCTGGGCTCCCCCTACCCTTGATGCCAAGAGTACCACCATCCCCCTCCAGTCGAAAGAACCCAAACCGTCTCCAGATTTGCCACGTGTCACCTAGAGGGCAAAATCGCCCCCCAGCTGAGAATCGCTCCCTTGCCGTCACTCTGGAATTTGCCAGGTGTCCTTTCTGCCCGGAGAACCCCTCCTCCGCATGCACCCTCCCTCGGAGGAACCTGGCTCAAACAGCTTCCTTCAGGGATCCCAGCAAATCGCACACGGAGAACGTTGACCCCCTTTCCAGCCTTCCGAGGACACCCAGGCGAGGACTCCCCTTCTTGCACACCTGTCTTGAACACCTGACCCTCACAATACTCCCCTCTTAGCAGAAGCATCGGCCCCGCCTTGGAACCCAGGCAGGCGGGGTCCCCGGCGACACCGTGACCACGCGGTCTCTCAAAAGCTCCCCTGTGTTTGTGGCCCCCATGCTGCTGTCTCTCCCTCACGGTAGGAGGAATATCAAATATAGAAGACGGTAAAACGTGAGAGCAAAATATGAATAAATGATGCCACAGGGGGCACGGCCGGAGAGCAGAAGAATGATTGACGTTGGGGAGTGGCACGGGGTCACTTGCCTACCCGCCACCCCGAGACTTAGCTCCCCATCAAAGCTCCCGCTGAGGGCCACGGGCGACCTCATCCCCGCTGGCCTGCCACTCAAGGCCTGCAGGGTCCCACGCGTCGCCGGGCGCGCTGCCCCTCTGCGCACTCGGACGTCCCATCCGCCTCCCGGTCTTTGCCTGCGCTGTTCCCCCCACCAGGATGCTGTTCCCGTCCTGCCCGTGCGGGTGGGCCTGGGCCTCAGTCTTCTCCTCTGTAAAATGGAGCCTGGTCCCTCCTCCTACCCCCACCATCTCTCGGCGCAGGGCGGGACTCGGGGTGTCCACAGCACCCCCTTCCCTGAGGACCCCCCCGAGGGAAGGACTCCAAGTCCCAGAAAGCCCCGCGCTTTCCGTGGGTGGGGCCCGGGCTCCCCCTCCCTGCGCTCAGTTTGGGAGGCGTTGGCGGTTTTCAAATTTTGGCGCAGGGCAGGCGGGGCGGCGACAGCTGCGGCCATCCCCCCCTCTTCCCCCGGAACCCGAGGTCTGGGCAGGGCACGGCAGGGCTGACTCCCCCGGCACGACCCGCCGCGGGGGGCTCCGAGCCCAGTTCCAAGACGGGAAACTGAGGCACGGAGAGATTAGGGGACCTGTCCTGGGACCACCCCCAGCAGGGGCGTGGCGGAACGGGATTCGAACCTGGGGCCCTCGGACCCCAGGACGCTAGAAAGCTGACGGCCAGTTGCTGTCCGCTTTGGGGGCAGGGGGTGCGGACGGTGGGCGAGAAACCCCGAGCCCGGGATGGTCCAGCCCCGCCAGGCCCTGTGCCTCTCCGCGCGCCGCCGCCCCCGCTCCGCGCCGAAGTTTGGCGCCGGATTTTTCAAAATCTCAGCCCAACGGCTGCCGCTGGCTCCCGGCCCGGATCCTGAATTCCGGAGCCTGGATCTGGGGATCCCGGATTCGGAGTCTGGATGGCGGGGGCCCTGGATTCCGGAGCCTGGATCTGGGGGACTCCGGATTCTAGAACCGGGGCCGGGGGCGGGGGGATGCTGGAACCCAGACTCCAGAATCTGGAGGAAAGCTGGAATCTAGGAGGAGAATTTGGGAACCCCGGGGCAGGAGCCATGTTATCCCAGCTGCATCGTGGGAGGCAGGTGGAGGGCTGGGGCCGCGGCTGCAGCCGATGGTTACCTGAGTGGAACGGACTAATGGAATCCACAAGCATTGACTGAGCATCTCGTGTGCCAGGCACCGGGGCTGCCTCAGTGACCAAAGCAAAGATCCCTGCTTTGGCGGAGCCGACATTGGTGAAGTAAGGAGACAGAGGAAACAGACGCATAACAAATAAGCAAATTATGTGGCATGTTAGGAAATAGAAAGCGTGGAAAGATAAAGCAGGGTCAAGGGGCTTGGGAGCACGTGGGGTGGGGGAGTTGCATTTTTAAATAGGATGGGCCTCTTGTAGAAGGTGACATTGGAGCGAGAACTTAAAGAGAAAGAGAGGATCAACCTTGTGGACATGGGGGAGGGACCAGCCAGGACAAAGTCTATGTTTTAGGCATGACAGACATGGCAATGAATGAGGATTTCCAATGGGGGGAGGCAGATATTAAAGAAGGAAACATATGTGTTATGCCATTAATGTATTAGTTATTTACAGCTGCGTAAGAAACAGCCCCAAGATACAGTAGCTTAAGGCAATTCACATTTCTTATCTCAGTTTCCGTGGGTCAGAAATCAGGGTGCAGCCTAGGTGGGAGGTCTGGCTCCCAGGTTTCACAAAACTGCCATCCAGATGTCAGCTGGGGCAGGTCCATTTCCACGCTCACCCATGCCTCAATGGAAGGATTCAAGATCCTCGCAGGCTGTTGGACGGAGAGCCTCAGGTCCCGCTGGCTGTTGTCCAGGGGCTGTCTCAGTTCCTCATCACATGAGAGAGGATTTTTTTGGGTTCTGAAACCCTCACTGCTGGTTGTAATAGGAAAACAACAACTGAAAAACCACCCAAATGTCCGTCAATAAGATCAGACCCATAGCTTCGTTTAGATTCACACAGTGGAATATTATACAGCAGTGAAAATGAATGCACTTCAGGGATGCCCGTCCCCAGAACATCCTCCCAAACATAAGATCATGCAAAGCACAGAAGAATACCTACGGGACGCTGCCATTTTTATAAAATTCACAACTGGGTTAAACTAGCTGATATGTTATTTAGGAATGCTAAATATTTTGTGAGCCCAGTGGTGGTGAATGTTTCTATTCTGTAAGCCAGACGTATCAATTACAGATGCTCTTTGTGTGTTTGATCTATTTCCTGTTTCAGAAATGGAAAAAACAACCTCCTTCAGTTTGCTGTGTGAAACAACATGGTCCAGGGAGAAACAGAAATAGAAAATCTCTCCACAAACAAGAAATGACAGTTGCTATGACGGTAATCATGTTGCAACTTATAAACGTATCAAATCAACACCTTAAACTTACAGAATGTTATTTGTCAATTACATCTCAATTTTTTTAAAATTCTTCAAAAAATAAATGTGAGCCGCATACATTAGATTTTCTAGCCCATACCTTAAAAAGACTAAAAAGGGAGAGATTAATTTTTAATATATTTACTTAACCTGATATACCCAAAATATTCTATCCAATTAATTTTAATTAATTAAAATTAAATTTTCCATTTAAAATTCAGTTCCTCAGTCGCACCAGTCTCATTTCAAGGGCCCAGGAGCCACATACGACTGCTAGCTACCTGGCCAGCACAGGTGAAAAGGATGCTTGGAAAGTCACCCAGGTGAGGGACTGGAGTGGCCTGGGCTGTCCCCCTTTCTGTGCATCTTGCCACACCTCCTTTTTCCAGCGCTCACCCCAGTCCCCAGGACTCAGGAATCCTGTTTGCAGTGTGTGGGCAGATCTCAGCCCGGGGGGCATCCTCCCAAAGGCAGGCTGGGCCCCAGTGTGCACACCCCCCGGGACCCAAGAGGCGGCAAAGTGCAGCTGTTTGTTCTGTGGGATGTGGATCTGTGAGCCGAGCTGCCACCTGTGCGCAGAGGAGGACCCTCAGGATATAGGACAAACCCTGGGGGAGAGAAAGAACCGAGGCGGCCCGGGGCTTAGGGCTGGCCCTCCCCACACTGCCACATTCCAGGGGCAGAACCGCAGGGGGGGCAAGAATTCTAACTGTGGACCAGACTTGGGGGAAGTTCCGAAGGTTTGAATTCCAATCTGTTACTGTGTAACAAAGCCCCCCGGCACCTTATTGCTGATGCCCATGGGTCAGGAATGCAGGTGGGGCTCAGCCCGGCTGTTCTTCTGTCCCCTGCGGCGTTGACAGGGGTCGCTGGGTGATGTCCAGCTTGCCGCTGGGCTGGGCTGGGGGCTCCGAGCAGCTTGTGTGGTCCCCCTGGTGCCTGGCTGGCCCCTCGCCCTTTCTGTGTGGTCTCGGGGTCGCTCCATGCCCGCTCCTACAGCATATTGACCCTTCTTATACAGGGTCCCAGGACGCCCTGAGAGCCAGACAGGACCTGCCAGTCCTCTTGACGTCTAGGCCTGCATCTGGCAGTGAGTGTCACTTCCCCCATGCCATCGATCAGGGCCTTTCACAGACCCAGCCCAGATCGAAGCAGAAGAGAAACTAAATCTGCCAGTGGGAGGAATGTTCAAGAATTGCAGCCATGTTTTTTCTTTTTCCTAACGGCTTCGTTGAGGTATGACTTACATACCATATAATTCACCCTTTCAAATGTACAACCCAGCGGTTTTTAGTGTATTCACAGATGTGTGCAACTATCACTACTATCTGGTTCCAGAACGTTCCATCACCCCAAAAAGCAACCCAACCCTGTTAGCAGTCACCCCCCCCCAGCCCCTGGCCCCCATGAGCCCTCTCTGTCTGTGGATCTGCCTGTTCTGGACATTTCACGTCAATGGGATCACACGCCGTGTGTCCTTCTGTGTCTGCGTCTCTCCCTGAGCATCATGTGTTCAAGGTCTGTCCACGTGCAGCCGTGTCAGGGCCTCACTCCTTTTCGTGGCTGCATAATATTCCAGCATGTGGACGGACCACAATTTTTTTAAATCTATTCATCAACCGATGGACTTTGGGGTTGTTTCCACTTTTGTCAATTGTAAATATTGCTGCTAAGAACGTTCACAAATAAGTTTCTATGTGGAGGTGTGTTTGCATTTCTCTCGGGCAGACAGGAGTGGAATGGCTGGCTCGTACGGTCGGTCGACATTTACCCTTCGGAGAAAATGCCAGACTTCCACAGTGGCTGCCCCGTTCCACCTTCCCACCAGCCCTGACAGTTCTGATGCCTCCACGTGCTCCCCAACATCTGGTATCTTCTGTCTTTTTGACTGTGACCATCCTAGCGGGTGTGAAGTGGTTTCTCGCTGTGGTCCTGATGCTGCCGTCTGTAATCCACTGCAACATTGGTCCAGGTGGGAGGATAGAAGAAATTTTGTTTAGCAGTTGGTTACTGGATGTATAATTGTGAACACTGAGACGTGGGGTATGTGGCCCCCTTGAATTCTTGCTCTGGGTCCCATGAATGTTAGGGGCAGGATTGCTGGTGGTCTCCAAAGGCTGGAGAGAAGGGATCGATCTGAGATATGTTTTGGGGTCGAAGCTGATGGATGAGACGTTGGGGAGGAGAGAGCTGTGAAGTTTGCCCCCCACCCCGGCCCCTCCTGCACTCCGTGCAGAGCCCCTCACGGTCTTTCTCTCTTGCTGGCTGACGGGTCTGTACGTCTGGCCCCCTCCAGCCCGGGGGCCCCGAATCTTCACTGTCGGTGTTGACACCTGGAACCTGTGAATGGGACCTCGTGTGGAAATGGGGTCCTTGCAGATGTCATTGGTTCAGTTAGTTGAGGTCGTCTGGATTAAGGTGGGCTCCAGTTTACCGACCGGTGTCCTTATAAGAAGGGGGCACTGTGGACACAAGGAGGAGACGTCACATGAAGAGACAAGGAGAGCCGCAGGGAGGGGGCCAGGTAAAGACAAAGGCAAAGATTGGATGGACGCATCTACCAGCCAAGGGTCGCCGAGGATTCCCGGAGCCGCCAGAAGGGCTGGACCGGAATCTCCCTGAGAAGGTCCCGAGGCCCCAGCCCTGCCCACACCTTGATTTCAGACCCCGGCCTCCAGAACCGGGAGAGGGTACCGTCCCGCCGTTTGAAGCCCCCCATTCGTGACACCTTGTGGCGGCCGCCCCGGGAGACGCACACGCTGTAATCACAGGTGGGGCCCTGTCCTGAGTGCTGAGCTGCTCCGGTGTATTTTCCAGCCCGAGGGTGGCCCTGGGGACCTCCGCTTTTGTCGCCAGCTGGTGTCTGAAGTGAGAGCAGTTGTCCGGGAACCACATCCTCCAACGACACCACTGGCTAAAGGGCGGGCATCCGCCGACGTACAAAGCATCTGACGGAAAGCTGAGGATCGTCCTACGTCGTTTCGCATCTACCGAGCAAATTCGCTCCGGTATCCTGACGGACTGGAAAAGCGTGGTTCTGAGTTCTTTGAAGCGGGCGTGACATCTCCCTGGTCCCTTCGTGAGCGAATGAGTTAGACACCATCTTTGACCCTGCTTTCATTGTATATTCAGGGGCCAGTCAAGCTTCCTCCTTTTTAACGAATGTACCTTCTAACATAATGCCAAGCTCCTCCGAGTGTTGCCAGGGACTCATTCAGTCATTCAACCAGCGTGTATTTCTGAGCATCTACTGTGCGCCCTGTAGACGCTGACATGTAGTGAGGGGCACAGATAATCGTTCCGATGAATAAGTAAATAGACAGACTGTTAGATGGTGTTAGGGGCTAAGAAGAAAGATGGGGGTGTGGGATGTGCGATTGGGGGCGTGTGAAATGTGTTGAGTGTGAACCAGGGGAAGCCCCAAGAGGACATAGTGCAAGGAACGGTGTTCCACGGAGAGGAACCAGCCCAGACAGAGGCCCAGAGGCAGGACCGTGCCTGGCACCTTCAGAGAGAAATCAGAGCGGCTTTCCGGTGGTGTTTGGTTTCTGGAGGGTGAGCAGAGGACGGACACGGCGAGACAGCCTTTTCGTGCTGAGAGAGAACCAGCTGAGGGGGACACACGTGTCCAGAGAGGGAGGGGAGTGGCTTCAGGTGGCTTTCAGGGTAAAACAGTAAGGAAGATGTAAGGAGCATTTTCAACACACCAAGCCCATTCCAGGGCATTTTTTACAAATTCTTTTATCGAGGTCACGTTGGTTTATAACCTTGGAAATGTTCAGGTGTCCATCCTTATCCGTCTTCGCAGCATCTTTTCGAAAACTACGTCTCCTCCGGCAAGGGAGACAAAAGAGAAAATTAACAAATGGGTCTTCATCAGACTAAAGAGCTTCTGCCAGGCACGGGAAGCCATCAGCAAAACGAAAAGACAACCAGCAACTGGGAGAAAATGTTTGCAAGTCATACATCAACCAGGGGTTAATTTCCAAAAGATGTAAGGAACTCGCACAACTCAACGACCGAAAAAAAAGAAAATCGGATCAAAAAGTGGGCAGAGGAGATGGCCAGACATTTCTGCAAAGAAGATATACAGATGGGCAACGGGCACATGAAAAGATGTTCGAACACCAATTATTAGGGAAATGCAAATTAAAAGGACAATAAGATGTTACCTCATACCCATCTGGGTCATTGTTTTTTGTAATCCTTTCGACAACCTGGTTTTCCCATGAAAAAATGAGGGAGTTTCAGAGAGGTTCAGTCACCAACTCAAGGGCACACAGCTTTTGAGGAATGGAGGTGGGATTTGAACCAGGCAAGCTTGACCTCAGAGCGGATTCCCCAGCTATCTCCCTGGGATGTCACAGGGACAGGCATCCTGGCCTCCCACTGCCCCCCCATTTCCCTGATTCCTGCCCCCCCATCCTCCTCCCTGCTTCCAGGCCTCGGCCTTCTGACCTCCTTACCTTTGTTCTTGCCATCTTTGCCACCTGGTGCGCCATCCCCACCTCCTCCCAGCCCATCCTGTCTTGCCAGCATCTGTCTCAAAGTTCAGATGATGACTCACCTCCACCCGGAAGCCTTTCCTTGGGGACAGGAATCACATCTTGTTCATCTTCGCAAAAAAAAAAAAAAAAAAAAAATGACATCAGAGGCCGAGCCTTCCTCTGCTTCAAACTCCCCAATCCATGGCTTCCGGGCACATCCAGAGTCAAGTCCAGACCCGTCCCCATAGCTCCCAAGGCCACCTTTCTGATCTCATCTCCCCCATGCTCTGCTCCTCAGACATGCCAGGTGAGGTCCCACCTCAGGGCCTTTGCACGTGCTGTGCTGGAGCACTCTCCCTTTGCATCTTCCCAAGCCTGGCTTCCTCGAGTCACTCTGGTCTCAGCTCATATGTCACCTCCTCAGAGAAGCCCACCCTGACCACTCTACCTGAAGTGGTCGAGTTGCCACCTCGAGAATCAGTGCCCAGTGGGCCTTAAGTCAGTGTCCGAAAGTTAGACAACAGCCCCCGTACAGAGGGCAGTTCCTACGCACAATCCCTCTTCTACCGGGGGGAACCAGAATGAACTCATTTCGTGCTCAGAACGATCCTAGATAATGCTATTATTTCCATTTTGCAGAGGGGGAAACTGAGGCACAGAGTAGGGTGGGGGAATGACGTGCCCAAGCTCTCACGGCCGGTCAGCAGGGAAGCAGGGATGCAAACCCAGGCGGTCAGCAGTCTGCCGGGTCCCCCATCGGCCATCCCTCCCACGCACTGTTCCCTCTGACCCCCTGTCTCCCTCCCCAGCCCCGCACGGCCCTCCTGCCCGGGTCCGCTCGGGCTGCTGTCTCAAGATGCCACCGGCTGGGCGGCCCAAACAGCAGACATTTGTTCCCCAGGGTCCTGGAGGCGGGAAGTCCACGATCGGGGGTCCGGCAGACTCAGGTCCTTTCTTCCTGCCACTTCCGGCCGCCTTCCGCTGTGTCCTCACGTGGTGCAGAGCCAGCTCTGGTCTCTTCCTCTTCTTACAAGGACACTAACGCCATCGCGGGGGGCCACCCCTATGACCTCATCTAACCCCAATCACCTCCCAAAGGCCCCACCTCCCAATACCATCCCACTGAGGGTCAGGGCTTCTGCATATGGATTTGGGGCCCACAAGCATTCAGTCCGTAGCGTCTCCTCCAGCTCTGCTGTCACCTTTCAACTGTCCCCCCCCCCCAGGCTTGGGGCTCCTAATCCTGCACCATGCCCGCCTCCACCGTGCTCGGGGGGACCCTGGATCCACTCCTCCCAGGCAGACCAGCCCCCCACCTCCTGGAGACTTGGTTTCCCGCTCTGTCCAGTGGGAAATCCCCTGCCTCCCAGGTTTGCTCAAGGGGGGCATAAAGGCAGTGCAGGGGCAGGCCTAGGAGAGGCATGATGAAAAATCATATTTCGATGCAACATTTTTTTGTGTGTTTTTTGGGGGTTTTTTTTGAGGAAGACTAGACCTGAGCTAAATCTGCCGCCAATCCTCCTCTTTTGGCTGAGGACGACTGGCCCTGAGCTCACATCCGTGCCCATCTTCCTCTACTTTCTATGTGGGATGCCTGCCACCAGTGCCGATCCTGGGCACGGACATGGCACCGCTCGTCAGGCCACACTGAGGTGGCGTCCCACATGCCACAACTAGAAGGACCCACAACTAAAATATACACAACTATGTACTGGGGGATTTGGGGAGAAGAAGGAGAAAAAAAAAAAGGAAGACTGGCAACAGGGCCAATCTTCCTCAGGAAAAATAAAACAAAATAAAATACTGTTGATCTCATCCTGCACTCGTGGTGACAGTTGCACAAATTTGCACCTATCTAAGAACCCACTGAACCGAACACTAATAGGATGGATGTACGGTATGCCATTATATTTGATTAAAAATGAGAGGAAAAAAATTATTTTAAAAAAATTGTGAAAAGATTCTTTGTCTCGATGACTGAGTTTTTTGACATCCCCTTAAATTTTGTGCTAAAAATTTGAATGCTTCCCTCAGGCCAGCCCACATGTCCAGGACCTTCCTCTGCGTCAACATGACAGCCTTTCCCTGGGAGGCCAGGCCTTTGTCCCCGCTGTGTCCTCTGCCTGGGCGTGCCGTTTCCTGTCTCCACCAGGCAGACTCCTACCCATCGTTCAGTGTCGCTCTGCTTTGCTCCTCCCCGGTCTGGCTTCCCTGACCTGCATCAGCCCAGCCTCCTCCCTCCAGGCCCCAAACATCCCGTTCTAACCCAGGATCTTGGAATATCTGGGGTCTCTGGGACTCTCCTCGGGGAACTCCGAGCTCTGTGCTCTGAACGAATGCCAGTGTCTTCCTCAGTCTCTCTTCCCGCCTCTGAGAACCTGGAACAGTCACATGGGGCTCCTTGGCGGGCAGTGAAGGAGACACTGCTTACACGGCGCTAAGGACGTGCTAAGAGCTCCATCAGGGTCTGCTGTTTTTACTGCCTTTAATGCAACACAAAGTTCGTTTAAAAAGTGCTTAAGTTGATTGATTCCAGAGACGAGGAGTCTGGTTTGCAAGGTGGGCAAGGATCTGCCCATTTTCTGGCACGGGGAAGGCTGTGGGTCCCCCCGGTAAAGGGGGTCACCTCCTTTTGGGGCAGATGGGGACATCCTCAGGGCTGGGACGAGGGTGAATGAGTGAGGCACTGGCCTGAGGAGCAGAATTTAAGGGGGCGCCAAAAACCTCAATTATCAAGATAAACATTTTAATGCGATATTTAAAAAACAAAATCAACACAAAATATCCATGGTGAACAAAAGATTAAAATTGTAAATAAAGACAGGACCTGACTGCATCTGCACAGCTCCCCTCCCTGATCCCCCCTCCAGTCCTGGTCCCGTCTGATCTGGTCTATATTTAAAATCTTGATATTTTGTTCATTATGGGTGGGGGGTTGTTTTTGCCTAAATTTTGATTTTTAAAAAATATTGCATTAGAATATTATTTATCTCCATGACTGAGTTTTATGACACTGCCTTAAAATTTTTGCCTGAGGGGTCAGCCTGGTGGCGCAGTGGTTAAGTTCGCACGTTCTGCTTCGACGGCCTGGAGTTCACCGGTTCGGATCCCGGGTGCGGACATGGCACCGCTTGGCAGGCCATGCTGTGGTAGGCGTCCCACACAGAAAGTAGAGGAAGATGGGCACGGATGTGAGCTCAGGGCCAGCCTTCCTCAGCAAAAAGAAGAGGATTGGTAGCAGATGTTAGCTCAGGGCTAGTCTTCCTCCAAAAAGAAAAAAAAATTCTGCCTGACGCAGTGCCTCACTCTCCTGGCCTTAACATTCTTCCTGCCCTGGCGCCAACAAAAGTTTATTAACAAAAACAGGTGTCCACAATAGCCAAATAGTGGAAGCAACCCTAGCGTCCACGGATGGACGAACGGATAAACAAAATGTGGTCCATTCACGCACTGGAATATTATTCAGCCTTAAAAAGGAAGGAAACTCTGACACCTGCTCCAACATGGATGGACCTGAGCACAGTAAGTTCAGTAAAATAAGGCAGACACAGAAGACCAGAGTGTACCATCCCATTTATACAGGGTGTCCAGAATAGGCAAATTCATAGAAACAGAAAGTGGTAAAGAGGTCACCAGGGGCTGAGGGGAGCTACTGTTTAACGGGTTCAGAGTTTATGTTGGGGATTATGAAAAGGCTTTGGGTCTAGATAGTGGCGATTGTTACACAATATTGTGCACACACTTGATGACCCCGAATTGTACACTTACAAATGGTCAAAATGATCAATATGGTGCATGGTTTACCATAATAAATAACAGGCGCCCCTGGGCAGTAGTTTGCCTATTTGACTTTTTAAAAATATTGCATCTATAAAATTATTAAACATATGTTGCATATGTAAAATATTGTGTATATAAAATATCGCGGGTGTCGCAGCTCCTGGCCCGCCCGTGGGTGCCTTCCGGAGCTGCGGGCGCAGAGACCTCACGCGGCCACCAGGTGGCGCCGCCGCGCCTCGAGGCGCCCGGGACATTTCGCGCCCCCACGGTGGGCGGCGCGGAGGCGGCGCGATGCGTCAGCCAGACCGCCGGGCTGGGGAGCCGGGGGAGCCGAGTCCCGGGGCCCAGTCCAGACCCCAGGCTGGCGGAGGAGGGGACGCAGTTGTGAGTCACCCGGGAGCCTCCGATCGATCGTGGGAGACACTCCCACGCGGGCCTGCCCGCCTGGCTCGTGAACTGCCCTCCCCGGGAGACAGCGAGGCTGGCGGCCGTCCCTGCGCGCGGCCGTGCACCGCGCACACGTGTAGCTGGTGGCTTGGGGTGGGGGTGGGGGGGCAGTGGTGGCCTCACCAGGCCTCAGTTTCTCCTTTTGCATAATGCAGAGAAGTATGGCCTCTGCTTCCCGGGTCCTTGAGAACTGAATGAACCATGATGCAGGCAGCCTGGTACACAGTGTGCGCTCGAATGCACAGCAGCGCCCACCCCGGAGGGAGGAAATCACAGTGGTGACCATCGTTGCAAGCTGACCCGCGGTGGCAGCGTGCAGCGCCGGCAGGAACCACGTCGCCCTGGCTTTCTCCCGGGCCTTGATGACTCCCCACGTTCAGGTGCGGAGGTACGGTCAAAAGGTGGAACGCCAGGCGCCGTCAGGGGGCGCGGAGCCAGCTGAGGCCCAGCCACCTGCGCCTCCCACGCGCGCCACACCCTGAAACTCGCAGCGGGTTGGGGTGGGGAGGGGGCGCCCGGCTTCGTCCCTAGAGTGCTTGGGGCTTTGCAGCCCCAGCTCCTGGGGACCTCGAGGGCGGCCTCCCACGACCACCCTGTGACATTTATTGAGCGCTTACTCTGTATTCCTTAGTTTATTTAACGCTCCCTCCAACCCAGTGAAGCCGGCCATGCATGCGCATTAGATCGGTAGGGACGCAGGGGCTCAGAGAAGTTAAGTCACCCAGGATCTGGGGTCCCTGCAGCCAGGGGAGACCCCCCCCACACACACCACCACCACCTGGGAGGGATCAGGCTGCAAACCCGCTCCCTTCTCCATGCAAACCTCCAGTACAACCCAGGAAAGGTGCGGGCCGGGGACTCTCCGGGGACGGGGAGGGGATTCCTGGCCCCCCCGAAAGTCCAGGCCGCCTCGCGCGCTGGAAATCCCGCGCGCGCCCCGAAACGCGGCGCGGCTGCCGGGAAATCAGGAGAGAAACTTCTGCTTTTTTTTTCTTCTCTGGCACTCACGCTCCCCGCTCGGCCCCCCCCCCCGCCCTCCTCCCGGCTCGCGCCCCCACGTGGGGCGCCCCCGCGCGTCGCCCCGCCTCCTCCCCGCCGCCGGCCAACCGCAGCGCGTGTTTCTCTCGCCTTTGTTGGCTGTCCAATGGGAGGGGCGGTCGGGCCGCCTTGGCCACGCCCCCTATTTTCCCAGTCTATAAAAGGCGGCGCCTGAGGCCGTGGGCTTAGATCGTTGAAGCGGTGGGAGCGAGCGTTTCTCTTGCGGGTGCTGTTGCCTGGATTATTCTTGCTGAGGACTTTGTAATTTTTTTCCGCCTTTTTTGGGGAGGATTTCGCCGCCTTCCGAAGGTCTTGGACGAGCGCTCCGTGGGAAGGTTTTTGGCTCTCCGGCCTCGGATTTTGCATTTTTCTCCCTTGGGACTGTCGTGGGGCTGTTTTCCACTGTGGATTATAACTGTAACATGACGCTGGAAGAGCTCGTGGCGTGCGACAACGCGGCGCAGAAGTAAGTAGCCGGGGCCCCCGCCGCCTGAGGTCGAGCGGGCCGGGATGGGCCGGGCCGGGCCGGGCCGGGCGGGGACCGGAGCGCCGGGTGGCCGGGCCGGCGCTGACTCCCTCTCCGCCGGTCGCAGGATGCAGACGGTGAGCGCCGCGGTGGAGGAGCTGTTGGTGGCCGCGCAGCGCCAGGACCGCCTCACCGTGGGGGTGTACGAGTCGGCCAAGCTGATGAATGTGTGAGTCAGATCCCGTCCCCGGGCTGGGCGCGGGTGGGGACCCCCCTCCGCTCTGCACGCTCCGCGCTGCACCTCTCTCTTGCACGGGGCTGGGACTTTCCCAAATGTCTCCACTGTGGATCGAGGTGAAGGGGGCTGCAGTCTCCGGACGCTGCATCATTTGTAACTGCACCCCGTTGCATGTATGCGCCTCCCTTACACCCCCCCCCATACTTTAAACCGCGCCTCTGCCACACTCCACCATCTGCGTGCAGACACCATCCTTTGCACACCTGCGGTTCCTCTTTGCTTTTGCAAATTCCCCATGCACCGTGGCCCCTCCCCTGTCCCCAGCTGACCCGTCCCCTCCCTCTGGCCCCCTCAGGGACCCTGACAGCGTGGTCCTGTGCCTCCTGGCCATTGACGAGGAGGAGGAGGATGACATCGCCCTGCAGATACACTTCACGCTCATCCAGTCCTTTTGCTGCGACAACGACATAAACATCGTGCGGGTGTCAGGCATGCAGCGCCTGGCACAGCTGCTGGGCGAGCCGGCGGAGACCCAGGGTACCACCGAGGCGCGGGACCTGCACTGCCTCCTGGTCACGGTGAGCTGGGCGTCCGCCGTCCTGCCCCGCCCCACCGACCCGGCACCTGGGCCGTGTTTGTCAACAAAGTTGGTCTCGCACCAGCTCAGCACTCAGCCATGCTTGGCATGTCCCGTGGGCAGCCGGGCCTGGGCCTCGGTCACCCAGCGAGCTATTTTGAGCCAGCCTGTTTTCCCCAAACGAGCTCTGGGAGAGGGAGGCTCCCCGCCCACTCCTGGGGCTCCCGCTGAACCCCGTCTTCTCTCTCCTCCCGCAGAACCCTCATACAGACGCCTGGAAAAGCCACGGCCTGGTGGAGGTAGCTAGTTACTGCGAAGAGAGCCGCGGAAACAACCAATGGGTCCCCTACATCTCTCTCCAGGAGCGCTGAGATCCCGCCCGGCATCACAACGTGTCGAGTTGCTGCCAAAAAAATAAAAATAAAACAAATATTTGACCCCCCTCCCCCCCCAGAACAACCCCCCCAAAACAACCCGGGAGACCGTCGGGGGCAGAATCATTGGAGAAGACTGAAGACAAGAAGAGGGGAGCGCACCGGGGGCGGTGAGCCTGGAGCTGCGCCAGCGGCGGCCACAGAGAGAGAGAGAGGAGAAGAGGGGGACCCAGGCCAGCGGGAGAGGGGACCCCGGAGCTCAGGCCTTGCGACAGAGCAGAAGCTGGAGTGGAGAGCCTGGCTTCACACTGCGGGGCTCGGGGGAGCCTGACTGCATCCCCCCCCCCAGCCTTCCTGGAACTGGAGCTGACACCTGCAAACCGGCCCTGGTGACCGAGGGTCTTGCACCCTCGCCGGACCGTACTTTTGAGACTTGGGAGCTGGGGCTGATGTTACTCGGTACCCACGAACTCCCAGTTTGCAAACTGAATAGACAATCGATTTTGTAACTTGCACTGGTTTGTTTCTGGAACCACTGAAAAAGAGAGGGGAAGCTCACAGATACGTCTATTTTTTGCTTCTATGATGGCCTTGTAATAAATTGCTAAAGCTTCTGGGTTCTTGTGTACTTGCCACCGCCTCCGAGGACGACCAGGACCCCGGCCCCCCCTCACCCCGCAGCACCGCCCCCGCCCCGCCTCCCGTGGGCTCCCCAGGAAGTGTTGCCTAAGTCCCAGCTAACAGCTCCAGTCTCCTGCCCAAAACAGTGGCTCTTCTCTCTGCAGCCGGCGCCACCCAGGTCCAACAAATCTTTGCCTTTTTTTTTCTTCTCCCTCCTCCTGCCCTGTAGCAATTAAAAGACCGGTTTATTACGAAACCTGGCCGCCGTGCCACTGCTGTTACTGGCTGTGCTGGAGCCAACCCCAAGCTCTGGGCACATATAGGTGCCCCCACTCCCCCCCCCCACCCCCGGGGGAGTGGGGGTGCTGGCTCCAGGCCCTGCCTGCCCAGCCGCCACCGCAGCCCCAGGTCCAGAGAGGTCAAGGGGGCACCTGCGACCACACAGCGAGGCGGGCTCAGAGCTGCCTCTGGGGGGAAGGGCTTGGGCCTTGCAGGAAGAGCTCCTTCGGAGAGCGCCGGCCTCCCCCGGAGCAGCCCCCTCCCCCCAGGCGCTGTCCCTCCCACGATGCGCCGGTCACTGCCCTACAGCAAAAACTGATTTTTTTTTTCTTAAACTCAAACCGACGAGCAGAAAAGTACCCCAGGAAGCGGTGGTGCTCCCGGCCCCTGCGTTTGCCTCTAAAGCGAAACTGGAGGCCGGGCCGGCCACCTCCTCGCGACAGCGCAGTGGCAGGCGCGGGGACGCCCCCTCCGCGGGCTGTCCAGGGTGCCAGCCTCCCCTCCGCCCGCGCCCCGGCCTGGGAACTGGGGGGGAGCCCGCAGGCCGCGACCTTTCCACGGGGCCCACGTGGGCGCGGGAGGAAAACCCCGGCGGCCCCCCGGAGTCACGGGGCTGGGGGAGCCCCGCCCGGGGAGGGGGCGGGCGGAGGGGAAGTCCCGGAGGAGGGCGAGGAGGAGGGGCAGGGATCCCTCCCTGGGTTGGGAGAAGGGGAGAGCCCACATGGGGAGGGAGGAAACCCTGAGATGCAGCCCCGAGTGAATAAGGGACCACCCCATCCCCCCCCCCCCGCCCCGGGGGAGAGGGGGAGGGAATCCCTGGAAGGGTTGGGGGAGGGGGATTCGAAGTGTCGAGACCCAAGTCCCAGGGCTGGAGGGGGAGGTGAGGGGGAACCCAGACGGGCTGGGGGGGAGGGGGAATTAGGTAGAAGGAATCCCCGTAGGGGTGGAGGGAGGGGAGAGAGGAGACCTGTGCCGCAGGGGGGCGATGAAGGGAGCCTAGGGTGGGGGGCGCCGACACCTGCTGGGGTTGGGAGGTGAGTTGGGAACCCCGAGGGGGAGCAAGGGAGACTCCGAGGGAGCGGGGAGGGGGGAGACGGGGAGATGGGGAGAGGGATCCCTGAGATGGAGCCCAGAGGGGGAGGGGCCCTCCGGAGGGGGGGGCCAGAGGCTATGGGATCCCCCCACTGGGGAAGGACCAGTGGTGACAAGGGTTGGCCCAGCGGTGGCCTGGCTCCTGCTCTTTCCCCGAGGCATCTCCCTGCCCGCTCCACCCCCAGGCATGGGCTGCTCTGTCCCCATGTGACCTTGGCCTTCCGGAAGGGCCACATGACCTCGAACCCTCTCCTCCCTATGTCCCCTGTGCCGTGGGGGTGAGACCCCAGGCTCTTGGGCCCCAAGGAGACCCAGGGCATGGGTAGGACTCCAGCTGTGTGACCCTCAGGGGGCACCTGAAGTGTGTGCCTCAGTTTCCCCCTCTGAAAAGCGGGGCTCCAAATGCTGCCTGTCTCATAGATTGTTGGGGAGGCTAGAGGAAACATATTCCTTAGATTAGTGCCTCCGACAGAAAAAGTCTAAAAACCATTAGCCACTATTATGCGGATGACTACTGTCACTGTCACAATGATTATGTCCCAGGCATTTCTAGAACCATCTCTCCTTTAATCCTCCCACAGCCACCCTGTGAATTAGCAGAACCCAGATGAGGGTGAGTCGGGCAAATTTCGGGAGCAGGCGCCCGAAAACTTAGCCAGATGAAGGATATTTTCAAGCAATATTTTTTAAAACTCGAATGCAAAAATAAATAAATCCATAAAATTCCCCGGTGAGCAAAATTGTCATTGACAAGATTCACATCTGATGTTTCCCTTTGCCTCGGCCGCCCTGGTCCAGCTCCTGTCTGATTTAAATGTTTGCTGTTTGGTTTGTTACCTTCGCGGGTGAAGGACCGAGGGCTCAGAGAGGGGCGTGGCTTCTGACGACGCGGACCAGCCGGGGGCTGGATTCTGACCCGGCTCTCGCCACCGTCACCCGCGTGCACGTGGAGGGCCGTGGCTCCTATGTTCTGACAGTAGTTCTCTCATTACCATTATTATTTTGTTGTTGTTGTTGTTGCTGTCATTAATAAAAGTCCCCGTAAGTCTTCCTGACCCAACACAAGGGTGTCCAGGAATTGGCTTCAAATGCTGTTGTCTTGTGAGTAAATAATAGCAGGTGGGTTTATCCGGGCTTCCCTGGGTATAAACACCCTTAACATCGACCTCGGACCTGCGAGGCTGACGCTGTCGTCCCGTTTTTCCAGAAGAGGAGCCTGAGGCCCAGAGCGGAGGACCCACAGCCTGGCGGAGTCTCGAGTCGTGGGCAGCCGGCTAGTGGGCCCCTGGGAGATGCTTGGGGTGGGGGCCAGGTTGCACCACCCCCAGCGCACACTCCTCCCACCCCCGGAGTTCACGCTGGGTCAGAGAAGGTCTCCGAGCCCCCTTTCCATGTCTGTGGGATGGACACACGGCCTCCCACAAGCGTCTGTCCACCCGCGTACACACACGCATCACAATGGACACAGAATCGTGCGCATGTTGATGGGTGTGTAAACACAGAAGTGCTCCCTGCCCCCCGGGCCTCGACAGGTGGTAGGATTCTAGCCATTTCCCTGAATCCTCCCTGCCCGGGGAAGGGGGGATGGCCTTGTGAGCATGTCATGAAGCACATACCATGTCCCGGGACTTGGGGACCAGACTGGGGGGCCGGGAGTGAGCCCGCCAAATATGGGCGGGCCCTTCCGCCCTCTGTCTCTTGTCATCCTCACAACGACTCCCACAAGGTAGGTACTGTTATTATCTGCTTTTTACAGAAAGGGGACACAAGGGCTCAGAGAGGTGCAGCGGCTTGCCCAAGGTCACACAGCTGCCCAACGGCAGAGCCTGGGACCAGGCCAAGGCCTGTGTGATTCAGAGTTAGAACGTTCTATCTATTTCTATTTCTGTTTCTATGTAGTTGAGACAGAATTCACATACCATAAAACTCACCGCTTTAAAGTGTAATTCAGTGGGTTTTAGTGTATTACACAAGGTTGTGCAACCGTCACCGCTATCTCGTGCTAGAACATTCCATCACCCTACAAGGAAACCCAGTCTCCGTGAGCACACTCCCCATCCTCCTGCCCCACCCCCTGACAGCCATGAGCCCACTTTCTGTCTCTGTGGATGTGCCTGTCCTGGACATTTCCCGTCAAGCGGATCACATGCCACGTGGCTTCCTTCCTTTGCACAGGGTTTGAAGGGCCCTCTGTTGTAGCACGTGTCACTGTCCAAGCCTGACCTCGTATCGCCCGCCCCGTGTTTGTACCCTCCCGTGTAGACGAGGACACTCAGGATGGCCCTTGGAGTTGCACGCTCAGTTCTGTTTAGCAAGCTCCCCTGAGCGTGGGCGGGCATTGCACACTCCCAGCCTGGACCCAGACGCCACTCGCACACCTGGCCCTCTCCCCTCCAGCTCGTGCACACGCTTGTCCCTCTGCCTGGAACCCTTCTTCGCCACCTTTCTCCAAGCTAACGCCTAGTCACCCTTGGTTCTCATCTCCGATGCCCCCTCCTCAGGGAAGCCCTCTGGATGGGACCCCTGGGAGCCTGTCTCCCGGCCCCGTCTGGCTCCCCGTCCTGGCACCTGCCCTGTTTCTAATGACATCTTTAATGGCTCCTTGTATGTCTCCTGTCTTAGGCTGCGGACTCCAAGCAGGCTGGGAGAGGATTGTTGTCCTCACCCGCAGGCCCCGCGTGGCTGAGCTCAGGGCCTGGGACCCAGCGGGCACTTCATCAATGCTGGAGGCATAGACTCAAGCCGGAATCCCGAGTCGCGTATAACTAGACACTGACCCCTCAGTGACCTCCTTCTTCGGGACAGACTGTTTTGTCCCTAAGGGACACGCGTTGACCTGCCAAGTGCTGGCTCCTGGCAGGTACAATGACACCACCCAGCACAGGGAAGCAGGAACCCGTGGAGGCGGCCGCCCTGTGCCCTTGGGCTAGTTGCTCCCCCTCTCTGGGCTCAGTTTCCTTATCTGTACAAAGGGGTACTAACAGGAGTGCCCATCTCTCGGGGCTGTCACGAGCATCGAATTCGCGAAACTGTGTAAGGCTTTTTAGAACAGCCGAGAGCCTTCCGGAAGAGCTGTTATTGTGCGAGTCCGTGTGCGACCGTTTCCAGGATTCTTTCTCCCTGTACACACCTTGTCTGCCTCTCTGCCTGTGTCCCCGTGAGAAGGAGGTTGTCTCTGAAGCTGCACGCAGTGTGTGGGGGCTGGACGACCCGCGCTGGTACACAGGGGCGCAGCAGGACACGCGCACGTCTGGCTGGGCCTCGAATTCTTGGGGTCCCCCGTGGGAGCCCACCGGGGTCCCACGATGACACCTCACCCCAGCTCAGAGATGCTGCAACATGGCTTTGTGTCTCCCTGAGAAGTAAGGTGGCCCCAGGCGGGGCATGACCTCTGGGGGGCTGGGGGGCAGCAGATATGGCTGGTGGCCCGAGGCCTGTCTGTTCCATGTGGGCACCGATGGCCACATGGATGCACGCATGCACACACGTGAGCCTGCACATGCGGACCGCATGCACTCGTGCTCAGACATGCAAATGCACATGCACATCTTCGACATCCACACTCCCCCACAAAAATACCCAAAACTCCCAGTCACACATGCAGATGCTCGAGAGCCCAGGCTCACGTTCGGGACGGGCACACACACGCAGGTGCGCCGACAGACGCTCTCCCAACACTAGCCGGGCCCTGGGGCTCCGCCGGGCGGGGGGGGGGGGTCCGATGAAGACTGAGTGTTCTCAGGAGACACAGGTGCGGGGACACACCCACCTCCAGGTCAACACGCGGGGCCAGGAGGGAGCAGGGCCCTCATCCAGTTCTCCATAGGCGCTCACTCTCCCCACTGCAGGCTTGTTCCTGTGGGGGGGGTGGGCGCGGCAACTCCCTGGTACTGCCTGCCCACCCACAAGGGGTCTGGGAAAGCCCCCAGGAAAGCTGGCGGGTGTTGGCAATCACCCCAGGCGACCTCTGGGGTGGCCGAGGGGACATGGGGAGCATCTCAGGGGGCATTCCGGCCCATGGGCATGGCACACACCTCTGGGTTCCTGCATTTGGTAGGTAACATGGTGCCCCCCGGAGGGGCGGGGACCCATGTGTGCGGGAGACTGGTCCCCCTTTCTAGGAAGGGGCTGAAGGAATTCAGGGCCCTCCTGGCCAAAGTGTCCGGCCTGGCTTCTGACTTACTTCTTCCCTCCTCGCTCCCAGGGGTCAGCCAGAGGTCCTGCCCCACTCTGATCTGTCCCTTGCCTCCACAAACCGCCAAGCCCTTCCCAGCTCTGCGGCTTGGGCCCCTGGTCCCCTCCGCTCGCCAGGGGTGCCTCCCCGCGGCTCCTGTTTTCTGACCCCCACCCCCAAGCAGAGGGTGTGGCCTCTCTGCTAGATTGTCAGGGTCCCAGGAGCGCCCAACTCCAGGGGGTGGCGAGGCGGGGGAGGGGCTCGGCTTTATGTGTTGGAATTGAAAGTCTGGGGATGACGCCCCCGGAGTCGTGCAACAACCGAGCCTCCGCGACCGGCCCGCTGCCTCCCACCCCCCGCCGCGGGGGAGTGAACAAAGCCCCCGAGTGCACATGCATGCCAGTGACCACAACCTTGCAGATATCCAGGGACCCACGGTGACTCACAATGACCCAGGCTGACACACAGCGCGAGGGACACCCCCTCCCCAAGGACGCGCGCCCGGGAGCCGGCAGAGACACACTCACAGACCCGCTCAGAAGCTCCCTCTGGAGAGGGGCGGGGGGCGGTTTCCTCTCGAAGCCCCTCCCTGGCCTTTCCCTGCATTGTTCGTCCCTCCGCGTTCCCACCCCACCCCCTCCTCCCGGGCACCCGAGGTTCCCAGGCTCTGGGACTGGGGTGGGGTGGGACGAGGGACGTCTCGGGGCAGCTGAGTCCTAGCCGAAAACCCTCGTGCACACGGGGGTGCGCCTGCCCCGTGCGGAGCACGAGCCTCCGATCACATGCGTGCACGCGCCTGACGGTGTTTCTGCCACGGCGTACACAGCAGGCGCGCCATAAATGCCTGTGGGCTGGCCGCCAGGGCGGGTGGAAGAGGGGCAGAGTTCAGGCCACACGGGGATGGACGGCCTCAAAGCTTTGGATTCGAATCTCACCACTGCAGCTTACTAGCTACCGCGGCGGCGCGCAGCAAGGGTGACTCAGTTTCCCCATCCATAACAGGGAAAGTCTAGTCGCCCTCCCACGTGGCGAGGACAAAAAGCAGGACGCTCGGTCCTGAGAACCCTTATTACGCCGTCCCTCCACCCCACCCTCCCGCCAGACGCTCAGCGGGTGGAGAGGGGCGCTGACCCAGGCCCCAGATGCCCCTCCCTCCGTCTTTAAATTGGATAATTGGAGACAGAGGCGGGTGCGCGAGAGACAGAGAAATCCCCGAGTGGGCGAAAGGCAGGGGCCTGTCCGGCTCTTTCCCCACGCCCGAGGCCCGGACCCTCACCAGCGCCCCCTCGGGTGCGCCCTAGGCGCGCAGCCCCTGCACACCGGAGCCCACAGCGCCGGCCGCCGACCTCCTCCCGTGCCCGGCGGTGCCAGCCTCCCTCTGGTGCCCGCCAGGCGCGGTGTCTGCGGCCGCCCCCGGGGCGGGGGGTGTCCGCGCCGGCGGCGGCCCCGGTGGCGTCTCCCTGCCCCCAGCCACTGGCGGCGGGCGGCCGGGCCGAGGGCGGGGCGTCTGCACAGACCCTCCTTTTGTGAGCGGCGCCTTCCCCGGGCGGCCTGGCGCGCAGGGCCCGGGCACCGCGCCAGCGCCCGGAATAGCCTCCTGCCCCGTCGGCCGCCCCACGCCCCGCCGGAGCCGCCTGACCTGCCCGGCCGGCCGGGCGCACGGGTGGGGAGGCCGACTGCGGGGACGCGGGCAGCAACCAGCGTGTGCCCGGCGGCACCGGGTGTGGCGGGCATGCAGCAAGTCCCACTGTGTGCAGCCCCTCTCCTGCGTGCAGACACCCACTGTGTGCAGACCACGGTCTGCATGCAAAGCCTGTGTGCAGACCCCCACCTGCGTGCAAACACTGTGTGCAGACGTGCGCCAGCATGTGAGACCCACTGTGCAGCCCCTCTCCTGTGTGCCCACTGTGTGCAGACTCCCACCTGCGTACAAATTCCCATTGTGTGCAGACCCCCGCCTGCATTCAAACACCTACAGAGAGCAGATACTCTTATGTGTGCCAATGCCCACTACGTACAGACACATTCAAACACCCACTGTGTGTTGCCCCTGAGTGTGCACGCACTCACTGTGCACAGGCACAGACACTCACAAATATCCATTAGCGGAGACGTCCCACACTTTCCAATGCCCTCATCTGTGCATGCATTCCTTTGTGGTTAAACACCCTAGTGTGTGCACAGCTATTCTAACATGCACCACGTGAGGTCATCAGGATGGTGCGAACATTTTCCTGGGTCACAGGGTCACTGTGCAGAGCCCCTATGCCTGCAAACACCCGCTGTGTGCAGAGATCCACATGGCGCGGGCGCCCAGGCCATGAAGGGTGCACACACTGACGTGGGGTGGGAGCGGCATGGGGTGCCCAGCAGAGAGCTGGGACCTTCTCCTCGGGTCCCTTGTGTATGCCTCAGCTGACCCCACTTGCAGAGACTCTGCTCTGCTGGAGTCTTCTCTAGTCTGGCCGTCAGGGGCTCGGAAGGTGTGGGAGGAAGTGGGTTGCACACCCCCCTGCAGTGTCTGGGTCTGTGCGGCGGACTCAGGCGTGCAGCACTGGGGGTGGGGCCTCCCGCGGCCTTCCTGGAAGCTCGGGGCACAGGTGCAAGGGCAGGCGAGCTCTGTGGGCAGGACGCCAGCGGGTGGCTTCCCTGAAACTGGGCACAGCAGCTGGGAGAGGTTTCCGGGCCTGCCCGGCCCCACCTGGCCCCGGGCACTCTCGGCAGATGGGCAGGGCGGGCGGGCAATGCCAAGGAGGGCCAGGCCGCAGCCTGCACATGCCCGCCCAGGAGGCACCTGTGGACCTGTGCACGCACGCTTGTGTGCATGCATGTTTGTGGGCCACGCGGGTGGGAACTCTGCACCCTGAGTACAAACGTGCATCCTCGTGCACGCACAGGTTTATGCCTGCGTGCTGCACACGAACCACAGGACACATGCAGTGGCCCGGGGGGGCCTATATTCGTCCTGAGGCTACAGGACAGACATCTGTCGGCTTTGCTCACCGCCTTGCTTCAGTGCCTGACAGTTGGTTGGCGCTCCATAAATATTTGTGGAGTGAACAAAATGCACTAACGGACACATCATTTTGCAACTATGTACTGAGTGTGTAAGATGGGCTGGGCGCTGCTACATCCGGGAACAACAAAAACCTCCTTGGACCGGCATTCTAGACACGTACTCAGGGGTGTGAACAAGCTCACACCTGCACACACCTGTGGGAACACACGCGCATTGATCAGGAAACACCTGAGTCCGCTTGAATTCATTCACCTGCAGGAAGCAGGGCCAGGTGGATGCACACACATTTCTGTGCACATGATTTTCCCTCTTCTCTCTCTGCAATCTGCTTGTGCTATCCACTCGGCCACCCCCTTGGGGCCCCCCTTCAGAGGCCACTGGGTGTCCGTGCCTGACTTTGGAGGGGTTCCTCAGGGCGCGGCAAGCCCCACACCCCACTCCCCAGACTCTCTTACCAGGTGGCCTCATGGCCTGGGGTTCCCACCACTGGAGCTTCTCCTGGGGCCTAGACTGTCTGCCGAGGGCTCCAGAAAACATGCAGCCAGAGTTGGCAGGATCAGAGCCGTGCAGGATGCGAGGCTTGGAGCAGCGGCTGCCGGATCCCCCCCAGAAACCATCCTTTCATTTTGCAACATGGGAAACTGAGGCCCAGAGAGGGGCGGGCCTTCCTGTGGGAAGAGAGGGGGAGGCTGTGAGGAGCAGATCCCCTGCGGGGCCCCCCTTCCTTCTCATCCCCTTGCAGCCAAAAACAGGAGGTTCCCACGGCCGGTGGCCGGCAGGGTGGGGACAGGATGGTGGAGGACAGAGCTGGGAGGAGGCGGCCTGCGGGGGGGGAGGGGAGCCTGTCTGCGTCCTGGAGCCAGACACAGAGGCCCGAGGCCCAGAAACACCCACCCCGGCAGACAGACACACACGCGCGGCAGACAGACCCAATCTGGGACACACAGCCACTCGACACTCGCAGGCCCCTTCCTGTCACAGATGCTCCCTCCCCAGCCTCCAGATGGGGCTCTGGGAGCCTCTCCCCTGCCAGGGAGCACGTGTGTATGTGTATAAATGTGTGCATGCATGTGTGTGAATGTGTTTTGTGCACGTGGATGAGCACACACATTTCTGTGCACACATGTGCTTGCGTGTATCCGTGTGTGTGTGTGTGTGTGTGTGGTGTTTTGAGCGTATGTATGTGTGTGTTGGGGAGGTGAGGCCAGTGCTCCAACTGTCCTTAGAATCCAGGCTCCACATTGGGCAGCTAGTTTCATGCCCTTGGGGGCACACGCACGCACACACACACATAACAACAACAACGACGGCAATAATAGTCACACTTATCGTCTCTTGTTTCTTTCCTATGTATGGGGCATTTTTCTAAACACCTCACATTTACTTTTTAACGAGGTTTACTGAGGTATAACGCACAGAGAGCAAAGTCCTGGTTTTTATGTGTAGAATTGATGCGTCCTGACAAACGGGTAGTCGTGGAACCCTTCACAGTCAGGACTAAGAGTGGGCGCCTCGTCCCGGGGCCCCCTCCCGCCCTTTTGTGCGGGCAATCCCCTCGCCCCATTACCAGCCTCTGCAGCCCCTCATCAGCTCCGGCTCGATGGTTTCCAGAAGGTCACAGACATATGATCACACCGGATGCAGCCTCATGAGTCTGTTCCTTAAATTCACCGTAATGCTTCTGAGACCCACCCACGTCGGCGCATGCCTAAGTAAGTTCCTTTTTCTTAAATTGTGGTATAATTCACATACCATAAAAGTGACCCTTTTAAACCGTGTAATTCAGCGGTTTTCAGTGTATTCACAGTCATGCAATCACCACCTCTAATTCCAAAACATTTTTATCACCCAAAAAGCAACCTGTCCCCATCAGCAGTCACCCCTACGCCCTCCCCAGCCCCTGGCGCCCACGAGCCTGTTCTCTGTCTGTGCATCGGCCTGTTCCAGACGTTTCCCGGCAATGGGGTCACACGCTGTGTGTCCTTCTGTGTCTGCTTCTCTCCCTGAGCATGGTACGTTCAGGGTTAGTTAGTTTCTCTTTCCTGCTGACTAGTCGTCCATCCTGTGGACTGACCCCCACTTATCCTGGGTAGCTGGGTCTTGGCAGCTGTGGATGACTGGGAATAAAACTGCTGTTAGCATGCTCCTCGGGGTCTCGGTGTGCACCTAAGTTTCTGTTTCTCTTGGATAATACCTAGGGTGGGTCTCATGATGAGTAAATGCCTTACATTTATTAATTCATTTATTCCTCATAATCTGGGAGGTAAGTACTCGATGAGATCCATTTTATACAGAAAGAGAATACAGCTCCCACAGCTCGCTCTCTGCCCTCCCCCCCCCCCACAGTAGACAGGGATGTTGCCCACATCGCCCACCCGAGGCCCTCCAGGACCCACACAAATGCCGAGGCTCCTCACGGCACACACAGCAGCACGGCTGTCACGCCCCACTCCCCCGGAACAGACGCCGGTGGGGCCTGCAGACCCAGACGTGCTGCAGACACTCTGCGATTTGTTCATCTTTCCAGCCAACCCGTCTCCTCCTGATAGTAATTAGCTCCCAGACTGGCGGAGAGACGGTGAACAGGCTCCGAGTCATCGCCGTGGCCCCACGCCCACAGGCCACGGGCTCCCGGCAGTGTGTGTGTGGGTCCAGGCTGGGTGCGCCCCCCACCACCCCAGATATGACAGACAGGCCCTGGAGAGTCAGGCCAGGGGTTCCCACCCACTTCCTAGAGCCAGCCAGGCTGGTGCATGCACGCCCACCGTGCGTTCCACGCGGGATCGCGCCCCGGGGGTTTCGGAGCATGCACACGCACGCACGCCCGTGAGCTCGTGCACGCCTACACACCCCAGACATGCAAACGTGTCCGTGCACTGAAACGGTGTCGGCGCGGGGGGCCCGGGGCACTCGGCGCCCGCGGAGTGTGCACATGCGCGGGTGGGCGCGCGTGGAGAGGGCGGCGCGCGCCCGGGCCGGCGGGGGGTGGGGCACCGTGCGAGACGCCCCGCCCCCAGCCTGCCGGGCTCGGGGGCCGGAAGACCTGCGGCGGCGGCGCGGCGCTGGCGTCACGGGTTTCCACTGGGGCCCCCGCGGGGGCCGGGATTCCCTGGCGCAGGAACGAACGCCCGTGACGGTGGCGCCGGCCTGCGTCGGCCGCGCTGGGAGGGAGGCTGGACCCGCCTGGGAATGACATCAGCCCTGCGTCTCTGGAACGTTTCTGGAGCGGGCCTGGGCGCGGAGGGGGCCCTGGAGAAATTAAAGTCACTCCGGCCGCCGCCGACACGTGGGCTGCGCTTGGTACCCGCGCTGAGCGCTGCGTTCCGGCGGATCCGGGTGCTGCTCGTGTCCCCATTGCACAGATGCGCAAACTGAGGCCCGCGGGCTCTCATCTGTGAAACTACTGTCAAGCGAGGGGCGCGTGCCTGGCGCATGGGCAGGCGGTTGCCAAGTCCCCATCTCGGGGTTCTCAGAGAGTCCCCCAGTCCAGAGTGAGGGGTTGGGGCTGGAAGCCCCCTTTGCCCAGCGCCGTCTGGGGTCCAGACCTCTTGCCCGCTTGTCTCCCTCTCTCTTCTGCAGCAAGCAGGCTCAGAGGGGGCGTGTGGATGCCCTGGCGCCACCCAGCAAGTCGGGCGCTCAAACCAGATCTGTCCACACTGTTGGTCTCTCCCCAGCTCTGGCCCCTGCAGTGGCCAGAGGCGGTGCCCGCGTCCGAGCCAGGGCGCCCAGGCTGCCCGGCGGGGTGTGCCCACCGGCTGGCTGCCTTTGTCCTGAGGCCTGGGCAAATGGACTCTAAAAATAGCCTGGGAGGAGGCGAGGGCTATTTTTAGCTTGAGTGGCTAGGGCCCTCCCAGTTCCCGGGTCAGCAGCCCTGGGGCCAGGGCCTAGGGAGGGGGAAGCGAGTCTCCGTTTTACAGAGTCCCCACCCCCCGGATCCCGGGGTCAGCCAGCGGGCCCTTCTGCCACAGCTAGCCCCGGAGAGGACAGCTGGGGAGAAGGGGCCTGGAGGGGGGCTGCCCGAGGCCACCTTTGCTCAAACCCCACCCCCATCTCTAGCAGCCGGCCCGCCCTGGCCTTTTGTTGGGCCGGGAGCCTGCTTTCTATTTGGGGAAGGTGTTGGAATAATTTCCCCGGCTATTTTTAGGTGGTTTGGGGATTCCTCCACCCAGGCTGGCCGCCCCGCCTCTCCGCCTTCTCGTCCTCTTCCTCCCTTCTGACCCAGGGCTTGCCGCACTCATAAAGGGCAGTCAAGGACACACAGCCCCCTGGAGCAGGAGGTCTCCCCTGGGGCAGTCCTGGAGTGGAGAGACCCCCATATGTCCTGGTTAGTGGGGGAAAGGGGACTCTGAGGGCGTTCCCGCGTTCCAGGTGAGCCAGCCATTCTGGTCTCAAGGAATCCGTGACATGTCGCATCTGAATTCCATCCCCAGGGCAGGGTGTGCTCCTGGACTCTGACCTTTCACCTCCTTTCAGGGTTGTGACAGGTCTGCCCTGCTGGGAACAGATCTTGACCCACCACACCCCTTGGCTGGAGGGCTCCCATGTCCCCAAGCGGAAGATCTGCTCCCTGAGAGGAAACTGAGGCCCAGAGAGGACGCAGGCGTGGGCCACATCTTAGGCTCATTCCTTGATGGTTTCATCTCCATCCACACACTTAACAGCTAGGTAACCCTGGGGTGGTGGCTTCAGCTCCCTTCTCAGCTGCCTCCTTCTGGAAAATGGTATAATAATTGCAATGGAGTTATTGTAAAAATGTGAGTGCAGATATTCAAGATCTTAGAATAAGATTCTGGCAGGAGATGGAGCAGGTGGGCGCAGAAAGGATGCTGAGATGGGTCTGGACGGAGCTAAGAGGAACATTTTGGGTTCTGGCTGGCTCCACACTGAGGCGACTCTCCTGTCACCTCCTTACCCCTCAGAGCCCATGAGGCTGGCAGGAGTGACCCCACGCTACAGAAGAGGAAACCGAGGCCCTGGAATAACTTCTTGGCCCAAGGGTCTCATGACTGGTGACATACGGGAGGCCAGCACAGTCTCCTGACTCTTGGCTCTGACACACACTGTATTCCACAGCTGCCTTCTGCATCCTTTCATCCGTTCCTTCACTCATTCAGCAAATATTTGTTGGGCACCGTATGAGTTTCCAGTAGCTCCTGTAAGAAGTCATCACACATTTAGTGCCTTAAAACAAACAAATTTGTTCCCTTACCGTTCTGGAGGTCAGAGGTCGGAAATCATTCCTACTGGGCTAGAACCAAGGTTCCCACAGGCTGTGTTCCTTCCGGAGGCTCCCGGGAGAATTGGCATCCTGCCTTTTCCAGCTTCCAGAGGCACCTGGGCTCGTGGCTCCACACCACATGCCTTTTCTCTTGCTTCCATCTTCACATCACCTTCCCTTTCTGACAGATCCGCTTATAAGGACCCTGGTGATGACAGTGGGGCACCCCCAGATAATCTAGGGTCACCCCCTGTCTCCAGATTTTCAATTTAATCCCATCAGAAAGTCTGGAAAATAGTCACAGGTTCTGGGTATCAGGACATGGGATCTTGGGGGGCCATTATTCAGCCTACCACTGGTACCGCCTCAGGTAAGACCCTGCTGGGCACCAGACAGACAGGGAGGAACGAAAGCTGGCAGGTGCCTGTCCTGCTGGAGCTCACCGTCTGGGGTCCACGGCCACGTGGATCAGATGGTCACCATGATGAACAAAAAATTGTACATAGGGTTGCCCGATAAAATTTGAATTTTAGATAAATAACAAGTAACTTTTTAGTATAAATTTGTATTAATGTATAATATATATAAATTTATTATATTTATTATAAATATAAGATATATTTATATTTCTAAAATAAAAATATTATAAATATATAATACATAAATATACTATATAAATTATATATAATATATATAAACTTATAAACTATTTAGTATAAATTTGTATAAATAGTATAAGTTTAGTATAAACTTGTCCTATGTAATATTTGGGATATTTTAAGTATGTCTCATGTAATACTTGAGTCATGCTAAAAAAAATTAGCTGTATAGTACTCCCGTGCGTGACTAGACCACAAGTTAAAATTCATCATGGATGGTTTAATCAGAGACAACTAATCAGCTGATACGTGTGTTAGATCACTCGGCCCTGGCAGGAAGAACACAAGGGTTCCATGCCCAGGTGCCCACTTTGTGTGTTTCTGGACGTGGCTTCCTGGATTTTATAGCTTTGGAGTGGGCGGGCCCTATGAAGGCTCCAACCCCTCATAACTGCGCATGCGCATCCTATCATTCCGCATTCCCCCACAGCCCCCACCACCCGGGGAGACGCTCGGCCAATCAGAAGCCGAGCCTTAGCGTCAGGTTCTGAGGATGCGCTTGCCTGCGTTGCCCTGGCACCTTCTGCGCAGCCTGGAGGGGGCGGAGCTTCACTCTGGCACCTTCTGCGCAGCCTCGCGGGGGCGGGGCCTTCTAGTGGGCGGGGCCTCGCTCTGATTTCCCGCGCAAACAGCCCTGGAGGCTGTCATGCACACAGAGCATCCCCGGGGCGCCAGGAGGAAGGAGCTATGGGCCCGCTTCCCGGGCTCCTGGAGACCCCCAGGTGTGGCCGAATGGGGATTAGGGCCCGTGGGGCCGCCCAGCTCCGCTCTGAATGCCCCGAGGCTGAGGACCCCCACCCCTGCCTCCCTGGCCTCGTCCTCCTTTTGCATCGCACCACATCGCAGCCGCCCTGACAGCCGGCCGCGTCTTGAAGTTCATTTTCCGTCGGGCCAGTTGATTCCTGCGTCTCTCCAGGAGAGGACAGTCTGGGGAGACAAGGCCACACGCAGAGAGTACCTGGGGGTTCAGTCTCCAGCAGGAAATGCGCTGGAGTCAGAGGAGACGCTTGTCCCTTGTTTGTGCGCCAGTGGGATGTCGGCGACATTCACAGCATCTCAAGACCATCCGTCGGTTTTACTGCTGAATGCTTATTCTGCACTTTGCGCCGATTAAACGTCTTCACGACAGCCCTGGTGCAACTAATTATCATCGATGACAGACGAAACCGAGACGGGAGCCAGGAGATGGTGGAAGTCGCCTAGCCAAGATGGTGGCAGAACCTGCCTGGCCTGTTCCTTTTCCTTGCATTTCACCTGCTGCCTCGTTGGAATGCTTTCAGAGGTCGTGCGAGAGAACCACTGCGGAGCCATCCCACCAACTGTCACGGGAAGATGGTGGGTTCCACAGTCCGGGGCCTGAGCCCGCTGCAGCCCTCCGGATCTGAGCAAGGAGCCTGCAAGAGCCTGAGGAGGGAGCGCGTCACAAGGTGCTGGGCAGGAAAGAGACCAGACGTGGAGGGCATTTCCTTCCTCCCTCTGTCCCCAAGGTGGCCAGGATGAGGCTGGCGGATAGATGAGGCAGCAGGAGCGTGGGGAGGACAGCAGTGGCCACTGCTGCCTCCCAGGGCCGGATGTTGCTGGAAGCACTACTCCATGACCCAGGGGTCCGGCCTGGGCTTTCTTTTACCCCTAAGCCAGCCCTTTTCATGCCTTCCACTAGACGGGTGTCTGTGGCTCTGACGCCATCGTTGTGCCCACGTTGTCCCATGAAACTTTTAGACCCTGGTCTGAGAATTTCTCCTTTCCAGAGGCAGCTCCACGTGGCTTTGAGGATGGGGACGTGAAGATTTGCCAAACTCAGAACCGTTCTAGAGTCTTCTCATATTTAAGGAATGGGTTGGGGGCAGATAAATTACCTGGCAGTGCGAGTCGGGCTTTTCTGGAATGTTCTCCAGGAGTTGCCTTTCTCCAGCTTAAAGCTGATCTGTTGCCCAGGGTTTGAGGCTTGAGAAGGGGAAGTGTCACTACGACTTGCTCCAGAATCTGCATGCCACTCGATCTGTGGCTGTACATTTTCTTGATCCTGGAAGAGGGGAGTAAGGAGACATCACTGAGTCGTCTCTGGAAACCGAAGATCTGAGAAGGGATGTGTTTGCCATGTGAGATCACAGAGCAGATGAGGGGCGGAGCTGGGATTAAGAGCCCAGACACCTGTTGGCTAGCCCAGTTCTGCTCCTCGCCCTGGTCTACTTTGGTGTAGGCCGACTGACTGCATTCTGACCAGAGGAAAAATTTCTTTCTCAACCCTGGGCTTGGAGTTCTTCCCAGGGTGATAAATTTCGGTGAGAAAGAGGGCCACATTCTTCAGGCAGGCTCGCCAGCGAGGCCTTGCATCACTCTTTCCACTGTAAACGCTGCGCTGGCTTCTACGCATCAGCCACACGTGCGCTGCAGAAAGCGCTGAGCCTGCTGTGGCCACCCAGGGGGACGCCCCCGAGCCTGGAGACTTCGCTGCTGCCTCCGAGGCCCCTGATGTGGGTTTTTTCCCCTCATCTCTTTGGATCTCTGGGGGGACTGAATCCTGAGCCGCCTCATTGGCTGCCCGGACTTCAGAGCCCAGCGTTTGCTTGTGAAGGATTTTCTTGGAACCACACGGACTAGCCGGGAGGGCTGGGGCGGGCTTCCAGAGGAGGGAAGGTCGCCGTGGGAGGCTTCTGCTGCTGGCAGTGGGTCAAAGGTGGAAGTCTTGATAGAGAGGATCAAAGTCATCACTGAGGTCCGCACTTTGGTTCTGCACCACGGCCTTAGAAGAGTCTCGTTTACCCCTCCTCTAGCACGAAATCCACCTTTCTGATTATTACAAATAAAATGTGTGCAACGCGAAGGGTGGCTGGCGGTGCTCCGTAATCCTCCTCTCGTTTGCGTCAGTCAATTTCGAAAGGGTTCCCCTTCGTGGAGCTGGTTGGTGCCAAATGTTTATGCCTAGAAGAAGGTTCAACAGGAAAGCTAAAGATGGACGAGGCTGGTGGGCGTGGAGATGTGCAGCCCACGTCCCTTCGAGGGGGGCTGGGTCGCCCTGGCCTCTGGGATTGTTGTCTGTGGACACCCTTCAGCGGCGAGCTCCTTGAGGAAATGCTTCGGCGAGCGGCAGAGAGCTGCTTGGCCTGGGTCGCAGCCCTCTGGAGGCAGCCTGTCCGATGGCCGCTCAAGACGGAGATAGAAAGGCCTGCATTCGGGCCCCACAAGGGCTGTTCTAGTGGGGGCGGCCTGAGGTCCCTCCCTCTCCCTTCCACATGTTTTAATCCCCAAAGTCCCCCCTAATAAACATCCTGAACACAAGGCAGTCTGCTTCCTGGGCAACCGGACCTGCCCCTCCAGCACTGGGATACTGCGCTCGCCTGTGTGCACCCTGCATTTCCTGTGCAGGGCGGTGCATCTGAAGTTACAGAAATGAGGAAAGAACGTTAGGACTGGTCTTCTAGAACTATTGCAGGATCCTTGCAGTTCCTACAGTTCTTGCTTTTGCTTTTTTTTTTTTTTGAGGAAGATTAGCCCTGAGTTAACATCTGCCAGCCATCCTCTTCTTTTTGCTGAGGAAGACTGGCCCTGAACTAACATCCGTGCCCATCTTGCTCTACTGTATATGTGGGACGCCTGCCACGGCATGGCCTGCCAAGCGGTACCATGTCCGCACCCGGGATCCGAACCGGGGAACCCCGGGCCGCTGAAGCGGAACGTGTGCACTTAACCGCTGTGCCACCGGGCCAGCCCCGCTTTTGCTATTTGGACGCGGTGTTACTGGTGTGGCGCTTCCTCTAGGTTGTGACTGCTGCCTTTTCTCATATCAGGAACCCCTGAAGGTCTCAGTAGATGCTTTTGACCTTGCTTTCAACTCTGAAATTAAACACCACTTGTTCGAGTGACTTGCCCAAGGTCACAGGGAGGCTGGGCTGTTTCCACTTGGTGAGGTTTTAAAATGTAGTTAAAAGAAGAAGAAATACCAAAACAGGATAAAGACATTGCAGAAGAAGAAGAAAAACGAGATTGCAGAAGGAAAAATAGAAGACGCTATTCACAAACTGATGACGCGGTTTATAAAGAGATGAATTCGTCGTGCCCTGCAGGTGGTGGAGTCTGGTAACGGGACACAGATTTAAAATTGGAAGATGAATACGCTCTTTCAATCTGGTCAGTCCACGCCTCACACTTATCATTTCTTTGGGAGATAACACAAGAGTCTAAAGAGGCTCTGAGGGGCCAGCCCGGTGGTGCAGCGGTTAAGTGCATGTGTTCCGCTTCAGCGGCCCGGGGTTCGCCGGTTCGGATCCCGGGTGTGGACATGGCACTGCTTGGCAGGCCATGCTGTGGCAGGCGTCCCACATAGAAAGTAGAGGAAGATGGGCACGGATGTGAGCTCAGGGCCAGTCTTCCTCAGCAAAAAGAGGAGGATTGGCAGCAGATGTCAGCTCAGGGCTAATCTTCCTCAAAAAAAAAAAAAAAAGTAAATAAAGAGGCTCTGAGCTCAATTACTGAGCTGGATAGAGATCTGGCCTCTTAAGTCAGTGTTCTCGCTGCCACATTCATGTCCCTGTTGTGCACCGATCAGTATTTGGTGTCCATAAATTAAAAGAATGAATAAGCATGATGTGTTTGAACAGCCGTGGTGCTACGGACCTGGCTCTGGATACAGCTGTGACGTGAGT
This sequence comes from Equus asinus, assembly GCF_041296235.1. Classification (NCBI taxonomy): domain Eukaryota; kingdom Metazoa; phylum Chordata; class Mammalia; order Perissodactyla; family Equidae; genus Equus; species Equus asinus. The sequence continues at coordinate 13,149,600 of NC_091809.1, forward strand.
GTGGTATCTCCAGGCACCTTTAAAAAATGATTGATGGGGCCAGCCCCGTGGTCGAGTGGTTAAGTTCCTGTGCTCCGCTTCGGCAGCCTGGGGCTCGCAGGTTCAGATCCCGGGCACAGACCTAGCACCGCTCATCAAGCCACACTGTGGCGGTGTCCCACATAAAGTAGAGGAAGATTGGCAACAGATATTAGCTCAGGGCCAATTGTCCTCACCAAAAAAAATTAAAAAGTGACTGATCCTGAGTTAAAGATTAGCCTCTTAATTTCATAAAATGCAGTCATTTTGATTTGAAAGGGATTCGGGACCTTTTTTTTTTTTAAATTTACATTGTCTCCCGAGCAAAGAGGTTTTTGTGAAGGAGAACTCAAGGTCAGTGAACACTTTTGGCATTGCATTTCTTGAAAAGTTGGTTGCAAATGCAAAGAGGGTCCCAGGTTCCCTCGTTCTGAGCACACTGTCTTTGAAGTTCCTGCATGGGAAGGCAGGACATGTGGCCTGTGGGGCCTTTTTTCAGTGCCCAGCTCAGCGGCATGAAGCACATTCACGTTGCTGTGCCACCATCCCCTCCATCCATCTCCAGAACTTTCCATCTCCCCAAACGGAAGCTCTGTCCTCATGAAACACTGACTCCCACCCCTCCCCCAGCCCCTGGCCCCCCATCCACTTTCTGTCTCTGTGGATGTGGCTCCTCTGGGGACCTCCTGTGAGTGGACCACACAGTGTGTGTCCCTCTGTGTCTGGCTCACGTCCCTGAGCATCACATCCTCCAGGTCCCTCCACGTGGGAGCAGGTGTCAGGATCTCCTTCCTTTTCACGGCTGCGTAATATTCCAGGGTGTGGACGGACCACATCTTGTTCATCTATTCACCTGCTGATGGACACCTGGGGTCTTTCCACTTTTCGGCTGCCGTGCAGTTGTCTGGGCCCCTGCTCTCGATTATTCTATAGGCTCAGAAGTGGAACTGCTGGGTCATGGAGCCATTCGATCTTTAGGTTTCTGAACTGCCTTCTCATTTTATATTTTTTGATTCATAGGGGATAATGTTTATGTCATTGAATCTATAAATGCTTGACACAGAGAAAGCTCTTCTCTGCTCAGAGGTCAGAATCACCCATTTACAGATTTATTATTAAAAATGTAGCTTTTTTTCCTCGTACGGTATGAGTCAGGGCCCTGACTTGCTTGACATCTGGGGGTCAAGGATAGTCTCTGGGCGATGGGAGGGCAGGGAACAAGCCCAAAGGGGTGAGATTAAGATCTTCCCAGGCTCCAGGCCCTTTCCCATGTCTGTACCTGACAGTAACGGTCCTGAACTGTGGGCCCCATGGCGCGTGCGGATCCTGAAGTAGCTTTTCCCCCTGCAAATCGGAAAGCCATCAGAGCTAAAGCTTACTCATTTGGGCTGCTGCCCAAGGCCTGGGTCCATCCATGTTGCCTCTTTCCCGGGCAGCCCCTCACCTCTGCCGGAGCCAAGCCGGGTCATCCCGCCCCACCCAGCAGCCAGAAGAGAAGGAAGGGCCCGGAGCCGGGAGAAAAGGAACACTGAGCTGCTTTATTGTGGATTAATTCACTTTGTATTAACGATTCCACACAATATTAAAACACTGCGAGAAAGTGGGTGTGGCACACTTGGAATTTTTTTTTTTAAAAATCAGAAATAAAAACCACGGGACATCCAAATGCAGACGGGGTGGAACCTGCTGGAACCACAGATCGCTTGCGAAAACCAGGGACTGGTCTTTACAATGTTTGGCAATGGTTTCCACGGGGGACAGAGAAAGAGGGCGAGTGACCTGCATATGGCTTCTTGTCCAGGGACCCCGTGGCGGGCTGGCTTTTTATAAGAGTGACCTTGGTGGCCTCACCTCGGCCCGAAAACGGCCCTGGTTACTCGTGCTTGGGGCGGTGGTTCGATGGCCTTTTCCTGCCCGCCCCAGAGCTCGGGCAGGGCTGGAGCTGGTCACATATGGATGAGCTGCCTGGAGGCCCGGCACTGTCCCCACTCAGTGGCCGGGACCTCAGAAGAAAGACAGCACCTTCCGCCTGGTGTGGCCCAGCGGCTACATCCTGGGGCTGGAGGTCACAACCGAGTCCTTTAATTCTTGGCCTGGGGGTCACCTTGGGGGAGGGTGGCGGGGGGGGGTGCACATTCTGGCTCCTTCCTGGATGGGAGAGGGGAGGGGAGGTGCCCCCATGGTTGGGGGCTGAGACGGGCCCCCTGGAAACACTGAACAGGCTGCAGAAGAAAGAGAGGCTCCGTGTCTCCCACCCCTGCCCTTTTTTGGGGGTGCATGTGTATCCTTCATCACCCCCCCATGACATAGCTTTGATGGTGGTTTCCCCAAGGTCCGTGATGCCACCACCGCCAGCCCGCTGCCTCGCTGGGCAGGTACAGTCCCAAAAACCCCGTTTGCACGCCAGCCGCTCTCGCCAGGACAGCACAAGTGCACTGGCGCTGAGATCGACTCTAAGGGGTGGGGCGGTCCTTTTTCTCAGCTAGAAGGAAACCCATGGTGTGGCTTCTGTCCTTCGCCCCCTCCCTGGGGTCCGAGGCTGCGGGCATCTGGGCTCAGGGGGGAGGCAGCTGAGCAGGTGTGGTGGTGGGGCGGGGGCCCGCCAGTCCTTGTCCCTCGTGGGCCTCAGTTTACCCAGATGGTTCGGTCTCTGGGGTCTCTGACTGGGGAGCCTCCTCCCGCCCCCTGGCCTGGGTTCGAATTTGCTTCCGGCCTGGGGGGGTGGGCGATCATGCCCCCCCTCCCTCAGCCGGGGGTCCTAGGGGGCTTTGCTTCCTGCTGGCTTCTTCAGGGTCACTCGGCTGGGGACACACGGCGGGGCTTGGCACAGCTGGCAGGGCAGGGGGCAAAGAGAGGGGAGGGCTGGGCCCCTGGGGCGCTCCTGGCTGGAGTCAGGACCTCCCGTCCGCTTTGGGGCCCAGTGGCCGGAGGACGGGGATGCTGGGGGACGCAGGAGGAAGGACGGGCGTGCAAGGATCTGACGCGGGCTCAAGGCATTAAGGCTTCTTTCACGGAGCAAAGGGGGGGGGGGCACTGGCCACCAGTCACCAGACAGCAGGCGGGAAGGGCCGGGTGGCCGGGGTCACCCTCGCCGGCGGACGTGGCCTCCACGAGCCCGGCTCTGCCACTTGCCCCCCAGGCGTCTGGGGGTTAATCCCCGCCGCGCCCTGGCCTCCCCCTGGGTGCGCCTGGGTTTCCAGAACAGTCTTTTGTTCCGTCCTGCTGCTCTGCAGGGGGTGGGGAGAGGCGCCCCCAGGCTGGCGGCTGCAGTCTCGGGGACCCTTGGTGGCGTCCCCATCCAAGCGCAGCTTTGCAGGAGCCGGGCTCCCCAAAGCCCCCTGGGGCTCCCGGACCCGCCGGAGAAGCTGGGCACGGGGGGCTCGGCCGTGCGGTCTGCGCCTGCGCAAGCCGGCCGGCAGGGGGGAGGGAGGGGCGCCCACCCGCGCGCACTGCATCCCACCCGACCCTCCCGGTGAGGTGAGTTCGGAGCCTGACGCTGCCCCAGGGGCTCGGGTGAGCACGGGCACGAGGCTCTGGCCCCCGAAGGCGAGGATGGGGCCCTCAGACTCTGCAGAGCTGGACCAGTTTCTCGCCACCGGGCCCGGGGTGAGTGACAGGGCGGGTGGGGATGTTCAGGGCTGTGTGGGGTCCCCGCGGCCGCCGGCGGGGGAGGGGGCTGCTCCGCGGCTAACAGGGGAGAAGTCATTAAAACAGGTTCCCTGGCCCCAACTTGTCAACTCCAGGATGCTTAGCTAGCTTGCCGAGGCTGCCGGGATGCTGGAGAATTCTGCTCAGAACGCCCCTTGCCTCCTTCCAGACAATCGCACACCTTTTTCCAGCCGCCCAGGCCCCAGCCTCCCCTGGACTGCATTTCTGTCTGAAAAACGCCCAGGGTGATGCTACAGCCACCTGGGTGACACGAGGGGTCCCCAGCAAAGGGCGGGGCCCACGGTGTGGCGGTCGAGCGACGCATGCCACAAAAACGCCACACAGCGGGAGGACACTGGGCGACACGGGGTGCGTTTCGCAGACAAAGCCCCCCTGGCGGCCGCAGAAACCCACCTGTGCATGATTACGCGGCACAGTTAAGCCTCAGCTCAGCTGTCAAGGTCTGATTTGAGCAGTATGCAAACACAATTTTTTAAGAGGGAAGGAGAAATTTTCCCAGAAAAGTTCCTTATGTCCCTCCCCTGCCTCCCCCCACCCAATTTTACTCCGCTCAAGAGAAAAAAAAAAAAAAAAGCACAGCAGCATCGATCTGGCGAAAAGTCTTTTCACAAACGGCCGATCGTGCGAGAATCGTGCGGGCTGGTGGCAAACTCACCCGCCTGCGCCCCTTCCCGGCCCGGCCTGGCTCCGGGCCACCAGCTCAAAGGGCGACCAAGAGGCTTAAAAAATCGCTACCACATTGCCCGGCACGCCAGTGATTCCTGGTCGGAAGTGGCGGGAAGCCACCGTTCCATCTGGCCGGGCCGGGAGAGGCGTGTCGTTGGGTCTGGAAACCCCAATAAACCCAGAGGGTGCCTTTTACCCCATGTGGGTGGTGGCGATGCTGTGCATTTCTTTTGGAATTAAAAGTTTTGGGGACTTGAGCTCTTTGCTTGACTACGTGCTGAATGACACCCTGACAGAGACAGAGAGGGGCGGGGGACACACAGGAAAGCAGAGCTATAGGATAATACACGGCTTCTTGTCCTTAAAGGGATTCTCGGAGGCAGGGACGCCGACCAGCAGGGGGTCGTTGCGGGCGTGCTGCTCACAGTAGCTCATGAGTTCCGACGAGGCTTTGGAGACCTGGGTGTGGAGACAAGGACGAGAGAGCAAAGATAAGAAGGGTGACACACGCAGGTGCACAGCATCGTACACAATGGCCAAAAGGTGGACACAACCCTAGTGCCCATTGACAGCTGATGGATCCACACAATGTGTCCCCCCCACACACTGGAATATTACGCAGCCGTGAAGAGGAGCGAGGCCCTGACACAGCCGCACGTGGACGGACCTGAACACACGACGCTCAGGGAGAGAAGCAGACACAGAAGGACACACGGCGTGTGACCCCATTGACGTGAAACATCCAGAACAGGCAGATCCACAGACAGCGGGCTCGTGGGGGCCAGGGGCTGGGGAGGGGGTGGGGGGTGTCTGCTGATGGGGACGGGGCTTCTTTGGGGTAATGGAATGTTCTGGAAATAGATCGTGGTGATGATTGTGCAACACTGTGAATATCCTAAATATCACTGATGGCTAATTTTATGTTATGTGTATTTTACCCCAATTTTTAAAAGATTTAAAAAGAACAATTCCTTCAGCAGGAGTTGCCCAGATTTTGAACAAAAGGGTTGAGGGAGAGATGGATTCGGTCAAGGACCCCCTCCCGCCTGAGAGAGGCCCGGACAGGCAGACCCTGCCTGGACCTCGGCAGGACCGAGGGGGACGAGACAGACGTGTTGCGTTTCATTTCTGTGTCATCTGAGCTCTTCGGGGTCTTGGTGACCCCAGCGAGGGGGCTGACGCTCGGGACCACCTGCATCACGGTCCCCAAAAGAGGACGGAGGAGATGCCGGGGGGTCCACCCCAGCCCCCGGGACAGCTGACGTGGGAAAAAGCGGTGCTTAGCGTCCAGGGAGCTCGGGGTCATCCCTGGGTCACGTGCCCCATTCCTCCTGGGGGCGCATTCGGGGTGCGGTAGGAACCGCCCCCTCTGCTCACCCCGCAGGGCTAGGCGGTTGGGGGGCAGGTCTCGGGTGTCCCGGGCCGGGGTGCGTGGGGCGCCTGGATCTCACCCAGTGGTGGGAACTGTGTTGGTGGACTCGGATCGCCTTTCTCAGCCCCCACACTTTCTGACCTGTGAAGCGGTGGCTGTGCAGGGGGCGTCTGAGGGTAAGTCGAGGCAGGGCTGAGAAAAACGCTTTGAAACCTCTCTGTGAGCTGTCTCTGCACCCGAGACCCCGCGACCCTGGATGCCAGGACGGCCCCGCCGCGTCCCGTGCTGCCGAGAGCCCGCGGGTTTCTCTGGGTTTGCCCCGGGGACACTCATGTCCTCAGAGACAATTGCCACTGTCGGGAGCCCACGGGGCCACTCCCGGCTGCCTTTGATGACCGCGGCGGCGCTGGGTTTCCAGAGTTCTGTCTGGAAAGCATTCCTCCTAGACGCCAAAAATAGTCTCCAGACCCTGGAAATAGCTGAGGTCGTGGGGCCGGCGTGGGGCCCCGCCCGCCGCGCCCCTGGGGTGACAGCAGGCTGTGCCCAGGGCTCTGGGCTTTCCAGGCCGTGGGGACGCTTGCTGGCCGGGCCTTGGCTGGCTGGACTTGCAGACATGATGCCCTGTGGTTCCGGCCGCCGGGCTGGGGGCACCGGGAGGGAGAAGGGGTCCTGTGCTGACTCCCTCCTCGCGGCTTTCACGGCCAGCCCAGGCTCCTCCTGCACAGCAAACGGCGGGTGAATCAGTGCCCTGCGCCCGGCCCCAAGGAATGCTTTGAATGTGCAGAGTTCTGGAACATTCAGACACCTTGTGGGGCAGCACCCTCCCCGGGGCAGGGGTTACCACAGCCCTCCTCCCCACCTGGCTGGGCCCATCACAACGGCTTCTGACTCCCTTCCGCTGTCTGGTCGTCAGGGGTGAGTCTGTCTGCACCGGGGGCCAGACCATCCCTCCCTGGTGAGTTCCCGAGACCAGCAGTGACTGGGGAATGACAGGTGCTCAGGAAATCCGGGTCTGAACAAACACATGGGGTGATGGGTGATTTTGTGTCCACTTGACTTGGCTGCGGTACCCAGATATCTGGTCAAATACTGGTCTATATGTCTCTAGGAAGGTATTTCTTAGATGAGATTAACATTTAAGTCAGTTGACTTTGAGTAAATGACCCTCTGTGAGTGGGTGGGCCGCATCTAATCAGTTGAAGGCCTTCAGAGAAGAGACTGAAGTCCCTCGAGGAGGAGGGAATTCTGCTTCCAGATTGCCTGGGGACTCAAGCTGCAACATTAGCTCTTCCCTAGGTCTCCGCCTGTGGTCTTGCCTTGCAGATTTGGGACTTGCCAGGCTCTACAATCTCATCAGCCAATTCCTCAAAATACGTTTACCTCTCTCTCTCTCTCTCTCTCTCTCTCTGTCTATATACACACACCCTGTTGCTTCTGTTTTTTCCTGGAGAACCTTGGCTACTCCAGTAGGGAGCTGGAGCAGGACTGATCTAGAAATGTAAATGGCTCAGGTCTTCCAGATGGAGACTTCTTGGTCCTTACCTAGCCACACAGGTGACTTTGAAAAGTGTCAGAAGCCATGACTGGCCCGCTGGTCCATGCCCTTTGAAAGGGGAAAACTTGTGAACCCTGGATGTTGTCCTGATGTCCCCTCGTGGGTTTAAAATTCATCTACATAAACACAACATTGTCCCCCCACACGCTGGAATATTACGCAGCCGTGAAGAGGAGCGAGGCCCTGACACAGCTGCATGTGGACAGACCTGAACACACGACACTCAGGGAGAGACGCAGACACAGAAGGACACATGGCGTGTGACCCCATTGACGTGAAACGTCCAGAACAGACAGATCCACAGACAGAGAGTGGGCTTGTGGGGGCCAGGGGCTGGGGAGGGGGTGGGGAGTGACTGCTAAGGGGAACAGGGGTGCTTTTTGGGCTGATGGAATGTTCTGGAACTAGATGGTGCTGGCTGCACAGCCTTTTGAATTCACCAAATGCTGTTCAATTGTGCACTTTAAAAATGGCTAACTTCACGGGATGCGAATCGTAAAGAAAAAGCCAGTGTGCAGAGCTGGCCGCCCGGCCGTGCGGGATCTCATTTTGCTTTGCACGTTCCCGGTCTCCGACGGGCTAAGCGTCTGCAAGCAGGAACTGTTTGTCCTTTTTCTTTTTTTAGCCTAAAAATCAAACGTGCTTATTGCAAAAAATTCAGTCAGCACAGAAGTGAAGAAGGGAGCCCATGACCAGCCCTGCGTCCTTCCTTCCCCAGGGCCGGGTCTCTAACTTCTGTCCCCATCTGTTGTGACGAGGGAGCTGGACACAGCTCTGCAAATGAAGGGACAGAGAGAGAGAGCAGGGCCTGCTTTCCGCTGACCCTTCGCTGGGCCGTCCGGGGCAGGATCCCAAGGGCTGGGGGTCGGCTTCACAGAGAACTCTGGTCCCACTGTGTTTATGAAGCATTGTGGCACATTGGATGGCACAACAACCCAGAATGAAGGTGTACGTCAACTGTGCCTTTCTGCTGAGAAAACTGAGACTCAGAGAGGTTAAGTCAGCAGCCCAAGGTCACACAGCAAGAGGCCCAGCCGGAGCGCAAACCCCGGCTCTCGCGCTGTGCCTGAGGGTCTCCCCCTCTTCCGCCCGCCCGGCTCACCTTGATGCGCTCGATCCCGGCTTCGATCCGCAGCTGTTCCACCAGCTTCCGGGCCTGCGCTATGTTGTTAGTGGCTGACATTGTCTGCCATCAGCTCTGGGCCCCGGCGTCCAGAGAGCTGTGGGGAGAAGCAGATGGACGTGAGCCGGCTGGGGAGGCCCCGGGGCCACGGGCCGAGGACGGAGCGGCAGCACGCCCCGCTCCTGGAAGCCTCGCCAGCCCGCCGCCCTGCAGCCACGCTGTCCGCGTCCCCAGTCCCCGCTCGCGGCCAGCTGGGGGTAAGTGCTCGCAGGGGGCAACCTTCGAGGGCCCCAGGAGAGCCCATGGAACAGCGGCCTCTGCTCCTGGCTGGCTCAGAGGGAGGGGCTCGGCAAGGAAGAGCTGGGGTCGTCTCTGATGGACGCTCCGCTCCGGGTCTCCCCCTTGCCCTGTGACATCGGGGTTGGGTCACTCTCTGGGGGGCCGTCCTGGGCACTGTGGGGGGCTGAGCAGCATCCCTGGCCCCACCCACTCGATGCCAGGAGCACCCCCAGTGTGACAACCACAGATGTCCCCGAACATGGCCCAGGGTCCTCTGGGGGGCAGGACCACCCCGGGTGAGCTCCCTGGCTCCGGATCACCTGGGAGACGGCACACTGTGGCCCTGGGTACGTCACCCCTACTCTGGGGGGCCTGGCCCTATGTCCTTCCTTCCTTCCTTTGTCCGCTCGTCCAGCAAACTGTCACAGAGAACGTCCCTACCAGGTGCCCCACGCTGCTCTGAGAATCAAGCTGACGCACGGAGGCTGCGGGCCCCACGGGAGCCAGCTCCCCGGTTCAGACTCCCGGCCTGTGTCCGGGGCGTCCCCTCCGAGGACACAGCGGGGGCCCGGGGCAGGAAGGGCTGCACAGGAGCGGCTCTGGGTCGGGGGTGGGGGTGGGGAATAGCACAGGGGAGGGGATCACGTCAGAAAGCCTGGGAGACTCAGGGACTGCGGTCGCCAGAGGGTGAGGGAGCCCAGTGGGTTTTGCAGGATTTTCCAGAACTTTCCAAAGTCTGGGGCTAATGTTCCCTTATTAGTGTCCTGGGGTGGCCCGGACAAATGACCACAGGCGGGGCAGCAGGAAACAACACGAATTTGTTCTCTCACATTCTGGAGCCTGTAAGTCCGAGATCCGGGCGGGCACGGCCGCGCTCGCTCCACAGGCTCCAGGGGGGATCCTGCTCGCCCCTCCCAGCCTCTGGTGTGGCCGCCATTCTGGGCCCTCCTGGGCTGGGGCCTTGTCACCCCACCCTCGGCTTCTCCCCCGTGCGGGCCTGTGTCCAGATTCCCCTCTTCTTATGAGGACACGAGCCATAGTGCACTGGGCCCCCACTCCAGGGTGACCCCATCTTCACTGATTACGTCTGCAGGGACCCTCTTTCCACATCGGGTCCCATCCTGAGGTTCTGGGTGGACCTGAATTGGGGCAGACACTATGGTTTCCTTGAGTGAGGGTGGTGAGCTTGGACGGGTGGATGGTTCGAGATAAACGCTCTCCCCCCAAGCCCGGGTGGACCTCCAGCCACCTCAGTGCCAGGACGAGAGGGCGCCTGCTGTTTCTTCTGCACCGAATCCCACCATCGACCTCTTTACCTCCACGCGCCCTTGGGAACTGGGGGTCACACGTCCCAGTGTCGTGGGGTCAGAGAAGGCCAATCCTGCATTGTACCAATAATTCCTACTTCGCTATCGTTTAGGATGATTTCTATTTTCTTTCCAAAATGTTTTAAGTGATTTGTTTTTAATGACATTTTAGACACTGAGATGCCCATAGAGCCACACGCAGCTGTGGGAAATAACAGGGAGGGAGCCGCGATCCCTGGATGGGTCTCCCTCGGCGGCCACATCTTCTCAAACCGCAGTATGGTCACGACCAGGACGTTGACACTGACACAGGGAAGATCTGGGGCATCTCCACCCCTGGCCCCTGGCGACCACCCAGAGGTTCTCCTTTTTGGTACTTCCGTCATTTTGAGAAAGTTATATAAATGGAACCATAGGTATGTAATGTTCCCCCCCCAACTCCAGCGAAATTATCTGGAGATCCACGGAGGTGGCTCACGTACAGCTGGTTTATCCTTTTTCACTGCCGAGTAGTATTCCACAGCACGGGTGGGCCAGAGGGTAACCTGGTGAAGGACATCTGTCTGGGCCGACTCCACTTTTCAGCTGTTGTGAAGAAACCCGCTTCACTGTGTAAGCATTGAGCAGACACGAGTCTTTATAAACACCCAGGGATGAACGCCGAGGAGCATGACTGCGTGTTTAATATTTTAGAGAAAACACCAGACTGTTTTCCAGAGTGGCCGGATCATTTTACTTCCCACTGGCAGCGTGCGAGTGATAAGTTATCATTCAGTTATGCAAATTTTTTATCTGTTCCTGGAGGCAGTGAAAATTCTACTTTTTCCACCCAATCTTCATTTAGCGGTCCCTCGTGGTTCTCACCCGGGGTGTCCCTGCCCCCAGGGGACAGTGGGTGACGTCCGGGGACATCTGTGGGTGTCACACTGTGGAGGCTTCTGGCATCGAGTGGGTGGGGCCAGGGATGCTGCTCAACCCCCCACAGCGCCCAGGACGGCCCCCCAGAGAGTGACCGGGCCCGATGTCATCAGTGTTGAGGCTGAGGAAACCCCCATGAGGGTCAGTGCTGGGGGGCGGTGCAAGGCCCCACTGCAAGCAGCCTGGGAAGGTGGGGACCCAGGGGGCCGACATTTAACTGGGTAACTAAGGAGCACTCAGCCTTCCGCGTGACACACTGTAGCTCTGTCTGTTCCATGATCAGAGCCAGGTAGCTCCAGAAAATCAAAGGCAGATTGCAGATTTTCAAAAAATGTCCTATTGATGGGGCCGGCCCGGTGGCGCAGTGGTTAAGTTCGCACGTTCTGCTTCAGCGGCCTGGGATTTGCCGGTTCGGATCCTGGGTGTGGACATGGCACCGCTTGGTGAACCATGCTGAGGCAGGCGTCCCACATATAAAGTAGAGGAAGACGGGCACGGGTGTGAGCTCAGGGCCAGTCTTCCTCAGCAAAAGGAGGAGGATTGGCAGCAGATGTTAGCTCAGGGCTAATCTTCCTCAAAAAAAAAAAAAATTTTCCTATTGAGCAGTAAAAAGGAACGGACTGTTGACGCACACAACCCCTTGGATGGCTCTTCAGGAGCTCTGATGGGTGAACGAGGCCAGTGCACAAAGGTCACACTTAGAGAAGGTTTCAGAGATGACCCGACTGTAGCGATGGGGGTAGATTCGAGGTTCCCGGGATCAGGGGTGGGTGGGGGGGTCTGGGGAGCGAAGGCGACAGGAGTGTCCTTGTGGTGCTGGAAACCTCGTGTTTGGACTGTGGCGGTGGATGCACGCGCCTGCACGTGGGATCAGCGTGCAGAGAACTTCACGCTCAGGCAGAGGAGTAACCTGCAGAAAGGGAAAGGGGCGGGAGGATGCACAGCGCCAACAGCCAGCCTGGGCTGCTGGCCGAGTTTGGACACAATGTTACCAGTGGGAGATGGACTGAAGGATGCAGGGAATGTCTCTCTGGGGCTTGTTACAAATCCCATGCACGGCGATCGACAGAGATCTCCACACAGGTTTCAATTAAAAACCAAACCAGGCCACACGGCTGGCTCCCCGCACCCCGGCAGACATCCAGACCACCCCCCCGCCGGGGTCAGTAGGGGCCGGAGTGTGTCTGCCCTGGGCGCGCGGAGCCCACGTGTGGCCTTCCAGAAGGCTCTGATTCAGCAGACAGCTTCAAAGCAGCCACAAAACATCCAGCTCAGGGAAAACCGCCCTTGGTTCTGCTTAAAAATACTGAAATTACTCAGCGCTAAATATAGACGCGCACAGAGAACAAACGGGTGGGCCCCACGGCGTGTTTCCTTGGAAGGCGGGAGACCTGCTCAGGGCCGCACTCAGAGGTGTCCACCGGGGCCCTGGGGCCCGGCCACCCCGTGAGGCCACCCCAAACCGTGGCCGTCCCCGTAAGCTTGGAGCCCGAGCGCGGCTGGCTTTCTGCTCCAGGCACCAGACCCTCAGATGCTCCCTCTGAGCCTGGTCATAACCCAGACCCCTGGGAATGGCCAGAGGGCTGCAGGGTATGTGTGTGCGTGTTTGTGGGTGCATGTGTGCATGTGTTTGCGTGCATGTACCTATGTGTGAGCGTGTGTGCATAGGGGTATGTGTGTGAGCATGCCGAGAGGCTGAGACCCAGACGCTGGCTGTGTCACCACAGCCCATGCGGCAGACTGAAGCCCTGTGCCAGCCGGTGTCACCTCCAGGCACTGACTCAGGGCCCGGCCGTGCCCCCCGCTTCAGGCTGGAGCGGCAGCATCGCTGAGTCAGCCGAGAACATTCCTCACCGGCCGGCTTGCCACAAGAGCACGTGACGGCGCCGGGCACCCCTCCTGGCCAGCCCGCCCGGGCCCTGCAGAGCGTCCGCCAGCCCCTGGAGACGGCAGGGCTTGGGGAAGCTGGGGGGAGAGGGCGGAGGGGCAGCTCCAGGAGGCAGGGGCGGGTCACTTTCTGGACTCCGGTTTTGCCTAAAATAGAACCTGAACAGACGCGGCAGCACCGGGCTGGCCTCCAGGAGGGGCGGGGAGGTCACGGCAGGTCTCAGCCGGCTCCCGCAGACGGATCGGACAAGCGTGTCCGACGGGCAAGGATGGGAAGGCCCCCACCGCAGACCAGTATGTACTGTGAAGCTGCGATCATTATCAAGGAGGGTATCGCCCCCGAATAGCACAGATCTGAGCTGAGACACGAGGCCTCAGTGCTGGGCTGCGGGGATGGTGAAATGGGGGACCTCGTTCAGAACAGGGTCTCCCCCCTCGGTACTGTGGACACTGGGGCCGGGTCACTCCTGGGTGCTGTCGGGGGCTGGGCTGCATCCCTGGCCCCCACCCACTTGATGCCTGGAGCTCCCCCAGTGTGACAGCCACAGATGTCCCCAGATGTCACCCGGTGTCCCCTGGGGGCAGGACTGCCCCCTGGGTGAGACCTTTGGGTTACATCAGACCTATTTCACACCCAAAGAGATTCCACATAAATAGCTATAGAATGACAACCTGCACGTCAAGAACCACAAGGCCGTCCTCTCCAATCCCTCGATCGGGTATTTATCCCGAGGAAAAAAATTAAAAGAAAGAAAACGCTCCATACAGGATGGCGTTTACAGCTGCATTATTTATAACAGTAAAAAAATGAGAAGGAAGCTGCACGTTCTGCACCAGGGGGGACGGCTGATTCGATGGGATGTTTCCCAGTGGAACATTATACAACTGTCATAAATGATGCGTAAAGATGTGGAGCAGAGAGGAGGCGTTCTGTGAAGAAAAGGCGACGGGCCAGGTGCGAAGGTGTGATTATTTACCGTTGTATTGAAAAATACGTGGATAAAGGCAGAAAGGGAACCTCAAAGTGAGTTTTGTCAGTGACTGTTTTCATGATTTCCTTTACGGTTTTTCGTTAAGGTATAATTTGCGAACAGTAAAATTCGTGCTTTGGGGCATACAGTTGATGAGAATTTATAAACACAGACAGTCGCGGAGTCAATACCACCATCAAGATACGGAACGACTCTATCATCCTAAGAGACTCCCCCGTATTGTTGCTCTGCAGCCAGCCCCTGCAACCCCCCGATCAGTTCTCTCTTCTGATAGTTTCGCCTTTTCGGGAAATCCTACAGATGGAGTCACCCGGTATGGAGTCTGGCTTCTTTCACTCAGCACGATGCCTGTGCGATGTGCTGTTGCACTGTGTTTTTGGGGGGGGGGGGACCATCGTTCCTTTTTCACTGCTGCGTAGTACTCCATTATGTGACCATCGCATGGTTTGTTGAGCCATTCGCTAATCGGGCGACATCCGGGTTGCTTCCAGTGAATGAAGCCACGATGAACATTCGCACACAGGCTTCCGTGGGAGCCTGAGGTTCCATTTCTCTCGGGTCACCCCTGGGCGTGCGATCTCTGGTACCCAGGGCAGGTGTATGTTTAACTTCACAAGTTAAACATTTTCCAAAGTCCATGCGCTATTTCGTGTTTTTGAAATAACCACAGACTCACGCGCAGATGCAAAAATAGCACAGAGAGCCCCGTGCATCCTTCTCGCCCAATGGTGACCTTCTTGCGTGACTGTGGGACAAGATCAAACTGGGACATTGGCGCTGGCCTGATGCTGTGACACGCTCGGATTTCCCAAGACTCATCTGTGGGCCGAAGGGACTTTCGTCAGCACTGATTGTCCCTCCAGGAAGGTCTGGCCTAAACATCGCCTGTCCCAACCACTGTCCCTGAGCGAGGGCCGAGCCCTGACCCCCTGCGCCCCTCATGGAGCCACACCACCTGCCCGCAGGCCGGCCCCCACGCTGCTGTGAGCCCCACGGGGCGGACTGGGTCAGGGTCAATGTTTGCTGAGTGGCTGGATGTGAAGATCCAGGCGAGAAGTGTGACAAAAGTGGTGACAGGGTCAGGGAAGAAAGTCCAGGGCTCCAGTGTGTCAAGTGGCTCAACTCTTGTGTTCATCAAATCCTAAAGGTGCCTGATCAGCAGTGGGGGGAACAAGTCACCATGGTCCAGGCTCCCACCTCGCACTGTGACATCGGGGCCGGGTCATTCACTGTGGGGCTGTGGGGGGCTGAGCAGCATCCCTGGCTGCATACACTCGATGCCAGGAGCTCCCCCAGTGTGACAGCCACGGACATCCTCAGACATCGCCCAGTGTCCCCTGGTGGCAAGATTTAAGGCCTTCATGGGACTCCCTTATCAGAGGAAAGTCTGCAGCTCAAAGAAGTTCATTTTGGCAAAATGCAAACAGTTTGGACGGAAACGGTACTGAATGAAACAGAAGCCTGTCTCCAAAGGGGGTTCAATTTTCTCAGCATCCAACGACCCCGTGTGACTAGGAGAAGTCACACAGGGCCACAGCTTCTCCTTGAACTTGCCCAACAAGACGTTCGAAGAGGGTGAGACCGCGACTCCTGAGGAGGAGAGAACCTCAGGAGGCGGAGCTGCTGTGCAAGGCGGCAGACCTGGATTCTGCCCCGGCTCCCAAAGCTGTGTGGCTTTGGGAAAGTTACCTCCCCTCTCTGAGCTCCAGTGCACTCCACTGGAATGCTCAGAGGGGCACTCCCTCTTTGCCCTGAGCCTGACAGACCCCCAGGTCCCAAGTTCCTGTGCCAGGGAATGGGGGACCCCAGAAGCCAGCAGCCATGGAGAGGGCCCTTTTTCAGAGACTTGTGGCAACTGCCAAGTATAACACAGCTGTTGGAGAGAAAGAACGAGGGACAAGGTGACCCGGACATCCTGCACCCAGTGAATGTGGACGGGCCGGTTTGCCGGGAGCTGTTGAGAAATCCCACTCTCCACGGAGCTTACTGCACTGTGATGGCCACTCTCCCCACGCGGCCTGGGGAGACCTGGGCAGGGCCTGAAGTTAATCATCTTCAAAACAGGAATGGGTGAAATGAGTGGGAGAGTCAGAAATGGAGAGGCCTAAATGGTCCATTTCGTGTCTGACGACGCCTGCAAATTCCTCCCCTTTCGGAGGCCATAAAGTCAAGGTGAGCTTGGATTCCTTTAAGCTCTGCCGTGAGCTCAGAGAGTCCACGATGTCCGGTCAGGCCCAGGTCACCTCTGTGACATCTGTGGACACGATTAGCGGCTTCTTGGCCTCTGGTGACCCTGAGTTGCATGAGGGTCCTGCTGAGCCCACCGTAATTTCCGGGGACCTCAGTGCAAGGGACAAAAGCTGCCACCCGTTCCTGCAGATCCAACAGACAGCGCCACGTCTGGAGACGGGAAACCCAGATTCACACGCCGGCTTGGCCCTGACCTGGGTCTTGGCTTCCTCAATCAGGAAATCAGAGGTTTGTGCTAAAAGCTGAGGCTGGAGCCCAGCTGGTCGTTCTGTGCTTCTCAGATCAGGATGCTCTCTACACTGATGGCCTCCTCCTAGGCCACCTGGACGTCAGATAGAAATCTCTATGGGCGGATTTCGGCTTACACAATGGTGGGCCAGCTAAGATGGACAGATTCTCCCCCTGAGGGCAAAAGCTGGAGAGAATATAGAAGCATCTGGAGGGTTATTAAGAGAGTGAAGAGCTTCCAGCCAGGATCTGGGGGAGGATGGAAGCCCAGGAGTCTGGTTTTTGGGGTGACAGACCCTCCCAGCGACTGCAGCTGAGTTTTGAATAATCTCAGTTCCTAACTGGGGAGGGCGGTGACCCCCGATGGCTATCAACCCTAGAGGTGGGGCAGAAGTAAACACAAATCCCCCTTGGCAAAAAAAATCAACATCATCTTAGGCTGCACATTATCTCTACAAACAAATCTGCAATCACAATGTCCAGCACGCAACTGGAAATAACCAGGCATACAAGGAGACACGACCACATGAACAAAAATCAGCAGAAATAACGGGCGATACAGACAGACTCACAGGGCTTTTGTACACTTTAAAATCATCGTGTTAATTATGTTCAAGGAGATAAATAGGTGAAATCGGAATTTCAGCTGCGGATTGGAAGCTATAGCAAAAGAGAACCAGCGGACATGTGGAAAGTGTCAATAACTGGAAGGTAAGAGCACGATGGAAGAAACAGCATCATTAAAGACAGCCAAAGGGGAAATTAGTGAACTGGAAGACGGGTCAGAGGAAACATCCAGAATGAAGCACGGAGACACAAAGAGAAAGAAATCGCAGAGTAAAAGACAGAGAAACTACAGTAATTCCTCATATGCATGTAATTGGAACTCCAGAAGGAGGGGAGAATGGGGCAGGAGCCAACTTCGAAGAGATAATGATGGATAAAACGGAGGATAAAACAGCCACTCTGGAAGATGGCTTAGCGGTTTCTTATTAAACTACGACCCAGCAATTCCACTCCTAGGGATTGACCCAAGATAAATAAAAACATATCGCCCCAAAAGCACTTGTGCAAGATGTTCGCACATCTGTATTTATATAGCAAAAACTGGAAACAAACCAAATGCCCGTCAACAGAACAGATAAACAAACCGGTCATTCACACTGTGGACTACGATTAGGCAAGAGCAAGAACCACCTACTGATAGACGGGGCCCCACGTGCGGATCTCAGAAAGATTTTGCCAAGCAAAAGGACAGACTCTAGACATGTTCTGTATCTTCACTGAGGTGTTGGTGTACACAGGTGTGTGTGTTTGTCAAAATCCATCAAGCTGTATGTTTAAGATCTGTTCATTTTACTGAATATGAAGGATACCTTAATAAAATCAATTAATTGTAAAGCAAACAAACAAACATAAGCTGCCAGAGGAAAAAGGACCAACAATTTGACCGCTCCAGTGGAAATCCTAGACCTGATGAAAGTAAACTTCAAGAATTAAGGTGAAATACAATAGCCAAGACGTGGGGGCAACCCGAGTGCCCATCGATGGGTGAGCGGATAAAGCAGATGTGGTATATACAGAGATAATGGAATACTACTCAGCCATAAAAAAGACAGAAATCGTGCCATTTGCCACAACATAGATGGATCCTGAGGGCGTTATGCTAAGTCAGATAAGAAGAATGGAGAAAGACAAACACCATAAGATTTCACTCATATGTGGAAGATAAACACACAGATAAAGAGAACAGACTAGTGGTGACCAGAGGGGAAGGGGGCTGGGGGCTGGGCGAAAGGGGTAAAGGGGCACATGTGTATGGTGACAGATAAAAACTAGGCTATTGGTGGCGAGCACGACACCGTCTACACAGAAACTGATAGATAATAATATTCACCTGAAATTACACTATGTTATAAGCCCATATGACCCCAATAAAATAATTTAAAAATATATTTACAAGAATTAGGGTGAAATAAAGACATTTTCACACAAACAGAAAGAAACTTTCTCACCAGCAGTCCTGCCTTCTTAAAGGTAAAATGAAAGGATATTCGAGAAAAATGACTCCAGATGAAGGGTGGGAAATGCGAGAAGGAGTAAAAAAACAAACAGATAAAAAAAAAAAAACTCCCAAAACGTGTTGAGGAAGGGAAAGAATTTGATAAAATAATTAGAAAGTTCCAGAAAGAACTTGATAAAGTAATTAGAAGCTTCCTGTGGAAAAATCAACAGGAAGTGAAAATCCAGAAAGAGCCTCGGAACACACAAGAATCCTAAGAGACGTCAACTTGACAGTCGCGACCAGCCAGTCCGTCAACAGAATGGCCTAAGCTTCCGCCTTAAATTTACAGCAGTATTTTTTATTACGCTGTTTGGTTACTGGATTCCAGCGAGTGGGGTCCTTGGGATCATTTTGGGAGTTTGCTAGTGACATCTCATCGAATCGTGTGACCCTACACACAGGAAAAATGAAGTCAGCATCTGAAAAAATATATACCTGTCTCCATCTGCAGCGGCTGGTCTGGGGCCAGAGGGCGCAAGGCCAGCTGTCCCCTGGGGTTTCTGAGCCCAGCCAGCCCCTCCCTGCACGGCCACCACGCAGCCTCAGGCAGCTCCTGGGCCGTCCCACCAGGGGTGTCTGCTCCCTCCGTCTCTCCTGCCAACAGTTGGAGCGAGCTTCTCAAAATGCACTTGAGTCCGTCCCTCCCCGACTCAGAAACCAGCAGAGGCCCCTGCCCCCCGGAAAAGGAAGTGCCAAGTCGAAGCTCGCATCCTGGGCCTCCCTGCCCGGGGCCACATCTCGTGTGGGGACGTGGGTCACACCCAGGTGGTTGGTGCACCTGTCTGCCTGCCTCTCTTTGGGAACAGGGTCACTGTCTTTCCCTTGGGATGTCTTTCTCCAAAATATCTTCCGCCCTGGGCCCCTGAATCATCTTTCTAGAAGAAATCTCACCGTGTGACTTCTCTGCTTAAAACCATCCCAAGGCGAAACTTTAAAGAGAAACGGGACATTTCGCATCAATGAGATCACACACCGTGTGTCCTTCTGTGTCTGCTCCTCTCCCTGAGCGTCATGTGTTCAAGGTCTGTCCACGTGCAGCTGTGTCAGGGCCTCACCCTTTTTCACAGCTGCATAATATTCCGCACGTGTACGGAGTAACATTTTTAAGCCAACGCTTTTTAACAGAAAAGGAAGGAAAAGGCCTCATCTCGCTGCTGTCGAAACGGAAGCTATATGTTTCTTCCTGATCAGAACTAAACTGGAATATGAAAACAACCAATGGTTTGTCTGACTTGGAGCACGAAAGCTAAGATTTGTGTTTTTGGCCCGTGGACAAGGACACTGGAGCGCTAATCTGTGTGCGTACTGAGCACATGATGGAGCGCAGGGAGCCAGCTCTCACTTGGGGCCGGGAGACCCAGTCCTGGGCACGTCCCCTGGACTCTCTGAGCCTCAATTTTCTCATCCGTAAAATTCAGAACTAGAAAGTGGCTTCATTTCCATTTGTTATATATATAATTTAAAAAAACTTATAACAACTTCATACTCTATAACTATAATCAATATGCAATAAACTGAGCTTATGTAAAGTGTAGAATCTGATGGCTTTGGAAATCATCCCCATAATCAAGACGATGGACGTACCCCAGACCCCCAGGAGTGGAGCACTGCGAGCGTCTGTTCCCGCTCAGAAGCCGAGGGTTTTCGCTCTGTTCTGTCTTCGTTTTGCAGGCGGGGAAACTGAGGCTCAGAGATGGCACTGGTTTGTTCAAAGTCACCCAGCGATAAAGGTGCAGAAATGGAAGTAAAAATAGTCACAATAGTCCCAATCGTTGGTGAGGACCATGATGTCAGGCGTCACGACGGAATTATTGTGTCAATTTTCACAGACGAGGGGACCGAGGCTTGAAGATGTTAGTATGTTAACAACCTTCCCAAGATCACGCGGCTGCTGGAGGTCTGGCCAGGGTTTGAATCGAATTCCAAACCAGAGCTTACGGGAGACCCGACCGAGGGGCAGCCTGGCCATGTCCCGCCACACTGCCCCGTTCCCTGTGCACCCAGAGGCAGGCTGCGGCGGCCCAGGGTTCGCCAGTTTGGATCCTGGGTGCGGACATGGCACCACTTGGCAAGCCATGCTGTGGCAGGCGTCCCACATATAAAGTAGAGGAAGATGGGCACAGATGTGAGCTCAGGGCCAGCCTTCCTCAGCAAAAAAGAGGAGGATTGGTGGCAGATGTTAGCTCAGGGCTAATCTTCCTCCAAAAAAAAAAAAAGTCTCAGCCTCGTGCCTCCTGTCTAGTGGTTTGTAAGCGATGCCAAGGTTCCTGGGAATTTTTCCCCAACGCCTGGAGCAGGCTTTCCCGCCAGCGAGGCAGGACAGGCCCAGACGTGGCCGGCTCCAAGACGTCACTCGGTTTCGCCAAGATGCTTTGGAGGATTGCACATTGGGACTGCCCACAGGGGACACGAGGCAGAGAGGTCCCCGAGCCCCATGGGGGGCGGGCAGGCTGGACCTCGCTGCCCTACTGTGCAAAGCCAACATGCACTCAGCAGGCCTGCGGTGGCCCCAGCCCCACGGGAAAGTGGATCAGTTCCCTGCCGCCCTGGCCCACACCCTGGGCACCCAGGGAAGCTCCTGGCTGCCGGGTGACCCAGAGACTGGCCCAGACACCGCGGGGGCCGGCGTCCCCCAGAGACCCAAAAAGCAGCCGCGGCTCCTCTGTGGGCGCCGTGGTCCCATCTCCGCTCAGAGGTGTTTTCCGGCTGCACAGGAAGCAATGACAGCAGGACCCAAAAATGCCCCATCCCGTGAATTCCTCACATAGCTCTCATAGCTGGGACAGCGCCCCTCCCCGCGAGCGCTCCAGAAACCCACACCCGGCCGGCTCTTTCCAGAAGGCAGCGAGCGGGATGCTTCCGAAAGTCGGCCAAAGTCGGCCAGCGGCTGCGTAAAAGGAAAAGAATGTGAAAAATGCGCAGCGGGCCGGCTGGGCGGGAAGGGCCTTCGAGGAGTGGCTCCCGGTGCTGGTGGCCGAAGGGGACCCTCCTCCGGGTGAGAGGCCCCGCCCCTGGGGAAGTGGGGGGGGGACAGGTCTCCATCCAGGCGGCCGCCCAGGCGCGGGCGGCCCGGCTGGCTGTTTCCTGGTGTCAATTCCCTCCCACGAGGGTTTACCCACAGCCCTGGGGACTCAGGTGGGGACAGGCCGGCCCCCGAGGCCAGAGCAGCAGCATCTCTTCTCCACCTCCATCCAGAGGCGCATGTTGTCGACGGTCGAGGTTTCCAGCAGCGGGCCCTGCGCTGCCTCCTAAGTTCATGAAAACCTGGGCTGGTGGTGCTGGAAGATGAGAGGACGGGGTCGGGGTCAGCGCCCCATTAACCCGCTGCTCCCGCATCCTGTGTCTCAGAGAGCAATGCCTCTTCCAGAAGCAGCTCGAGCCGCCAGGCCGGGGGTGAGAAGGGTCAGCGAGCCCCCGGCTTTCAGAGTCAAAAACGGGACCTCTGTCACAAGTAGGATGGACCACGGCAGGGTCCCCCCTCAGCACTGCTGACATGGGGGCTAGGTCCCATCCTGGGCGCTGTGGGGGGTTGGGCAGCATCCCTGGCCCCCACCCACTCAATGCCAGGAGCGCCCCCAGTGTGACAGCCACAGATGTCCCCAGGCATCACCCAGTGTCCCCTGGGGGCAGGACCGCCCCTCGGTTGAGGACCCCTGGATTAGAACCTCTCAACAGAGCCCTCAGATAACGCTTGTTTCCTGAATCTGCTGTTGCAGACGGTCAGGAGCCCCCAGGGAATGGGTACCAGGGTTTCTTCCTGTGCTGGGTTGCGGGCTTCAGGCCCCACCCCGAGTCAGGGCTGCTGCGCCCAATCTTGCCTTCAGCCTGTAGAGACCACCCTGGGGCGTGCACTGGTGGCCCCTCCACCACCCCCCCCCCCCCGTCTCCAGGGGGCTGTGTGGCCATTTACAAGGCATTTGTCACACCTGTTATGTCACAATGAACCTTCACCAGCAACCTAGCAAGGGGGCAGCAGGGGCTATGTGCCTGTGAGAGAGATGAAACAAGGTGGGGCCCCCAGTGACCCTGTCGCATGGCCTCCCCTAGAGTGTGGGACCTGAGACTATGACAGGATATCGCTCCAGGCCAAGGCCATGTCACACGGCCCAGGTTACTTTAAGAAGGGAGATTATTCTTGGTGGGCCTGACCTAATCAGGTGAGCCCGTAAAAGGGAGAAGCAGTCATTCGAACCTTGAAAGGGACTCCATGCAACGAAGACCCTCTGCTGTGGCTTTGAAGACGGAGGGGGCCAGGTGGCAAAGAATGGGGGCAGCCCCTAGGATCTGACAGCAGCCCCTGGCACAGTGGACAAGGGAACGAGGACCCGAGTCCTGCAGCTGCAAGGAACTGAATTCTGGAACAATCTGAATGGGCTCGGATGACCTCGAGCTCCAGGTGAGACATCCCGACTTCAGCCTCGTGAGCCCCTGAGCAGAGAAGCCGGCCACACCACAGCCCGACTGCGGACTTCCAGAACCTCGAGGTGACACGTAGGCGCCGTTGGAAGCTGCTACGTTTGCGATACTTTGTTACGCGGTGCAGACAGCTGATACACAGGCCACGGTGAGGCCAGAACGGGGTCTCGGGACTGCCGGGCTGGCTTTTTTCTAGTACCCTCTGTGCCACACCTCGGTCACTCAGCTCAGGTGGTGTTCACTGCTGGCCGCTGGGTGTAGACGCTACCTGGGCGGGCTGCACACACGGTTTCTGCCATTTGCCTTTGCAGCGGCACTGCCATTCGGGAACAGCATTCAAACCAGAGGGCTTTCCGGTGGCTCCTCCATGAGCGGGCCGAATTGTTCCCTGTGGTCCCCGTGAACTGGGACATGAGTGCCACGTGCGTTTAAGCTCCCGACGGTGCAGGAAGTTGGCCTGAGCGAGCTCCTGCTCCGGGGGAGCCCTGGCCATTCCAGGCAGTACAGCTCTTCGCCATTGAGGCCGCAGGGCTTGAGTGGCCGGCCAGCGGGCTGCGTCAGGGCCGGAGGACGGTGGCCTTGGTGATAGACGGGGGAGCGGCTGGACGGCCCGAGGGGAGGGGAGGCGGCTGGCGGCGGCTCCCTGTCTTCAGAGAGAACACAAACAGCCTTCGCTTCGCCTTGAAACTTCCGGAACCGGCAGCTTCACAGCTCCCGGAGCTGCTGAATTGTCCCCTCCGGGGCCCAGCAGCCTGCCCCCGGCCCTGCCTGCCGGTAAATAGGGAAGAAAAACATCCCGCAGACACACAGCTGCGGCCCGGCTCTGCCTGGCGGGATGACTGTTCCGGGGACGCCGCGTGCAGGAGAGATGGGCTGTATGTTGACAGGAAAGAATCCCAAAGCCAGACAAAAGGAGGCGCGGGTTGGGGGAAACAGGTCCCGTTGGAACAAGCCTCCCCCTTCAGGGCCTGTGGAGCCGGGTTTGCAGACAGCCGGGTCTGCATGCACCTGCAACAACGTGCATTTCTGCACCCCTACTGTGTGCACGAGGCCTCGGCCCTGCACACCTCGGGTGGGGGGAGAGCTTTGCACTATTGTCCACATCACAGAAGCCCCTAGAACAGGGACTCCCACCCGGGGGTCCTGCTCTCTGGGGACCCCAGGTGATGTTGGGGACATCTGTGGGTGTCACACTGGGGGAGCTCCTGGCATCGAGTGGGTGGGGGCCAGGGACGCTGTTCAGCCCCCCACAGCGCCCAGGACGGCCCCCCAAGAGAGTGACCCGGCCCTGATGTCACAGTGCCTGGGGGGAGACACGGCTGTAGACTCTACTGAAAGTGCACAGCGTGGACGGCACAGGCTGGACGTTGGGCTGAGAGAGTCAGAGGGAGGGTCCCGGCCGTGCCGCCTCCTGGCCGTGGGGATGGGGCCACCCCCCACGCGGGGCATCCACGGACAGCCAGGGGAGCTGCGCTGGCATCTGAACCCCAGTACGAGGCCGACGCAAACCTTGTGGAACCCCTCTGCCTCCGCAGAGGCTGAGCCGGCACCCCGGCCTCGCTCGCCCCCTTGGGGGCCCCTCGGGGGCCGGACCTCGGCTCCGAGCCCTGGGCCTCCCCTGCCTGCAGCTCCCCCAGGGTCAAGGTCACCCTGGCCGGCACGGGGAGGGGAGGCCGCGTGGGGGCCTTCTCTGACCCTCCGTGGACCTTGTGGTGGGACCGCGGGGGCCGTGACACCCGAGCTGGCTTTCGCCAGGGGCCGTTCCCCGAAAGAGGGCACGTGCCCATGGGGGACCAGCGTCTTGTGACTGCCTGTCAGCCGCTCCTTTGTGTGCGGGCTAAATCGGGTCCCCAATGGCTATATTTAGAAAGGGCCGGAGAAAAGGGAACGAAGGAGGTGCCCACAGAGTGAGGTCGCCTTCGGCTGGCAGCGCGGAGCCCCCAGACCGAGCTGGCTCGTGGGCGCGGGCGGACGGCGACTCTGCGGTGACGAAGGGTGACGAGGGAGCAGAAGAAAAGACTCTCTCTGTGCTCCCGGAGGAGGACTGCGGTCATGTGAGCATTTGCAAGCCTGGGAGCCGGGCCCGGCCAGGACACCAAGCCCCTGTCACATGGCACTGGGCCTCCGGCTTCCCGGCACTAAGGAAATGCCCCGAGAAGGTGCAACTCAGGAGCCAAAGGGCAGGAGGGCTGGGAGAGAGGGGAGGGCAGATCCAGGCCTCCCTACCTCGGTTCAGGCAAGTCTTTCTCCGCCTGGGCCCAGACAAACTCCTACACATCCTGCAAAGCCCTGTGAGACGTCATCCCCTCTGAGAAGCCCCTGGTCTTCTGTCTGTGCACAACCTGGCTGCACCAAACCCACTTTTTGGGGTGTCTCCAACTTCTTGGGCACTGTATGTGTTTCCTGTGGCTGCCGTCACAAATTACCACCGACTTAGTGACTTAAAACCACGCACATTTATTATCTGTGGGTCCGACATCTAAAATGGGTCCCACTAGGCTAAAACCCAGGTGAGGCCAGGGCGGGTCCTCCCAGAGGCCCCAGGGCAGGAGCGTGTCCTGCCTCCTCCAGCTTCCAGAGGCGCCGCGTCCTGGGCTCGGGGGCCCATCCCTTGTCTGCACGGCCAGCAGCGCAGCGTCTCCATTTAGGCCTCTGACCCTTCCGCCTCCCTCTGATCAGGACGCTGGGATGACCTTGGGCCCTGGAAACCCTGGGTCATCCTCGTCCCAGGGGCCTCGACTTAACCCATCTGCAGAGTCCTGGAGCAAAACAGACCCATAGAAGCTCTTCCTCAGGGCTAGCTGCAGTTAGAGACATTTCTCATGCCAAAAATGAAAAAAAAAAGCCAACAATGTGATTTAACTGAACAGTTTATTTATTTTTATTTTTATTTTTTTGCTGAGGAAGATTGGCCCTGAGCTAACATCTGTGCCCATCTTCCTCTATTTTGTAGGTGGGATGCTGCCACAGCATGGCTAGGTCCATGCCCGGGGATCTGAACCGGTGAACCCCAGCCTGTCAAAGTGCAGCGCATGAACTTAACTGCTGTCCCACAGGCTGGCTCCGTCTGAATAGCTTTAGAGAGGTGCCTGGTGTAGGGGGCCAGAGTCCAGAGGCGTGGTTCTCAACCAGGGGGGATCTGCCCCCCAGGGGACACTGGCTATGTCTGGGGATGTCTGTGGCTGTCACACTGGGGGTGCTCCTGGCATCAAGTGGGTGGGGCCAGGGATGCTGCTCGACCCCCTGCAGTACCCAGGACGGCCTCCAAGAGAGTGACCCGGCCTGATGTCACAGTGCCGGGTGGTCTGGCAGGAAGCTTGACCCTCCAACGCGGCAACAGGGCCGGCAGAGTAGCAGTCTTGGTCCAGGCAGGATGCAAGTTTCGGCCTTGACTGAGGTGTCTCCGGGCTGCATCCTCACTGGGGGACCCGGTTGGGGAGCGAAGGGTCCACATTAGCGCTGTGGTGCTAAGCGTGCAAGTTTGGTGCGTCCTGTGGAACTTTCCAGCGAGGGACAACGGCAGCTGCCCTGCTGAGGACCCACAGCATCCAAACCCCAGGGAGGGAGCTCAGTGCCTGGTGCCCACGGGGGGCGGCAGGGGTGTGGGGCCAGCGCTCGATCTGCAGACGACCCTCGTGAGACTGAGTTCATCGCGGCCTCCCAGCGGCCTCTGCCCAGGATGAGGTTTCGATGACCCGCACGGAATTTCTAACAATGAGCCCGAGTGTCTGCTTCTGCTCACGCTGACATCCCCCTTCTCGTCCGTCCAAATTCCATGACGCCTTTTCTTGTTAATGCAGAAATGCGGCCAAGCCCCGGGCTGCCCAGGAAGCGGGGAAATGTGGCCGCCTCGGGGGCGGGGGTGCCCCGACCCTCGGATCCTGGCAGGACCGAGGGAAGACGGCCGGGCGACTCCAGCCCTGGAGGTGGAGGGGACGCAGAGGAGGGAGCCCCCGGTGCACGCGCCCTCGTGGGATCCTCATGGGACTTCCGTGTGGCGGCCGTCCGTCCGGTCTCTGGGATTTTCAGAGAGGGCCGGGCAGAGCCCCCCGACTTCTAGACGCCTTCCTCACCGGCCCGACGGTCAGCCTGTGTTTCAGAAGCCACACGAGGCAAGGAGCTGTGGGCAACCCTCAGCTGACAGGCAGGGAGCACCCAGGGGCGCCGTCCCACAGCCGCAAGTGAAGGAACCCCGCCAACGCCCCAAGGGACCCTGGAGCAGCCTCTCCTCCAGCTGAGTCCCCGGGTAAGAATGCAGCTCCGGTGACCCCCGGATGGCGGCCTGGGGGGACCCTGAACAGAGGCCCCTGCCTCACAGACACTGTGAGCTGATAAACGGGCAGAGCTCGGGGTGACTTCTCTCGCAGCGTCGCTGACTAATACAGCAGAGGAGCACAACCAAGACAGAGAACTGGGGCCCGGAGGAGACGCAAGGGGACGCGGCCCCAGGTGGCCGGCCACGACGTTCCCCACTTATTCCTATGATGTCACGTCCCCTGGGTCTTCTGCCCCTAAATTATCTACATGACTGTAAAAATAATACAGACAGAAAATATAAAAATAATGCAAAATAAATAATAACGTCTCCCTCCTGATCCCAAAATCTTGCACTAAAACGACCGTTCTAGGAAGACACAGCCGTGTGTCCTGCTTGGAGAAGCCAGCCCAAGGCCACATGGCTGGGGAGTGGCAGGGCCCGGAGGGGAAGCCAGGGGCCCGGCCAGCATCAGCCCCGGTTCCCAAGGTGTGACAGGGAAGGAACAGCGGCAGGAATAAGGAGATGTGCCGGTCAACCACGCGCTGAAGGGCCATCGCGTGACGAAAACACTTGCCACGGGCGGCAATCCGCTGCGTCTGAAGCCAAACCCAACGGCCTCCGACCACCGGGAGCCGTCCAGAGACTGGACTCCCCCATCTGGTCAGACACGCCGGCCTGTCCCCTCTGTGCCCTCTGTCCCCTGACCCTGCTGTGGACGTGCGGGCCCCGCGCCCAGACACAGGAGGGCCAGCGTCTCCTTCTTGTCTACCGTGTCGCAGGCACAGAGGCGAGAGCTCCGACTGCGTCCTGACTCTGACGGCCCGCGCCTGCCCCGTGTACGACCGTCTCTCCCCGTCCCCTCGGCTCATCCCCCAGAGGCTGCGGACGCGGGAGAGAACACGGAACCGGCCCCCGCCCCCCACCCCGCGGCTGTGCTCGCTCCTTGTCCCCCTCACCCATCATCATCTTAACAGCTTTACTGAGACACAGATTCCAAGACCGCACGGTTCACTCATTTAAAGTACTCCACGGTTTTTAAAAATTGTGGTGAAATATATATAACATGATATTTGCCATTTGAACCGTTTTTAAGTGTACAATTCAGTGGCATGAAGTACATTCACATTATTGTGCAAACAGCACCTCTGTGTAGTTCCAGAACATTCCATCACTCCAAAAAGAAGCTCCATCCCCATCAGCATCACCCCCACCCCCTCCCCAGCCCCTGGCCCCCACGAGCCCGCTCTCTGTCTGTGGATCTGCCTGTTCTGGACGTTTCCCGTCAATGGGGTCCCACGCCGTGTGTCCTTCTGTGTCTGCTTCTCTCCCTGAGCGTCGTGTGTGCAGGTCCGTCCACGTGCAGCTGTGTCAGGGCCTCGCTCCTCGTCACGGCTGCGTCATATTCCAGCGTGTGGGTGGCCACATTTGTGTGTGTCCCTCACCCGTCGATGGCCATTTGGGCCACGTCCACCTTTTGGCCGTTGTGAATCGTGCTGCTGTGAACGCATGTGTACAAATATCTGTTGGAGAATTTGGCCTTTTAAAGCTGCCTCCTCAGTCACCTTCTCACCAAACACCCAGCTGCTGTCTGTGCCCTGACTCTCCCAGGGAAACTGACGATACTCCCAGAGGGCTCTGAGGCATCTGGTCCAGACGGACAACTGGCTGTGCAGCCTGGGAGACCCTGTGACAGTTAATTTGTGTGTCTACCTGGCTGGGCCACAGGACACCCAGATAGATGGTCACACAGTCTTCTGGATGTTCCGTGGGGGTGTCACTGGAAGAGATGAACTTTGAGTAACGTGCTGGCCCTCTCCAATGTGGGTGGGCCTTGTCTGATCAGTTGAGGGTCTGGACAGAACAAAAGACAGGCCTCCCCTGAGCAGAAGAGAATTCTCCAGCCACGGCCTTGGTCTAGGACCACCCCTCCTGGGAATCCACCCTGCAGATTTTGGACTCGTCAGCCTCCGTAATCAATTCCTTACAATAAATCTCTCTCTCTCTCCGCATCCTATTGGCTCTGTCTCTCTGGAGAACGTTGACTGATACAAACCAACCGCCAGGCGCTCTGTGCTCAGAGGGGAATGAGCTCAAATCCGGGCCCCGTTGTCCACCGGCCGCTGGGCCTCGCTGAGACCCTCTGTTGCTCAGCCTCAGTTTCCCCACTATAAAGTCTGGATAAGGAAGGCTGCTCCCTGGGTGCCTGACGGACGGCTGCTCCGTGGCTGAGGGGGTCTGCAGACGCGGGAGGAGGGGAGGGGGAGGCGGCGGGCAGCAGCGCGGGCATGGGGGGCTGCCTGGGAGCCGGGCCCGGGGCTCAGCACCTGCTCACAGCCACGGCCCGATGTCACCGGCTGGGGCTCGTGTCCTCCCTGCTGGCGGCTACCGCAGGGCAGGGACCTAATCCCGCGGCCCGTGGCCACGCGCCTGCTCTCCTGGCCCCCGAGCCCCGCGAGGTGGTTCCGCTGTCATCCTCGTACAGATGTATGTGCGTCCCGGAGGACCAGATGCAGGTGAGCCCTGGGCTCCCCGCCAGGAGGATGGGTTGCGTGTCTGTGCCTCACTGACCGAGAGGGTGCGGGCCCCTGGTCATCACTCAGAAACGGCTGCGGGCCCAGCATCATGTCATCGGCGTCATCTGACTGTCGGCGGGGCCAGGGTGAGGCTGGGGAGCCACTCGCCTCAGGCACCGAAAACTGTCACCACGGGAACTCACATTTTCACGTAATATTTTCTGAAAAAGTCAAAATGGGGGCTGGCCCCAAGGCGTAGTAGTTAAGTCTGGCACGCTCCGCTTTGGCGGCCCTTGTTTGGTTCCCAGGTGGGGACCTACACCACTCATCGGTGGCCACGTGGTGGTGGAGTCCCACGTACAGAACACAGGAAGACTGGCACAGATGTTAGCTCAGGGCGAATCTTCCTCAGCAAAAAAAAAAAAAAGTCAAAATGAAAGAAAAATATTCATGATAAACCAAATATCAAGCTTTTCAAAAGAGACAGGATCAGATAGGGCTGGGATTAGGGTAAGGTGATGGCCTCTGCAGGTAACATTTTGACCTTCAACTGTGGATTTTTTTTTTCTTTTGCTGAGGAAGATTTGCCCTGAGTGAACATCTGTGCCCATCTTCCTCTACTTTGTATGTGGGACGCCACCACAGCACGGCTGACAAGTGGTATAGATCCACACCTGGGATCTGAACCGGTGAACCCTGGGCTGCTGAAGTATAGCATGCGAACCTAACAACCACGCCACCAGGCCGGCTCCTGGATTTTTCTTTTTGGCATTAATTTCGATTTTTAGGAAATATTGCTACATTAAGATATGACTTACCGTGATGACTGGGTATTTCGGCCCCCCTTGAGTTCTGTGCCCGGGGACAGTGCCCAGCTCTCCTTACTTGGGTCTCGGCTCTGCCTCCGACACTCGCAGGCTGCAGGGAGCAGAGGTCCGGCACCCTTGGGGCAAACGAGGCCAAGAGGCACCAGCCAGGGAGGTGAGCCCCCACTTACGAGCCTGGCGTGGGCCGGGGCGCCAGCCTCTGCAAGGCTCCTTAGGACCGCTGGGGGCTCTCATCCCCATCTCAGAGGTCCAGGTGACAGGGGCCACCCAAGCCACAGCCTGTGTTCCCCTAAAAGGTGTGTTCAAGTCCTAACCCCTTAACCCCCGGTACCCAGGAATGGGGCCTTATCTGGAAACAGGATCACTGCAGATGTAATTAGTTCAGATGAGGTCACACTGGAGTAGGGTGGCCTTAAATCCAATGACAAGTGTCCTTATAAGAGGAGAGGACACAGACACACAGGGAGACGGCCACGTGACGACGGAGGCAGAGATTGGAGTGACGTGTCCACAAGCCAAGGACGGCCAGCCACCACCAGAAGCTGGAAGAGGCAGGAAGGACCCTCCCCTGGGGTCTGCAGAGGGAGCGTGGCCCGGAGACACCTTGATCTCGGACTTCTGGCCTCCAGACTGTGCGAGGACGCATTTCTGTGGTTTTAAGGCCCCCCGTTTGTAGTACTTTGCTGTGGCGGCCCCAGGACCCTACTTCAGGGAGGGTTCTCTCTCAGCCCCCGCCAGCCGCCCCCCAGCCCTGGACCCTGCAGCCTCACTCCTGCTGCAGCCCCGTACCCTGGGGCCTCACACTGCGCCCCCGTCCCGTCTAGGAAGCAGGCAGTCTGGGTTCCTGGTGGCGTTAAGAGAGGCTCAGAGAGGAAGTGGTGAAGCCGGGGTCCAGAGGATATCGCCCCCCAACTCCAAAACTAGCCCCCCCTCTACCTGACCAGCCAGCCCCCCGCAGGGTCCCGAGGTGACCCTGGGATGGGAGCCCCTTCCAGCCACACAGACCCCCAACGCCCTCGACTGAGAAACACATCCGGATGCGCTTTCCTGCCCACACCGATTACGGAGCAGATGGACACTCAGCAACACCCTCTTAAGACAACCAGTGGGTCCAGGAAGAGACCGCAGGGGGAACCAGCAGAATGAAAACGCAAAACGCCGAAACTCTCCGGATGCCGCGAAGGCAGCGCCCGGAGGGAACCCGACGGCTGCGAATGTCTGCGTCGGGAAACATCTCACATCCACACGACTCGACTTCACACCCTAAAGGAACCAGAGCGGAAAGAGCGAAAGAAACCCCAGGCCAGCAGGAGGAAGGGAATGACAAGGACGGCGCGGAGATAAACGGAACAGACTCGAGAAACGAGAGCAGAATCAACGAAACCGAAAGTCGGTTCTTTGGAAAGATGGACGGCGCTGGCAAACCCTCAGCCAGAGGCATCGAGAAAAAAGGAGAGAGGATGCAAGGACCTGAAGGGGGGCAGGAGAGCAGGACGTTGCCATCGACTTTGGGAAACGCAAAGGATCATGGGAGAATCCGTGGATAATCGGATGCCAACAAATTAGGTAACTGACGTGAAATGGACACATTTCCTGGAAACACATCACCGCCCAGCCGCGGTTCCAGACCGGCCTCAACAGACGCCCGGCGCTGTGCAGTTTCATATCAACAGACTCGTTTAATCTTTGCGACCTTCTCGGGAAGCTGCAGGACGTTATTTCCGTGGCAGAGAGATGAAAGGGATCCGCCCGAACGTGACAAGAGCCGCCGAGAGGCGGATGGAGGATTTGAACCCAGGTTTCCTGGCTCTGAGCCCAGAGCTCTTTTCACGGTGACACAATTCCCAGCGTGTCATGTGGGCGTGAAACACTGTGGCTTGTTTGTTCCTTTTGCTAAAAAACAAGAGATTCCAAGCTCATGAAGTCAGATAAAACGCTACATACCTTTTTTAGTTTTTTCTAATCAAGGAGCACCGCTTCCCCCTGTTTGGAAAAGGAGAGAGAGAGAGAGAGAAAAAAAAAAAGCACGGTTACATATTTTTCACTTAACCATCTCCAGCTTCTCTCGGAGAAATACTTTGCTGTCGCCAAAAACGGGGCATGGTTATTGGAAACGGCCGTGTCCCGCCAAGAAACTGGGGGGGTGGGGGGGAGAAACCACTTTATTCTTTACAACCAGTCCGTTCACGAGACACAACCATGTTTCTTTGGGGTGGGATGCGGAGACAGCGAGGGGGGTCAAGTTTTCTTCTGGAACTTGTATTATTCCATCTCAGAACACGGGGACCCCAAGCCATCAGACACGCGGGTACTAGCAAAACACAACCTTCAGGAACTGAGCCCAAAATGAAATGCACCGCATGGGGTTTTTCCATGTCTGGCTTTTGTTTTGATGGGAGCCACGTGCCGGGCGAAACAGGGAGGATGCGAACTCAGGGCCGAACAAATTAACCTCGGCGGGGGGGGGGGGGGGGGGGGGGGCAGGGAAGAGGTGACAGGTATATGGGCACAGGGAGGCGAGGGGTCTGAGGCCGGCCACCCGGGGCCCGGGGGCCAACGGGAAAGGAAGGAAGTCCCCGTGATGGAGGCCTGGGGCTGGGGGGGGGGGGGCTCGGGCACTTCGGAGCCGCTGTTTTCCGGGGAACGGGACCCTCTGCTCCAAGTGGAACCCTGGAAAGAGCATGCGTCTCTGATACTCGATGCAAACAGCATGGGGGTCCCTGGGGACCGCCATGTCCAGCTCTTGGGGTGACCCCGAGACCAAAAAAGCCAGGCCACACCCCGCTCTCCACACCCCATTGGCTGCCCCGAGAATGCACGGCCCAGGGAGGCACGGAGGAAGAGGCGAGTGGAACCCCATCCCGTCCAGCAGCATCGCCGTCTACACGGCCGGCGCCGGCCTCCTATTTGTGCAGGAAGAGGCTCCAGGTTACGAGGCCCTGCTGTGACTCTGCACGTCCACCTCGGCCAGCCGGGCCTCTGTCTGTCCTCCCACGGGGGACCCCTGCAGCCGCCAGGACATGGGCCACACTCTGCAAAGCCGGCAGCCAGCCCGCCCTCCGGTTCGTGGGGAGGCGGGACCCTGGGGCTCACGCTGCTGTGGGCTGGCCTGGGGAGGTCAACAGAAGCCCCCGCCCCGGCCAACGCAGGCCAGACTTCCTGAGCTGAGAGGCCGGCCTGCGGGCGGGGCTGTTTCCCTCTGGTTCCGAAGGCCCCCTGTGGTCTCTGAGAGCCGGCCCCTCTTCCTTTGCAAACATCTGCTCTTTCCACAAACGAACGGGGTTTTTTCCACCTACACAAAGGGATACACCACTGCTGCCAAGCCCTGAGGGCCGGAGCCCTTCTCTGCAGCCCTGGGCCCTGGGCGGGGGCTGGCACTGGAGGCTGAGGGGGCCTGAGGATGGGCGGGAACCCCCCACCTCGGGGCTCAGCCTGAGGCTTAGGGCAGCTCCAGGGCAGACAGGAAGGAGGTGGCTGGGGTGGCTTTCTCTAAATTGGGGTCTCCCCCGGTGCCCCAGGCATTGCTGACATCGGGGTGGGTCACTCTCCTTGGGGGGGCCCATCCTGGGCAGCATCTTGGGCCCCACTCACTCAATGCCAGGAGCAGCCCCAGTCATGACACCCACAGATGTCCCCAGACAGGGCCCAGTGTCCCCTGGGGGCAGAAGCACCCCTGAGAGACGCCCTGCCTCGAGGAAGGGCTGTGTGAGACACAGAGAACTCAGGCACCTCCTGATGCCCTCCTGAAACGCCCTGACGCCCGTGGTCCCCATCGCCTGCTGGAGGGCAGCACTGGGGCTCCTGTGGCCTGGTGGGGGGACAGACCACTGCTGGGCTGGACCCCGGGGTGCTCAGGGGACGAGCATCAGAGGTGGCACCTCCCCGTCAGCCTCTCCTCCCGGCCACGGGCTGGGCCTCTGAGAAGGGCGTTGCTGGGGCCGTGACGTGCTTGTGACAGCAAACTCGCGTGGGCTCCAGGCTGGGGGTTAGAGACAGTCTCCATTTTCTGCGGATTCCAGATTTACAAATTTTCTCACTCTTGAAAATTTATCTCTAAGCACTGAAATGAGACACGGGGGTTTTCCCAGTGGACACACGCAGCGCCGAGGTGAGAAATCTGAGTCACCGACAAGCCCGTGCCCGGCTGAGCCAGAACGAGGGGACACTCTGCCTTCTTGTTTCAGCTCAGCCTGTAAACCGGGGTCCTGCTAACTATTTAGGGCCATGGCTGTTGCATTTCTGTCCTTTGCTGGGTGATTCTGCTGTTTCGAGGGGACCCCAAGCGCAGAGCAGAAGTGCCCTGGGGTGAGAAGGCGCGACAAGGCCATGTACATACACAGCCCCCTACTGCTACCAATTCAGGTCCTTATGCTGTTTGATCACCTGCCTTTAAAATTCTTAACATTAAGTTGTGAGGGAAACGTCACTTTCCCATGACATCTCCAGTTCTCGTGACGCTTGACATTTTTAAAAAATACATTTTATTCTGTAACAATTTTAGATGGATGGAAAAGTGGCAAAAATAGTCCAGACAATCCTCCCATGGCCTTCGCCCAGCTTGCCCCAAGGTGGACGTCTTGTCTAAAGGAAGCAGTGAAGGCGGCCCGGTACCGTGAACGGAACCCCACACTTTATCTGGATTTCACCAGTTTTTCCCCCAAACGTCCTGTCCAGGATGCTATGTTGCATTTAGGAATGTGACTTTTTATGCC
This sequence comes from Equus asinus, assembly GCF_041296235.1. NCBI lineage: Eukaryota > Metazoa > Chordata > Mammalia > Perissodactyla > Equidae > Equus > Equus asinus. The sequence continues at coordinate 13,184,655 of NC_091809.1, forward strand.
CGTGTTTTAAACGTTATGGATGTACCGTAATGTATATGGTTAAGTTCATGCACTCTGGTTTGGTGGTCCGGGGTTCGCCGGTTCAGATCCTGAGCTCGGACCGACACACGAGCTAGAAGGATTTACAGGTAGGATATACAGGTATCTACTGGGTCTTTGGGGAGAAAAAAGAAAAAAAGAGGAAGAGTGGCAACAGATGTTAGCTCAGGGCCAATCTTCCTCAGCAAAAAAAAGCATAAAAAAACCAAAAACAAAACCCACGCACAGAGAAGTGTACAGACCCATCCACATACAGCTCTGCGTTTTAAAAGTGCACACACCTTGTCCCCCTTGCCCGAGCCAGACACACAACATTTCCAGCACCCGGAAGGCATCCCAGGGCCTCCTCCCCCGGTGACTCACAGCTCTGAAGTTATTATTACTCCTATTTCCATTATTACCATCATCCTGACTTCCGCTCCTGAAGATGGGAAAGAGGGTACAGATTTGGAGTGCAGGATGAGATGTTTAGGAGAGGAGGAAGCACTTCCTAGAAGATTCTAGAAGGTTCTAGAAGCCAGCCAGCCAGCATCTGCTCAGAGGCACTGAGGAGTCAGTCACCCTGGCCAGAGGTGCAGCAAGGGGATTTGGAGTGAGCGCCAGCCCCGGCTTTGGATGTTGGTCGGGACGAGCTGCCCACTCGCTCTCTGAATCTTGATGCTCTCGTCTGCAACATGAGGCCCCGAGGGTGGCCGTGAGGACCAAACGAAAGAAGCACAGACCTGGAGCTTTGGAAGGTGGAAGGCGCCATCCCGGGCAACAAAGATGCAAATCATACAATATGTATCATATATAATAGACAACATCTATCATATATAATATGCATCATATATAATATATAACATGTATCATATATAATATATAACATGTATCATCTATATCACCTGTAATCTATAATATGGACGCCAACCCCGGTTGTTGCAAGTGGGTGGGTGTCGCAGGGTCCTGGGGTCGAGTCGAAAGGCCCTCTGGTTCTGGGGCTGACGCAGGCTGATCCTCGGTCCCCTCCCCTGATTTGATCCCAAGTTTATGGATGTCAGAGCCCCTGCAGGAGATGCGGCCGGCTGAGGTCACCAGGGCCGGGGTGGGGATGCCACGCTTACTCAGCGTTTATGACGGGTCACAAGTCTAATCTCCCTTCTTTCTCCTCCACGCTCCTGGGGGCGGTGTTAGGAGGGCTTCTGTGGGCCGGGCCAGGCCGGGTCCCCGAGGCTCTGGGAGGCACGGGCTGCTCCATGCCTCACACATTAGAAGGAAGAGGGGAACATTCCAGAATGCCCGGTTACTCTGTGCTTTTGCATTAACAAGGCTCTGCTTTATATGAGGCGTGGGCAGAGGGGTGTGTGTGTGTGTGGGTAGGACAGGGGCAGGTCACTAGGTCAGGGGATCTCTCCTGAGGCCATCTCACTCCCCAGGGGACACGGGGCGATGCCTGGGGACATCTGTGGTTGTCACAGCTCCTGGCATCGAGTGTGTGGGGGCCAGGGCTGCTGCTCCATCCCCTACAGCACCCAGGACGGCCCCACAGAAAGTGACCCGGCCCTAGTCCAAGGTGTGGAGCGGGGACCAGGCCTGGGTCCCTTCACACCCATCAGTGCGTCCTCTGGGCCCGGGATGCATGCCTGCCTCCCGGCCTGTGGCTGCTCCTCAAGCCACCCCTCCTCGAAGAATTTACAAAGAGACCCTCAGCTTTTCGGCTTTTCGTTTCAAGTCTCAGAAACGTCCAGGGGGCCGGCCTGGTGGTGCAGTGGTTAAGTGCACACGCTCTGCTTCAGCGGCCCGGGGTTCGCCGGTTCAGATCCCGGGTGCGGACATGGCACCGCTTGGCAGGCCATGCTGTGGCAGGCGTCCCACATAGAAAGTAGAGGAAGATGGGCACAGATGTGAGCTCAGGGCCACTCTTCCTCAGCAAAAAAAAAGAGGAGGATTGGCAGCAGTTAGCTGAGGGCTAATCTTCCTCAAAAAAAAAAAAAAAAGAAAAGAAAAGAAACGCCCAGGCGGCCCGCCCCGCAGAGGAAGCTGCCCGGGCGCCACCGAAACCGGAAGCGCTCTGTGACCGGTGCCAGCTCTTCTGGGAGCCGCCGGGTAATCCCCTCCCCGGGGCAGTTCTCTTCGAAGTTTCTCTGCTTTCCACTTCTCAGAACGAAACTGGGCCGGGGCAGGCATTCACGCCCTCCGCCCCCTCGGGGCTTTGCCACCCAACCTAACGGAGCAGGCGACTCGGAGGGTCCAGATCAGAGCCAGGACCCTGAGGGGGGGGGGACCAGGAAGCCCCAGTGCAGCCGCCGCGGGGGTCCCCTTGTCCTCGGCCCCACAGTGGCGGGCGGGGGGGGGGGTCCCAACTTGTCACAGCTGCAAGGAGACACAGCTGATTTTTCTTTCCTTCTTCCCTTTTTTTCAAATGACCAATAAACATTATTTCTGTTCAGTTGAAAGCTATTCTCACTCGATATCGACAACAGGGTCCCTGTTGGCACTGTGACATCGGGGCCGGGTCACTCTCTGGGGGGCCGTCCTGGATGCTCTGGGGGGTTGAGCAGCATCCCTGGCCCCCACCTGCTTGATGCCAGGAGCTGTGACAACCAGAGATGTCCCCAGACGTGTCCCCTGGGGAACAGGCTTGCCCCCCCCAGCCCTAGGATTATTCATAAGGTCTTCGAATGTCCTCAGTGTATTCATTTTAAGTCTGAATTTGTAATATAACCGTTAACCGTCAACTTATTTTTGAAAAAATGTATTCGTCCTGAGACATCACTGACATATGACACTGTGTGACTTTGAGGCGTACACTATCTTGATCTGGAATGTTTATACACTGCGCCGGGAGGACCCCCGTCCTGTCCACCAGCCTGAATGCTCCTCCCCACCCGCCACCCCTCCCTGGTCCTAGACGGATTTGAGGCGCTCACACAACCGCCGACAACACGAAAAAGTCCGTGCAGAGCGAGTCAGCGAGGAATCGAAGGTGGCGTCCGGGGTGGGGAGGGGATCGGGCAGTGGGGCGACGGCTCTGGGCAAGGCCATGTGTGCGTTCGTCTCAAGGATGGGTATTTTTCAACCAGACAGAAAAAATGTCCACCGGTGGCAGAGTGTCCCTAAATATTCACGTTCCCTGGGAGGCTCAGTACGTGGCCTTATTTGGAGAAAGGGCCCCTTGCAGAGGAAAGAGGTTAAAAATCCCAAGATGAAATCATCCTGCATTTAGGGTGGGTCTTAAATCCCATGAGGGGTGTCTCTCCAAGAGAAAGTGGGGGGAGATGAGATCCTAAGACACACAGGGAGAAGCCACGTGAAGACGGAGGCAGAGACAGGAGGGAGGTGCTGACAAACCCAGGGACGCCGGGGGGTCCCCAGAAGCTGGAAGAGGCAGGAAGGACCCTCCCCTGGAGCCAGCCCTGCGACACCTTAATTCCTCCAGAACATGAGAATAAGTTTCTGTTTTAAGCTGCCAAGTCCGTGGTCATTTGTGACGGCCGCCCTAGGAAAAGAAGACATCAGTCATTCAGAAAAAGAATGGTTGAGGCCGGCCGGGTGGCGCAGTGGTTAAGTTCACACGTTCCGCTTCTCGGCGGCCCAGGGTTTGCCGGTTCGGATCCCGGGTGCAGACATGGCACCGCTTGGCAAGCCATGCTGTGGCAGGCGTCCCACGTATAAAGTGGAGGAAGATAGGCACAGATGTGAGCTCAGGGCCAGTCTTCCTCAGCAAAAAAGAGGAGGATTAGCAGCAGTTAGCTGAGGGCTAATCTTCTTCAAAACAAGATAAATAAGTAAAAGATCTAATTCCTGCCCGGAAGGAGCTTTCTGGGCCAGGGAGCAGGGGAGGAATAAACAGATGACTAGAGGGTGTGATAGAAGTGCTATTAATAACACACTTTTTACTGGAAAAGGCCAGAGAGTAAATAATTTCGGTTTTGTGGGCCACGTGGATTCTGTCACAACAATTCAACTGAGTTACCGTAATGGGCGTGCTGTGCGCCAATAAAACTTTATTCGCAACAAGAGGCAGGGGGCCAGATTTGACCCCGCGGCTATAGTTTGCAGGCCCTGAGCTAGAGGGAGGAACGGCCTCTGAAGTTAAGGGATGGCAGCTCCTTGAAAGGTTAAAATAGAGTTAACCATCTGACCTAGCAATTCCACTCCTAGGTACGTGCCCAAGAGAAATGAAAGCACACGCTCACACAAAAACGTGTGCACTGACGTCCACAGCAGCATGAGCCATAACAGCCAAAGAGCGGACACAACCCAAACATCCACCAACCAGCGAAGGGATAAATAAAATGTGGTATATATATGCACACATAATGGAATATTATGCAGCCATGAAAAGGAGCGAGGCCCTGACACGGCTGCACGGGGACGGACCTTGAACACACGACGCTCAGGGAGAGAAGCAGACACAGAAGGACACATGGCATGTGATCCCATTGACGTGAAACGTCCAGAACAGGCAGATCCACAGACGGAGGGCGGGCTCATGGGTGCCAGGGGCTGGGGAGGGGGATGGGGTCTAGGGTTATTTTTGGGGGTGGTAAAAATTTCCTGGAATTGGACAGCAGTGATAATTCTAGAACCTTGTGAATGTACAAAAAACACTGAATTGTATACTTTAAATGGGTGAATATCATGGCATGTGAATTCTATCTCAATTTGTTTTTAAAAAGGACTTAAGCAAGGAGGGCTTCCTGGAGTAGACAGTGTCCACGTCCAGAGGGCAGGGATGGGTACTGGGGAGCCAACATAATCCCACAACGCCTAAAATATTTACCCTCCAGTTTTGCTGACCAGTGGAATATTATGCAGCTGTGAAAAAGAACAAGGCAGATCTCTATGTACTGATGGATCAAGCCCCTGGAAGGGATTATGTTGGGTCACAAGGAATGGATACCGTGGGGATCACGGCTCTGGGCACCCCTCCCCGGTCAGGTGTATGCACTGATGGAGGAGGCTGGGCTAGTCGGAGGGAAGCAACGGAAGACGTTGTTTGTGCCCCATCCCTTCACATCTGCACCCCCTTGGCCAATTCTCTTCTCCGTTCTCTGCGCAGAACCATCTAGATGTGGAACTGATATCCACCTCCCGTGGTTTTGCTTGAGAGATTAAATGAGCGTCTGGAGGAAGCCGGAAAGTCATTGCATGAATGTGACAGACAGCGGGGGGAAGAGACCGGCTGCTGAGAGGCTGCAGCCTGCAGGAGCTGGGAGCTCCCCAAGATGGAGATGCTTCCTTCTCGCCTCCACGCCCGGGTCGAGCCGGGAGCCCATCGCACCTGTCCTGGGTGGAATCCAAGTGAAGCTCCCCTCCTGGGCTTCCCATCCCCCCTGCTGTGGTCCTCCCATCGCCTCTCGGGGGGTCCCCCCTGCACCTGCCCTGCCGCCTGGCCCCCAGGCTCCACGACATGGCTGGCTGAGCACACACCGAGGTGTGGGCTGACCTGCAGCCAGAAGACCAGGACCGAGTTTGGGCCTGAGGCTCCTTTCTTTCCGGGAAAGCCTCGCTTTTTGTTTAAATTTAATTAAAAAAAAAATTTTAACTCTGGGAGGCCAGTGACCCAAGCAAAAGCTCAGAGATAGAAGTGTGCAGAGAGAGGGGGGTGTGTGGGGGGGAGGGGTGTCTCAGAGGGCAGGGGGGGCGGCGTCTGAGACCATTTTTTACTCCACATCCTCAGTAACATCAATCTTTTAAATATACATTACAGGAAAGTTACCATTTTAACTTTTTTTTTTTTTTTTTTTGCTGAGGAGGATTGCTGCTGAGCTAACATCTGCTCATCTTCCTCTATTTTGTATGTGGGACGCTGCCACAGCATGGCTTCATGAGCAGTGTGTAGGTCCGCATCCGGGATCCAAACCTGTGAACCCCCGGCCGCTGAAGTGGAGCACATGAACTTAACCATCATGCCACCGGGTTGGTCCCCATTTTAACCATTTTTAAGTATATAATTCAGTGGTGTTACATACACTCACAATATCATACAACCGCCCCCACAAGCCATCTCCAGAACTTTCCATCTCCCCAAACTGCAGCTCTGTCCCCATGAAACACTGACTCCCACCCCTCCCCCAGCCCCTGGTCCCCCATCCACTTTCTGTGTCTGTGGATGTGGCTCCTCTGGGGACCTCCTGTGAGTGGACCACACAGTGTGTGTCCTTCTGTGTCTGGCACACGTCCCTGAGCATCACGTCCTCCAGGTCCGTCCATGTAGGAGCAGGTGTTAGGACCTCCTTCCTTTTCACGGCTGCGTAATATTCCAGGGTGTGGATGGACACACTCTTTGGCTATTGTGAAAAATGCCACCGTGAACGTGCACAGACAAATATCTCTTTGAGTCTTTTGGGTCTGTACCCAGAGACGGAACTGCGGGATCATATGTGGATACTGTTTTTAGCTGAGGAACCACCATCCTGGGTCCCCAGCTGCCTGTCTTACATTCCCACCAGCAGTGCATGAGGTCCCAATCTCTCCCCACCAGTACCAGTCCTAAGCCCCATTTTCAGCTGAGCCTCAGTAGCCCCATCTATTAATGGGGCCCACACTTCCTCCCACCTGCTGGGAGGCCCCACGGCAGGTGTGTTTGTATGTCAGACTGCCTTTTGCTCAGGGGGGACAACAGAGGTCTCTGGGCTGCCGGGAACGGGGGAGGCGATGCTGGTTGGATTTTGTCCCGTGTGTTTTTGGCTGTCCTTTGGGACCGATCTGGAAAGCCGCTGGGAGATGAACACACAGGAGAAGGGTGGCCACCCACCCGCCCGCACGCACGCACACGCAGACACATGGACACACGTTGCAGGCATCCGTGTTCCCGGAGCACGGGTCGCGGGGCTGGCGGCCTCTGGGACCAAGTTTCCCAGCCGGTGGCCGGGCTGCCTTGGATGACGTGCGGGCCTGCAGCCCAGGGCGCAGGAGGCCGACAACAAAAACAAACACGCCGGGTCACTGACAGCGAGCGCTCAGCCGGCCTGCACGTGGGGCGCTGGGAATCCGCACAGGGCTGGGGGGGCGCGGGGGCGGGGGGGTCTGCCCCTTCCCGCAGGGCCGTGTGGCTCCGGGACACGCGCAAGCCCCCGGTGGACAGGGTCACCCGCTCGGGACCGGGAGAGGGGCGAGAAGCAGCCGCTGGCCATCCTCACACATCTGGAAAAGGGGGCGCCCGGGCACGCCCCTTGTTCTGGGCTCCTTCACTCTGCACACTGTCCCCCGGGCCCTCGTGGGCGCAAACCTCGCTAAGTCCTGGTGTCCTTGTCCACGGGCTCGCAGGCTGGGGCGCTAGGCCAGCGGATCTGTTTTCTGTGCTGTGTAATGAATCGCCACAAACGTGGTGACTTCAAATGCCACCCATTTAGTGTCTCACAGTTTCGGGGGCCAGGAGTTGGGGCACAGCCAAGCTGGGGTCTCTGCCCTGGGGCCCCACGAGGCTGCCGTCCAGGTACCGGCCAGGGCTGCCGTCTCATCAGAACCTCGCCCGGGGCCGGCCCCCCCTCCTGGCTCCCTCGTGTTGCCGGTACAATTCGGCTCCCTGTGGCTGCACGATGGGGGTCCCCCATTTCTTGCTGGCTGTTGGCTGGGGGTCCCGCTCAGCTCCTAGGGGCCACCCCAGGGCCCTAGCCATGTGGCCCCCTCCACAGGCCCTCTCGTGACGTGGCAGCTGACTTCTTCAAGGCTGGCAAGGCAGAGTGTGATTACGAGCCTGCCGAATGCGAGTCTTGTAGCACATCCGTCACCTGAGCCACCTTCTGGTTAGAAGGAGCTCACAGGCCTCGCCCACGTGCGGGGAGAGGGGACCGCACGAGGCTTCCCGGGACGGGAGGGTGGAGATCCTCCAATCGAGTCCGGGATCATCTCTCCGGGCCCCAGAGCTGAGAAAAGACAGAAGGAGGGTCTGTGGTTGCCCGAGGCAGGCTGTGCGGGGCCCTGAGCGGGAAGACGGCTGCTGGGTGGGCCCTAAACTGGGGAGGGGCCTTCCGGGGGCGGATCGGGCCAATATGTATACTATATATACACATAACATATACGTAACAAATGTATACATATGCATACATATATCCGAACGTATATATAATTATATGCATATATCATATCTTTACTTACATGCATATATACTATATACTATATACTTATATTTATGAATGAATCTAGAAAAATGCAGAGCTTGTCTATATAAAGCATTAGGGTCCCCATACACAGAACCATGACCGCACAGAGGGGCAACCTGGAGCGAGCTGCTGAGGTTCGGCGGGAGCAGAGCCGGGACCCCCGGGGGAAGCCGGGCTGGAACCCCGGTGCAGCGGGCGGCCGCATGCACGCGCTGGCGCTTGCTTTCATAAAGCTGTGAGCCGGTTTCTATTTGATCGGATCCCTTCCTGCACGCGCGATTCTTGGGGGAATGAGACAGAATACAAATAAATGGGCACAAGGGTGCGCTCAGGCCGCAAGCAACAAACCGCCCGTCCTGCAGGGCAGAGCGTCGGTTGGGGCGGGTGGGGTGGGCCGAGGCCGCCACGTGCTCACAGGTCCCACCATCACAGGATCCCGAAGACACCCCATAAACCACCCCGGCACTGTGGACACCGGGGCCGGGTCATCTCTAGGGAGCCGTCCCGGGCGCTGTGGAGGGTTGAGCAGCATCCCTGGTCCCCACCTCCAACAAGAACCATCCGGCCCCAAATGCCAACAGCGTCGGATGGAGAAACACCATGGTAAAGAATTTCCAAGTCACACGACCAGGAAGGGGTGGAGGGGGGCCTGGAGCCCACATCTCCTGCTTCCCAGGTCGTGGGGGCACGGACCCCACACTGACCCCCCACATGGAAAACAACCAGCCCTGGCTTCGTGCCAGCATCGCCCGTCTGCGAGGGGCCAGGAAACGGGCGGAGAGCCGGTGAAACGGAAAAACCCCCCGGAGAACGCAAACGGCTCCTCTCCACCCCTGGCCCTCGCCTGCCCCCACGGCCCGCTTCGGAGGGACCCATGACTCCCGGGTCCCGGCCCTGTCTGGACAGGTCCAGACGCAGAGGCCTGGGAGGCGGCCTCAGGACACGCCTGGCACGTGTCTTGTGGCTCCCTGTCGTTTTGAAACTTCCTGGCAAAGAGGCCACTTCCAGGAGTGCCGGCCGCTGTCCTGGGCCCTGGGGTCACCGTGTCCTCCAGGGCAGCCAGCCGGGCGGGCACCCAGAGCTCTGGCCGGTGACTCACCTAGAACCCTGCAGGGACCCAAACCCTGACCCTGGCCACCGGGGGAGACGCAGCCGAGCGTCTGAGGGGCTGGGACCTGAGCACTCGAGTGGCTTTAGCTGGAGGCGCTGGGAGCATTTGCCCTCAAGTCCGGGAGCATTTGTGGTGACGAGAGGGGGGACAGGCAGCTCTTCCTGCCGGTCACCTGCTCGGGGACACATGAGGATGGGCCACCCATCTGAGGGGCTTCGCAGAAACGAGAGGGACGGAGAAGGATGCTTTTCTAGTCACCAAACTAGCAAACGACGGGCATGAACCCCAATTCGTCCTTACTCTGCGTGCATCTCCTAGGCTGTCACAAATACCATCCATTTAGTAGCTTCAAACCGCACATTGATCATCTCACGTCCTGGGGTCAGGAGTCCTAAACCCAGGGGCGGGCAGGGCGGGTCCCCCCGGAGGCCCCAGGGGAGGAGCGTGTCCCGCCTCCTCCAGCTTCCAGAGGCGCCGCGTCCTGGGCTCGGGGCCCCTTCCTCCGTCCGCACGGCCAGCAGCGCAGCGTCTCCATCTCGGCCTCTGACCCTCCCGCCTCCCTCTGCTCAGGACCCTGGGGTGACCCTGGACCCGGGGAATCCCGGGTCACCCCCATCCCTTAACCCATCTTGGGTTAAGTCGGGGCCTCGTCCTGGCCTGTCCCGGCTCGCTGAGCTGTAAGGCCGTGCATGTGCTCTTCCGGCTGAGGGTGGCGTCACGGGTTGAATCGTGTCTCCCCCTCATTCCTACGTTGACATCTGACCCCCTGTGTGATGCTCTCAGGAGCTGGGGCCTCTGCAAGGTGACTAGGTCTTGCGGGGGCACCGGGAAGCGGGCCCTCCTCTGACATGGAATCTGCCGGAGCCTTGATCCTGGTCCTCCGGCCTCCGGAACCGTGAGAAATGAATGCTCGTCGCTTGCGAGCCACCCCGTCTCTGGGATTCTGTCACAGCCGCCCAGACGGACCGAGACACCTGGAGATCGGGTCGTCACAGATGTCATAACTTAAGTGGAGATGATCATGCTGGAGCAGGTGGCTCTGATCAATGACGAGTGTCCTTACAAAAAGGGAACACTGGGACACACAGAGAAGCTGAAACAGATTCTCCCACCCAGGGAGCCAGCCCTGCCGACACCCCGATCTCGGACTCCGGCCTCCAGAACTTCAGGGGAAGAAATCTCTGTTGTTCTCAGCCCCCCGGTCTGTGGTGCCTGTGAAGGGGCTCCAGGCAGCTCAGACAAGTATGGTCCCTATTTTATAGAAAAGAGAACCAAGGGGACAGACTGAAGCCCCCTTCCTGGGGCTGTAGAGCTGGTGAGGGCAATGACCCAGGAGACAACACGATTCCAATTATGGTTTTTATTTTTTTTTTTGAGGAAGATTAGCCCTGAGCTAATATCTGCTGCCAATTCTCTTCTTTTTTTGCTGAGGAAGACTGGCCCTGAGCTCACATCCATGCCCACCTTCCTCTACTTTATATGTGGGACGCCTGCCAACGCATGGTCTGATGAGCGGTGCCATGTCCGCACCCGGGATCTGAACCAGCGAACCCTGGGTTGCTAAAGCAGAACATGCGCACTTAACCGCTGCACCACCGGGCCAGCCCCACAATTCTAATCTTCTAAACGAGGTTCTGAGACACAGAGAAGCTTCCAACTTGCTGAACACCGCGACGCTCTGGGGCCCCTCCGCCTCCATGCCCCTCAATCTAAAGGCAGGACGCGCCCCAGCTCCCCTCTGCCCCATCCCTGTGGGCTCATCTTCTTTCTCTCCTCTTTCCTCCCGACCCCGTATCAGGCCACCTTGTAGGACAACCCGCTCTGTCCCCCACGTCCGAAGTACTTTCTTGCGACCCCAGCCTGACAAGTCATCAAGCTGTGGTTTGGCCCCTCCCGGCCCCCAGCCGAGTTTTCCTTAAGGACACAAAGTCCCCAATAATGAGACAAGAGAAAAAACAACAGAGGACGGCAGAGGTGACAGTGTGATGGGAGGGGGGCGGCCTGCCAGGCGTCAACTCCCTCACTTACAGATTGCCCAGGAGGGCTCCCCGGACGGGTTTGCCAAGTTCCCAAACCACAGGGGGGTGAGAACTGGCCCCTCGCTGGGGGGTGGGCATGGGGGCCGCCCCGCTCATCCCTGGCTTTGTGCTCTGCCCTTCAGGGGTGACGGTCCCCGCTCCGTATTTATAGGGACATGTATTTATAGGGAACCCATGAGACACCCCCCCAGGTGCTTGGCGGGGTCCCACTCACTCCTCACCACTTGCCAGATGCTGGATCAGAGGGCAGCACGATTCGGTACGGGACACAGCTCTGCCCATGGCTGGCACAACTTTGTGTAGGAAAATACTGAGGTTTTCATGAGGCACCGTGTGGCTGGTTACTCAGCTTGTGCAGGGGAACAGCGGGTGTCTGGGAAAGGATGGGCCGGTGTGCGTGGGAACTGTTTGTGCAGGGCCCGGCAAGTGGCCTGTGCCCTGCTGGGTGGCTCATGTTCTGATGTTTGTTCCCATAACCTGAATGCAGGACACAGGCACATCGTCCTATGAGTCCTGTCCACCGTCTCTGGTTGGAATTAGGACTTTGGTCTATGGCATTTCTAATTCACCACCACAAAATGAAAAGGCAAAGTGGGAAATACTTTGCTACAGGTCTGAGGGACAAAACGTTCAGGTCCTTCATATACAAAGATCTCCAATAAATCAATAAAAGGTCAACAAACCAACTTAATGAATGTGGGCTTCTGGATAGGATGGCCAATGGAAAAGTTTCATTAGCGGAAAAACTGGTGAAATTCGAATCAGTTCTATGCTTTAGTCAACAGCATGGCAGTGAGGTTAGTTCCTTGGTTTTCTAACTGTTCTGTGGTTATGGGAGACGTCGACCAATGGGAAGCTAGATGAAAGGTGGAAGGGAACTCGATACTGTTTCTGCGCCTCTTCTGTAAGTCTCGAATTATCTCAAAACCTTAAAAATGAACTGCTAACAGTGAACTTAAATAATCCACAAAAAGCACTATAAAGGACGATTATCAGAAATTTTCAACTCTCTAGCAATCAAAAAATGACAGATAATACAAGGAGATGTTACATTCAGGCTGTGATCCAAGGAGACCGACAAGCTGGGGCACCTGAATGCAATGGGGGATCCTGGGGGGGAGGTGGCTGTGAATGATGACGCAGGGGACAAGTGACAGAACAGGGGTACGGACCGTGGGTTAGATGAGACCGTGTCATAGTGTGTGAGTCCCAGATTCTGACCACAGGACTGTGGTTACACAAAAGAATGTCAGTGGGGCATGTAGGGGTTAAGGGACACGATGTCTCCAACTGGATCCCAGATGGCTCAGGAAAAATTAATATGCACACATGTCTAATGACATATATTCAACCATACGTGTACAGATGACTACATTGCTATAAATGCTATAGGATGTACACACACACATGGCTATGCACACAGGAAATACATGTGCACACACACACGTGAATACACCCACATATATAGAGAGAATTATAAAGGATGTGAGGCCAATGTGACAGGTGGCACACCTGGATATAAGGGTATATGGCGCTCCTTGTCCTATTCTTGCAACTTTTCAGCCAGTTTGAAACTCTCTCGAAAACAAACCATTAGAAAAAGACAGTCTGGGGTTGGCCCCATGGCCGAGTGGTTAAGTTCACGCGCTCCGCTTCGGTGGCCCAGGGTTTCGCCGGTTCGGATCCTGGGCGCGGACATGGCACCACTCGTCAGGCCACGCTGAGGCGGCGTCCCACATGCCACAACCAGAAGGACCCATAACTAAAATATACAACTATGTACCGGGGGGGCTTTGGGGAAAAGAAGGAAAAAAAAAGAAGAAGATTGGCAACAGACGTTAGCTCAGGTGCCAATCTTTAAAAAAAAAAAAAAAAGCTAAAAAAGAAAAAGAAAAAGACAGTCTGGAAGATATTTTTAACTTATCTCCAGGTAGGGACTGCAGGTGAACTTTTCCTAATTTTTTAAAAATTCGGATATCGTTCACCTATCATAAAATTTACCTTCTTAAAGTGTATAATTCAATGGTTTTTTCTCAATATCCTTTTTTCTTTAAACCTTTGTGCGTTTTCTGAAAAAATTTTAAAAACAACGAGCATGTGTTCCTTTTATAAATAGGAAAAAAGTGCTATTTTTAAAAAAATCCCGACCTTTCGCCCCGTTTACAAACTGTGGACTAGGGGTCAGGCCAGGCGTCCGGAGGGCACGGGGACGGGCTGAGAATGACCTCGGGAGGGACGGGGAGGCTGGCCCTCCGCACACCCGGCCCCCATTGAGCCATGGGGGGGACGGGCCCCTTGATGCAGGTGCGCTGGCACCCTGCCTCCTAGACGGACGTTCTTGCCCTTATGACCTTCCCACCTGCTTGGCGGGCCCTTAAATTCCCAGCAAGGGCTGCACACGGCAGCCACCTGGGGTGGCGGGTCTGGCCTGGGAAGCCTCGAGCCAGGATGCGGGACATCCCACGTGAACCGGGTCCCCCAGGAGCCCAGCTGAGGCCAAGGACCGGGTGGGGTGGGAAGGACACACGGGCCCAGATGCAAATGCCAGTCTGCACACCTGCCCGCCAAGGGCCCTGGGTCTTTCTGAGCCTCGATTTCCTCAAATGACAAAAGGAGATGGAACTGATGGACACACGCCCCTCCGCGGGAACGCAGCATGAATGCTGCATGTGGATGCAGCAGAATGTGACCTTAAACCAGACCCACGGCGGAGCGGCCTGACACCCATGATCTCGGCCGGGGGACCAAGGTCAACAGCCACAGTGAGAAGTCCTGTGGCCAGCACTACCCTGGATATGGTGGGGTCAGAGCGGCACTTCACCTCTGAGGTCTTTCTCCCAGAGCCCACGGCCGCGGCCCGACCACGAGAAAGTCACCAGGCCAACCCCGACAGACAGACCTCCTCCTCTTTAACTTCCCGCCTAACCCGCCCCCCGCTGTCCGGACCATCGGCAACGAGGACAGCCTGAGAAACCGCCACGGCCCAGAGGCGCCGACTGCATGTCAGGTGGGGTCCAGGGACAGAAAGAGGACACTAATGGGAGAGCTGGTGACATGGGAATAAACCGTGTTGTTCCGTTAACGCTAAGGCGCCATTGTGGTTTCTTGGTGGTGGCGATGCCCTGGGGCTGGGAGACGCCACCGCGAGAGGAGGTTGAGTGGCGGGTTGATGGGAACTCTGTGCTGTCTTTGCAACTTGCCTGTATGTCTAGAACTTTCCAAAAAGAAAAGGTTTACTTAAAAGATGACAATTGGGATTATTACAGCAAAGTGGTCTCGATGGCTCCCTTCGGTGGGATCCACACCACCCCTGTTTCCCGCGGACGGGAAGCCGGTCTGAAAGCCAGAGCCGGGTCAGGTGACCATTCTTGGCAGGCGTGTCCCCGCTTCCCGAGGGGCACCCCCCCGGGGGGTGACACAGAGAACCTGGATCCTCGCAGAGGGCCGGCCCCCACTTTGAACAGGTCGTCTTGGGGTCCACGTGCAGTGCCCCCGACAATGTTCCCCTGATGGTGTCAGCCCCTGAGCTCAGCTGAACTGTCCCCCCCAAAACAGCTTCAAGTCCTAACCCTCCAACCCTGTGAATGCACCCCCATTGGGAAATGGGGTCAGTGTGGACATGCTCAAGTTAACAAGAGGTCATGGTGGAGGAGGGGGACCCTCAACCAATGTGATGGGGTCCTGATGAGAAGAAGGAGAGTGGGACATGGTGACACACACAGAGACAGCCATGTGATGATGGAGACAGAGACTAGAGGGACGTGGCCACAAGCCAAGGATGCCTGGAGACCCCAGGACCCTCCCCTGGAGCCTCCGGAGAAGCACGGTCCTGCCCCCCTGGATCTGGGACTTCCGGCCTCCAGAACTGGGGGAGGATGAATCTCCACGGAGTGAAGCCGCCCCGTGTACAGGGACCTGCCGCGGCGGCCCCAGGACACTGACTCGGCACGCGACGTGAGCTTCGCCCCCAACAGTTCTTCCCATCACGATTGGGGAGGGGGTTTGCAGAGTCCCCCCGCCTCCAAAGGAAAAGCCTCCAGCCCCCTCCTCTGTTATGGGCGGAATAAAAAACCCAGGAGGGGGCAAGCTCTACCAGACTCTCGGCTCGAGAAAAGGGGTCACTTTCATGCGAAAGAAACAGACACAAAAAGGTGCCGGTGGAGATTGCTCCTCGATGAACGGAGGCCCCAGGGATAAGCAACTGCACCGAGGGGTCCTGACGGGGGCTCTGGGTCCGGGGGACCCACGATGACCAGCCCTAAAAGTGCACGTGAGGGGCCGGGTGGAAAACCCTGAATTTAGACAGGATCCTGGTTCCATGTGGATGTGGAGGAATGTCCTTGTTCTCAGCAGGTGCACGCGGAGAAAGTTAGGGGTTACGGGCATGGTGCCTGCAAACTGCTTCCAGAAGGTTCACCCAAAAATGTGTGTGCAGGTAGACGGATAGATGACAGACAGATTGATGACAGATAGACAATAGATAAATAGAATAGATAGACAATAGATTGATAGAGACAGACGGATGGATGGATGAGACTGACAGATGATGGATGAATAGACAGATGATAGACAGGTGGCAGATACACAGATGGGTGACAGACAGGGGATGGACAGAAGAGTGAGAGACCCACACGCACCTTTCTGTATACACACACATCCTCGCACGTTTCCATAAACACATTCCACGCAAAAGCACACGTCTCTCGCCATATACCACCTAGGACATTTCCGATCTAAGTTCTAAGTTCTCTGAGGTTCCCCCTGAGCCTCTTCCTGTGTCCCTCTTTGTCCCTCCCTCTGTGTCCACAGCAAACCAGTCGCCGCGTCCTGCCAGCCCAGCTTGGCGGAGGGTCAGCCACCGGCCCCTGCTAGGTACTGTCCTGTGGCCTCTGTGTGTTTTCCAGAGCCGCCCCCCGCCTCCCGTGTGGCCTCTCTGTGTCCTCAGCACATGGCTGCCATCCTCCTGAGACCTAAGCCTGACCGTGTAAATCCTTGGTGTCATCCTGGCTTTCTCCCCCCGGGGACACTCCCTCCGTGGGCAGCCGTCCTGGGCGTTGTGGGGGGTCGAGCAGCATCCCCGGCCCCCACCCACTCGATGCCAGGAGCACCCCCAGTGTGACACCCACAGACGTCCCCAGACATGGCCCAGTGTCCCCTGGGGGGCAGGATGACCCCAGGCGAGGACCATACTGGGTTGGGGGCTTCACCATGGCCGACCTGCAGCCGTGAGAAGAGACTAGAAGGTGTTCCAATCGGATCTTTCCTGGATTTGGAAACTCTGCGTGGACCAAACCCTTTCAGGTTGGGGTCCAGGGTCTCTCCTTCTCCTTAGACTCCCACCGTGCCCCGCTGTGCTCCACCTGTCCTCTCCCTGCGGACGGCTCTGACATGCTGACAGGCTGCCCGGGGTCCCTGGCAGATGGACGGATGCTCCTCAGGCGGCGATTTCTGCTGATGAGGATCCCAGCTGGCGCAGGTCTGGGAGAGTCCCCGGGAACCAGAGAGCTGTCAGATGTCGCGCCTGGCCCCCACGTGGGAATGGGAGACGCAGGCTGCCACCACCGACCGACTGGGGGCTGAAGGGCAGGGCTGGCCCCGGAGGGACGGGGCCCAGACCCGGGCTGCTAAGTCATTTCGGGGCGTGTGCATTTTGCAAAAAAGTTATTAACCTGAGAGGTGGCTTCATGAAACAGAACTCAGAGCTCCACGGGATGGCCCCGAGGCTGGTCAGGGCAACCCACAGATCAGAGGTCTTCTTGGCCGGGGTCTCTTCCCCTCGGCACTGCTGACATGGGGGCCGGGTCCCATCCTGGGTGCTGTGGGGGGGTTGGGCAGCATCCCTGGCCCCACCCACTCGATGCCAGGAGCACCCCCAGTGTGACACCCACAGATGTCCCCAGACATCATCCGATGGCCCCTGGAGGCAGAACTGCCCTGTGAGACCCCCGCTAGGTGACAACCAACCCTCACCCCCCCCATGAATAGGGCCACCGTCGGGATGAAACCCTCCAGGGTCAGAGCAGGCCTAATGCTGGCCTCCCCCAGCCCGGGCTCTCGGCTCAGAAGGAAACAAGGTCATGGAGACCCGATGAGTCAGAAAACTCAAGGGGGGCGGAGGGCAGCCACTGACAGGCTCCGGCTGGCTTATCTCTGGGGAGCTGCTTGCTGGGTTTCCTTCCCAGGAAACAGAGAGGTGCAGATTCTGCCCCCCAGATAAGGACGGGGTCCCCGGCTGCAGGATTTCGTGGAAGGGAAGCGTGCTGAGATCTTTCCCTCCTCCTCCTTGGTGACCCCCCCCACCTCCGCCATCTGCCTCAACGTGAAGCCACTCAGCTACACCCTGCTCGCAGACACTTAGCAATGGCCCCTGGAGTACTTCTGCATCTGCGGCTTTGGTTCATGAGTGACGTTTAGGAAGGAAGGCACGTCCAGAACATACTCCCCCAGCCCCTCCCATCTTTGCTTCCTGGCACGGGGCCGGGGACAGGGTCCCCCCACGTGGCAGTGACGGGGACGGGGAGCCTTGCTGGTCCCCAGGGCACGGAGCAGAGTGTGGGGGAGGCTGGCATCACTGAGCAAATAAGCACTCGAGATGAGGATGCTCAGAGCCTTGTTTCTTGTGGTTGGAGAAGGCGTTCGAAAATGTGTGGACGGGGAGGCAAGAAAGGACTGGAGGTGCTGGATGGGAACTGGGGTGTCAGTGTGGACGCACAGCTTCTTTAGCAGGTAGTGGGGTAGAAGGGAGAAGATAGATATGTACATAGAAGATACAAGTAGATACATACGTACATAGAAAATACAGATAGATAGACAGATACATCTCTACATAGAAGATACAGATGATAGATAGACAGGTGGCAGATGATCGATACATACAAACACAGACGATTGATACATGGATGATACATACATACATTGGTTCATAGAAAAATAGATGAGAGATGGATGGATGACAGATACATACACAGATCACAGATAAAAGGATGATAGGTAAGATAGGTAAGTAGGTAGGTAGGTAGATATAACTACCTAAAAACAGTCACAGATGCACACCCACGCACAAATCTTTATGTGCACACACACGTGCATATCTCTACTTCCCAGCCCCGCCCCAGGAGAGCTCCTAGAAGCAAGGACACCCCAAAGCAACGTGCACACGACGAAATAGGGCCCACCCCCAAACGAGGGAGGTGATGGTCTCTGAGAGATTTATCGCATTTTGCACCACAGACCCCGAAAGAACCGCCTGCGGCTGGCAGACAGACATCGGCCATTCTCTAACACCCAGTTCGCAGTCCCCGAGGCCTCGAACTTACGGAAGCAATAGGAATTGCTGCTGATACACCAACATCCGGTAAAAGGAGAGACTCAGACGGTCGTTATGAAAATGCTCATTCCCAAGGCCAAACCAGGCCAGCCTCTACAGGTTCAACCAATCCGGCCCCCTGCTTGCTTTTATAAATAAAGTTTTATTGGAACCCAGCTGTGCACATTCACTTACAAACAGCTATGGAGACCCCCTGGAAGGGCTGAATAGTTGCAACAGAGGCTTCCTCATCTCCAAAGCCAAAAATATTTGCTACCTGGCCCTTTAAGCAAAAAGTTTGCCAAACTCTGGATGTGACGACTTCAGGGTGGGCTGGCAGCTCTCAACAACATAGAAAACATCATAGTTCCTCTTTTGTTTAAAGGCTTCCAGGACTTCTCACGTTCACTTTTCAGCAACGGGCCACAGAGCTCCTTGCTGCCACTGGGCCTTTGCACCTGCTGTTTGCTCTTCCCTGCACGTCTCTCCTCTCACAGAGCTGGCCCCCTTCATCCTTCTGATCTCACCCCCAGAGGCAGTTTATTGGAGAGGCCTCCTCAGCCCGCTCTACTCCAACCCATTTTTTTTTTTTTTGAAACAAGAGAAAAGCCCAAGGGAACGGTTTTCCATGCTTTAGGTCAGTGGTTCTCAACTGGGGGCGATTCTTCAACTGGGACGCTGGGTGACATCTGGGGATAGCTGTGGTCGGTCTTAGGCTGCCGTAACAAAACGCCATAGACTCGGGGGGTCTAAACCACAGGACATTTAGTTTGTCACACTCTGGAGGCTGGAAGTCCACGATCAGGGGGTAGCAGGGTCGGCTCCTCGTGAGGACTCTCTTCCCGGCCTGCAGATGGCCACCTTCCCCGAGTCCTCACGTGGTGCAGAGCGAGCTCTGGTCTCTTCCTCTTCTTACAAGGACACTAATCCCATCGCGGGCCCCACCCCTATGACCTCGGTTAACCCGAATCACTCAAAGGCCCCGCCCCCTGACACCATCCCACTGGGGGGTCAGGGCCTCAGCATGAGGATCTGGGGGGCCACGAGCACTCAGTCCATTACAACCAGACGCTGACACTGATACAATCCACAGAGCTCGTTCACGTGTCCCCGGTTTTACATGCATGCATTTGTGTGAATGTGTGTGTGTGTGTGTCATTCTATGCAACTTTAGGACGTGGGTAGATTCACGCCCCCACTACCGCTACCAGTCAAGATACAGGACGGTCCCAAGACTGCCTCGTGCTATTACTTGCAGCCACACGCCCCTCTTCCTCACCCCCAATCCCTTCCCCAGGGCAGCCATCAAACATCCACAAAATGCCAGCAACCCAAATCCAGCAACGTATCCAACAGATTCTACGCCGAGGCCACGTGAGATGCATCCCAGGAATGCAAGGTTGGTCTAACGTCAGCCAGCGTGAACTCATCATCCCAAAAGGATAAAAGGGCGAAACGCGTGTGATCATCTCGACAGACGCCGACAAAGATCTGACCAATTTCTACCCTCCTTTGGATGAAAACAACTCAGCGAACAAGGAATAGAAGAGAACTTCCTCAAGCTGACGGAGGGTCTCTAGGAAACCCCCACAGCCACCATCATAGTCAACCGTGAAAGACCGCAGTGCCTTTGCACGAGACCAGGGATGAGTCAAGGATGCCCACTCTCGCCACTTCTGCTCGATGTTGTCCTGGAAGCTCCAGCCAGGGCAGACGGGCAAGAAGAAGGACTGAAAGGTGTCCAGAAGGGAGAGGAGGAAGGGAAACCGTGTCCCCACTTGGAGGTAACATGATCTGACATAAAACATGCATGGGTGTGAATTGTATGGCACAGAAATGGCAAGGTGCTCGATGGACTGCTCAGAAAGCAAGAGGGCCTCTGGAGCCACAAGCCTTTTCCTAAGCTTGGCAGGGGAGGTGGGGGGGACCGGAGGAGGTGACGGTGTCATTCGCGCCCCGGCAGGAACAGGAACTGCAAGTGGCCTTTTTACATCCTCATCGGCTCCCTCGGGGCAACCAGAAGGGGATCAGATCAAAAAGCCACATTGAGATAAACCCACGGCAAGACAGAGAGAGAGGCAGTCAACAGACCTCTTAAAACACGTCATGAGGTTATTTTTTTAATTTATTTTTTAAGTCAGCAGCTGCCCCGAGCCCGGCAGGGCGGTCAAAGGGCCCGTTCCTTGGCCGGGAAGCGGGTGGAGACAGCGGCCGCTGGAGCTGGACGCCCGCCCTGCGGGAAGGCTTGCCCGCCACGGGCCGTATTTCTTCCCCAACCTCCTCTGGCCTTTGTCCCAAGCTGCCTGCTGACGTATCTGCTGTCGGCCGCCTCGTGGGAACCCTAGACTCAGGGGGAGAAACTTATCCTGCTTTCCCACTTTTAAACCCTGCATCCTGGGGACCCCTCAGCCCTGGCAAACGGGGACAGCTGGTCACCCCACAAACTCCTCCAGCTGGCCCTCTTTCTCTCCCGCTGGGCTTTGTGGCACTGTTTTTCTCCCCCACTGAGACACTGGGGACCCCATGCTGTCCCCTGCTGCTGGCTGGCTCCCAGCTCTCCTTTCCCGTGACTCCTCAATTTCTCCTGCCTGCCCCTTGACCTTCCTGCATCGTCCCCACCTCTACTGCTGGAATTCGGTCCCCTCCTCCGTGTCTAGGCCATGAGAGCAACAAGGACAATAAATTAATGATTTGGTGGCCCTGGGCCCTGTGTGCAGAGTGTTGCAGAGTGTCTGTGATCATTTAAAACTTCGTTGCATACATGCTACCTTATAACACGGATGAACCCCCAAAACACGACGCTCAGGGAGAGAAGCAGACACAGAAGGACACACGGTGTGTGATCCCATTAACGGGAAACGTCCAGAACAGGCAGGTCCACAGACAGAGAGCGGGCTCGTGGGGGCCAGGGGCTGGGGAGGGGGTGGGGGTGACTGCTGACGGGGCACAGGGTCTCCTTTGGGGGTGATGAGAATGTTCTGGAACTAGATAGTAGTGATGGTTGTAAATAATGTAAATACACTAAAAACTGTTGAATTGTACACTTAAAATGGATCAAGTTTATAGTATGCAAATTTTGAATAAAGTTGCTAGAAAAGAAATGATAGGTAACAACATTATCAAGAGGTTGGGCCCTTTATCCAAAAGGCTTTTTTGAACGCATCAGTTTTCAAAAGCATCATTTTACAAAGAGAGAGTGTGCAGGGTTTTTTTTTAAGGTACAGTTTTTTTGTTTTTGTTTTTGTTTTGTTTTTTTGGTGAGGAAGATTGGCCCTGAGTTAACATCTGTTGCCAATCTTCCTCTACTTTTTTTTTTCTCCCCAAAGCATCAGTGCATAATGGTATCTATCCGAGTCGTAAGTCATTCTAGTTCTTCTATGTGGGATGCAGCCACAGCCTGGCTTGATGAGTGGCATGTAGGTTCATGCCCAGGATCCGAACCAGTGAACCCCAGGCTGCCAAAGTGGAGCATGTGAACTTAACCACCCATCCGCCATCCATCCATCCATCCACCCATCTGCCATCCATCCATCCATCGACCCACTCACCCATCCATTCATCCATTCATCCATCTATCTATCCATTCATGTATCCATCCATCCATTCATGTATCCATCCACTCATTCACCCATATACACAGACGTAATAGAAATGGCAGAATTGCAACTAGAATTCAGGACTTGCAAAACATGGTTCACACTATTCTTATCCTTTTTAAACGTCAATACCTATTTTATTTTTCCAAGTTGAGCACGATTATAAGTACGTTGTTCCACAGACTCCTGATGCTCTCGGTATCCTAGCAACTCTACATCTTCCGGAGGACACGCGGGAACACTCTCTCACACAACATGTTCAACTCGCAAACAAGCTTTCCATGCTCGGAGGGCTTGTGTGAACCGATGTTAAAAATAATCAACCCTCCTCGCCATTTCCTACAAGATTTGTAAGGAATACTCCCACGTGCCCATATTATTTGCCCACATGCTACCTGCCTCCGCTCTGTCTTCTTTTCTCTCCTGTAGGATGCCAATGACACGCACAGCATTTGACTTCGGGCACAGCATTTGACTTCAGCACTCTACAGATCCAGGGACCGTCCAAGGGTGAGGGGCTGCTGCCCATCGCCTGACTCCAAGGAGAGGAGACATCGCAGCCACCCAGGTTGAGAGTCCAGGGGCTGCTGGTCTTGCCCACCAAGAGCTTGATCCTGTTCTTGTTTTTTTTTTTTTTAATCACTCTTTCCCGTTAGTGGGAGATTTCAGCACACACTGAAGTGGAGACAGCAGGGTGCGGCTGTCCGCACACCGTCCCCCACCTTCGACAGTGAAGAACTTGCCATTCCTGCCCATTCTCTTCCTCCCTCCATCTTTGCCTGAGTATTTAAGCAAATTCAAACAGCCCCCCCTTTTTTTTTTTTTGAGGAAGATTAGCCCTGAGCTAACATCTACTGCCAATCCTCCTCTTTTTTGTTGAGGAAGACTGGCCCTGAGCTCACATCCGTGCCCATCTTCCTCTACTTTATATGTGGGACGCCTACCACAGCATGGCTTGACAAGGGGTGCTATGTCCACACCCGGGATCCGAACCGGTGAACCCCAGGCTGCCTAAGTGGAACGCACAAACTTAACCGCTGCACCACCGGGCCGGGCCCTAAACAGCACTTTACTCGGCTTGTACAGCTTCAGAACGTTCCTCTAACAGTTGATGCCTTTTTTTCCCCAACACAGAACCACGATAGCGCTATTGCCCTCAACGACATGAGCAATAGCTTCCTATTATCTCAACACTCGGTCTGGGATCAGGGGTCTCCGACGACCAAAAACGTCCTTTCCCGGCTGGTCTGTCCAAATTGGAAACAGCTGACACACCTGCGTTGCATTTGGTTGGTGTGTCTCATAAGCTTCTTTCTCTTTTCCAACTGTTTTTTAAAAAATAAATTTTAAGGGCTGGCCCCGTGGCCAAGTGGTTAAGTTCACGCGCTCCGCTTCGGCGGCCCGGGGTTTCATGGGTTCGGATCCTGAGTGTGGACATGGCACCGCTCGTCAGGCCACACTGAGGCAGCGTCCCACACGCCACAGCTAGAAGGACCCACGGCCAGAATATACAACTGTGTACTGGAGGGATTTGGGGAGAAGAAAAAAAAAAGAAGAAGATTGATGACAGATGTGAGCTCGGGGCCAATCTTAAATAAATAAATACATAAATTTTAGTTTTCAGACTAGTTTTAGGTTTATAGAACCATCGTGAAGACAGCTCAGAATTCCCACATACCCCACGCCCAGTTTCCCCGATTATGCATTTCTCGCCTTCGTCCGGTACATTCGTCCCAATGAAGGAACCAATACTGATATATGATTATTAACTGAAATTGGAACTTATGCGGATTATTCCGATTTCCTTAGTATTTCCTCGACGTCCTTTTTCTCTCCTGGGATCCCATCCAGGACCCCACGTTATATTCACTTGTTGCGATGGTTAATTTTCTGTGCCAACTGGAGCGGGCCACGGGGTGCCCAGACCTTTGGTCAAACGCTGTTTCTGGGTGTGTCTGTGAGGGGGTTTCTGGGTGACCCTGACACATGAATTGGTGAACTGAGTAAAGCAGACTGCCCTCTCTGGTGTGGGTGGGCCTCGTGCAATCAGTTGAAGGCCTGAGTAGACGAAAAGGCTGAGTACGGGAAAAATCCTTTCTCTCTGCCTGACTGTCCAGCTGGGACATCAGTCTTCTCCCACCTGCAGACTCAGGCCTGGACTGACGCTACACCATCACCTTGCCAGGGCCTCCAGCTTGCGGACTGCAGACCTTGGGACTTCTCCCCCTTTGTCACCACAGGAGCAATGCCTTAGAATAAATCTCTTTGTGCATATATATCCTACGGGTTCTATTTCTTTGGAGAACCCAGACAATGCAGTTGTCACATGTCTTAGGCTCCCTGGGGCTGTGACAGTTTCTCAGACTTTCTTTTTTTTTCATGACCTGGACAGTTTTGAGGAGGACTGGCCCGGAATTTTGTAGGAAGTCCCTCTCTTAGGGTTTGTCTGATGTTTTTCTCACAATTAGACCGGGGCGACGGGTTCTGGGGAGGAAGACCACCAAGACAGCGTCCTTTTCATCCCAGTATACAAAGGGGCTATACTTCTTGGATAGGACACCAAATGCACAGGCAATGACAGAAAAAACAAACTGGACTTAAGCAAAATTAAAAACATTTCTGCATCAGAGGACACAATCCATAAAGTGGAAGGCAACCCACAGACCGGGAGAAAAAGTTTGCAAATCATAGATCTGAGCAGGGGTTAATATCCACAATATACAAAGAACTCCTATTACTAAATGACAATAAACTGATTTAAAAATGGGCATCTGAATAGACACATCTCCAAACAGGACACACAAATGGCCGATGAGACATGAAAAGATGCTCCACATCATGAGTCATTAGAGAACTGGAAGTCAAAACCACAGTGAGGGACCCCTTTGCGCCCATTAGCAAGGCTATTACAAACGTAAAAGAGTAATAATAGAAAATAACAAGATTGGCGAGGATGTGGAGAAATTGGAACCCTTTGTGCTGCTGGAAGGAATGTAGGATGGTGCAGCTGCTGTGGGAACCAGTATGAAACTTCCTGAAGAAACTGAACGTGGAATTGCCATATGGTCTAGCAATTCCACTTCTGGGCACAGACTCGAAAGAATGGAAAGCAGGACCTCAAATGGATATTTGCACACCCACCTTCACAGCAGCCGAAAGGTGGAAACACCCCAACTATCCATGGACGGATGATGGAGAAACACAATGTGTCCATCCACACCCTGGAATATTATGCAGCCATGAAAAGGAAGGAGGTCCTGACACCTGCTCCCACGTGGATGGACCTGAGGACGTGATGCTCAGTGACGTGAGCCAGACACAGAGGGACACACACTGTGTGGTCCACTCACAGGAGGTCCCCAGAGGAGCCACATCCACAGAGACAGAAAGAGGAGGGGGGGCCAGGGGCTGGGGGAGGGGTGGGAGTCAGTGTTTCCTGGGGACAGAGCTGCAGTTTGGGGAGATGGAAAGTTCTGGAGATGGATGGTGGGGATGGTTGCACAGCAATGTGAATGTGCTTCATGCTGCTGAGCTGTGCACTGAAAAATGGTGAGGACGGTGAATTTTATGTGATGTGTATTTTACCACAATAAGAAAAAAGTTACGTATATCTTTTAAAAGGCCAGGACCCTCATAGGGCTTTCACCCTCTAGACAGAAGACCCACCCACTGTGGAGAGACGCAAGAAGGACGCCCCCCTCCCTGAGTTCATGGGGCTTCTCTGAGGACGGGTGGCCAGAGTCCTGTTCTCACCCTGTGTGGCTCAGAACCCGGAGCTAAGAAACCAACATAAAACGTGATCCCACACACCTGGGGAACCCACTAGAAACCAAACCTCTGTGAAGGGACATGCACTCAACCCAGGCCATCCCGGGGCCTCTCAGCTTCGGGAAGGCGAATTTGCAATGTGCTCAGCATTGTCATCCTGCACGCCCACACCCATACGGGCGTGCGTGCCCGGGAAAAGTCTAGACACAGTTTCAGAGGGGGACGGGGGCGCTGCCGATGACAACGGCAAAACGGGCATTTATTTATTTAGCACCCACTCTCGTTGGGCCTACTATTTAGCTTTTTCCATAAATTATCGAACATCGTGCTCATGACAAGCCGGAGCTACAGGTGGTGATTATTCCACTAAACAAACGCAACGCCAGCTCTTTGCACAAACAAGGAAGCTGAAACATAGAAAAACCCGGAAACTTGCCCAAAGACTCATCATTAAAATTTGTGGGCGAATTTAGACCGGACAGCTCACCTCCTACCCACCGTGTTAACGATCGTTACCATCCACCCTGCCCACACTCTCCGTGGCCTTATTATTAGATTTATTTATAAATACGCCCTCAAAGGAGGGGTGGAAATCAATTCTCGGGGAGGCGAAAAAAATCTTTCTCTTTCTACGCATCCAGCAGCGTTGTACACACACTCCACACACAGGTACCCAGTATACACGCTACGAACATTTTGTGGATCTCCCATCAAGAGACTTTTTCCTCGTCAACATTTGGACGATCTGAACTTCAATTTTTCCCAATAATGATTTGGTCACCCAGCCAACGATGAACAATCGAGGGGTTCTGCAAAGCCTCCTTATAAACTCGTCTTGCCCCGTTGCCGGCCGCATTCTTTCAGACGAGCAATTAGGAAAAGTTGGTCTAAAAAGTCTCCTTTAGAGAGAATGATCACAAAGAGAAAAAAAAAGGCTGAGAAAACACTGATTTCTACTGAACTAGTCTCACTTCTGCCTTAATTTCTTTGTAAGTGAAGAAAAAAAAAATTGAAACTGAGTTAAAAGGTCACCTCGTTTCAGCTGGAAAGAAATCTAGTTTCTAGAAGTGTCTCTCCCAAAAAGAGAAGCTGAGTTTTACCTAGTGCGAGTAAGGAGGAGAGGCTGCAAAGAGGAGCATGGGGGCAGCAGGAACTGGGGTGCCCCACACGTGGCTGGAAAAACCAAATGCCCCCCAGTCCTGCCGTCTGCTTGCAGGACGGATGGATGGACACACGGCCGCCCGGGGTGTGAGCAGGCACGGTGGCTGTGGGCGCTGGGCCGGGGCATAAACACCACGTGGCATTTTCCTGGACGGCCGGCCCGCTGTCCTGGGCTGACCTCGGGAAGCTGCTCTTTGCCTCGCGGACTTGGGGAATGTCTGTCTTCTGGAATATCTGCGTGGAGATCTGAGGCTTCAATTCCACCAAAATAAACACTGCGCAGGGCCCACCCCTCCCTTGAAGCCGGGGCTCCAGGAATCCAAACCAACCAGCCTGGTTTCGGAGAGCATCTCTGGGGTTTCTAGGGGGCGAGCCCACCCGCCAGCCTCCGGCACGCAGACGGCAGCGGCTGCAAGAGTAGACCCCGGTGCAGTGTGACACCCAGGCGCTCCCCTTCCCCGCTGGGACCAAAATTGGGGGGAAGTGTGGGCATTTCTCTAAGGTTGTTAAGTAATCATTTAAACCCAGGTTTGGTCCGTGACATCAAAGTTGGGAGGCAACATGGGAGACCTTGTATGTAGGGACCTTTAACACCTGAAGGAGCGTGACTTAAAAATCCAAGGGGCAAGGACCCCGGGGGTCAGTGTGATCACCAGGCCTCATGTGCAAATCTCAGACCCCATGGAGAAGGAACTTTCTAGAACACCGAGTTTTCCTCCTTGACACTGCTGACACTGGAGCTGGGTCACTCTCTGTGAGGCCGTCTTGGGTGCCGTGGGGGTTGGAGCAGCATCCCTGGCCCCCACCCACTCGATGCCAGGAGCACCCCCAGTGTGACACCCACAGGTGTCCCCAGACATCACCCAGTGTCCCCTGGAGCCAGTCACCGCAGGTGAAAGACCTGGTCTAGAAGAATTCACGGCACGAGCGACTGTCCTTTGTTGATTCAATTTAAGGAACATTCATGGTGCACCTGCTGGACGGCTCCCTCGTTGCTCGGCCCTGGGCAGGTCAGTCAACTCTTCGGGCCCCTGCATCTCGCAGGGCTGTGTGGTCAGCACCCCACATGGGTGGAGCCACGGATGGAAGAAGGACAAATGAACAGAGTAGGAAAAAAAGACACGGTTTCGCAGGGAAGTCCAGCCAGCAATCATGTAAGTAATGAGCTACATCCTTTCTCTCAATCCCTGTCTCTCCAGAAAAAGTTCCATTTGCAGCCTCCCAACGACTTGGACAAACGTAAGCAAGAAGTTTAGAAAAACGAGCAACGAGAGAGCTGAAATGTTGCCTCCGAGACGACGACGACACTGAAAATAGCCTTTCCTCTTTGGAATTGCCGGGCCTTCCAAGTTCTAGGCCAGCCTCCTCCGAGCCTTCAGGTTTGGCTGATCCCTAAACGAATGTTCCTCAAGCATTTAAAACAGGATCCGCTTTGCAAAACAATTCAGACGACTGACATCAGGAGCGCCCGTTGTGTTCTGTGGGGGGGGAGTTAAGATGAGTCTCAATGTCTGAGCGTTCAGCATCCCCTTGTAAACAGGGCGGCAGGTGGGTTCCACCCACCATTCTGCGACAGCACCCACAGGGTACACGCCCAGAGGGAGATGGTTGACATCGACTCGCAGTTCCCTCCTTCCGTCACTGTTCCCCGTGCTCTCACGGTGACAAGCCTGGCGGCGTGTGCTGTTTCCATTTTTAATTTTTAACAACACGGCCCCTGAATGCAAGCTATCTCCTTCCGTATGTAGGTGAAGGTACAGTAGGTTGTTCCAACGCCGGCAGAAAAACTGGTTGTGTTGGACTTACAGAGCGTGACAGCAGACCTGAAGGCCCTCCGGACCCGTCTGCCTTATCTCAGTTTTAATCTTTTGAAAGGTAATAATGAGAGGAGCACTTTCCTAGCAGCTGAGAGCACAAGCGTGGAGGCAGAAGGGCTGGTTCCCCAGGCCAAGCTCTCCCATCCACTGGCTGCACGATTCTCGGAAACTGAATTTGCATCAATTTCCTGGTTCCTCACCTAGAAAACGAGGCTGGCTTTTGCCCCAAAAGGAAGTCGAAGGGTCAGATGAGGCAAAGATCTCCTGGAACTGTTATTTCAGGTCAGGGATTCTCAAACTTTCTGGTCTCAGGACCCACTTACACTCTTAAAAATGATGGAGGCGCCACGTTTGACAAAATTACATAGAACGGCGCACACACAAATGAGAGTGTGTTAAGCTGGGGAAGTGCGGGCTGGACCAATGTCAGCCTCCCGGATTTATATCAGACTTTAGTTATTTGAGATGCTGACATGGGAGGAGGAAGGCATCCACAGGACCACTTTTCTTTGCAACTTCCTGTAAATCTATGTTTCAAAAGAAAAAGGTAAGTAAAAAAAAACCAAAACATACAGGCAAAGCCTTCTTAGCTATGACACCAAAAAGCACGAGTCACACAAGAAAAAAATAGATAAGTGGGGGGGACGTCACCCAAGTTAAAAAGGTTTGAGTTTCAAAGGACACCAGCAAGAAAGTGAACAGATAGGCCACAGAACGGGAGGAAATATTTGCAAATCATAGATCTGATAAGGGACTTATATCTCTAGAATATACACGGAACTCTTACAACTCAACAATAAAGGGAAACAGCCCAATTTAAACACAGGCAAAGGATCTGAACAGACGTTTCTCCAGAGAAGATAAACAAATGGCTAATGAGCACACGAAAAGATGCTCAACATCACTGACCACAGGGAAATGCAAATCAAAAAACCACAGCGAGATGCCGCTTCACACCCACGAGGACGGTTAAAATAAAAAAGACGGACAATGACAAGTGTTGACGAGGATCTGGAGAAACTGGAACCCTCACGTACTGTTGGTGGGAATGTAAAATGGTACAGCTGATGGGAGAATGGTCTGGCGGGTCCTTAAAAGATTCGAAAGAGTTTGATATGACCCAGCAGATCGACTCCTAGATGTCTACCCAAGAGAAACGAAAACACACGTCCACACAAAAACTTGTACATGAACACACACAGCAGCATGATTCACAACAGACAAAAAGTGGAAACAACTCAAATACCCATCAGAGGATGAATGGATAAACACAACATCCACACAGTGGAGTACGACGCAGCCATGAAAAGGAGCAAGGCCCTGACACAGCCGCACATGGACAGACCCTGAACACACGACGCTCAGGGAGAGAAGCAGACACAGAAGGACACACGGCGTGTGACCCCATGGACGTGAAACGTCCAGAACAGGCAGATCCACAGACAGAGAGCGGGCTCGTGGGGGCCAGGGGCTGGGGAGGGGGTGGGGGTGATGCTGATGGGGATGGGGTTGCTTTTAGTGGGGGACAAAAACATTCTAAAATTTAATTGTGGTGATGGTTGCACAACTGAGAACATACTAAAAAGCACTGACTTGTATCCTTTAAATATGCAAATTGTATAGTATCTTAACATCTCAATAAATTTGCTATATAAAAAATACATTTGTGTACATAGTTATGATAAAACTTATAGGGCAGACAGCAGACATGTGTGGGGGACGGAGCATATGGGAACTCTCTACTTTCCACTCAATTTTGCTGTGAACCTAAAACTGTTGTAAAAAATAAAGTCTATTAAAAACAATGATTGAGGACCCCAAACTAAGTGTGTTCAAAAATAACCGATTTCTCAAATTTTAGCAGGACTACATTTTTAAATGACAAGGAACAGTTTTTTCAAGAAAAAAAAAAATCCTTCTTAGAAGAGGAGAATGGTGGCGTTGTTTTGGATTTTTGCAAATCTCTTTCGCATCTGGCTTAATAGGATGCAGCTGGATTCTCGTGTCAGCTTCTGCGTTCGATCTGCTGTGACGTCCGACTCCCGGAACCGGCGGAAAGCAAGCTCCACCACACTCGTGCGCGAAAATGCAACTGAAGGAGGCAGATAGCATCTCAGCCTTATCATGTCACCAGGGAGAACGCCGCTGAGCGGATTCCCTTCCCTCCATTGCACAGAAGGGAAAATGGGCTCCGAGCAGGTACGTGAGCTGCCCAGACCCACCCAGTTCAGCCGAAGGAGTGCTTCCCATCCTCTCCGTTCTGTCCGCGTGGTCCAGGGTGCATCGGGGACCTCTGTGTCCCCAAAGAACTTGGGCATCAATAGGTACCACCAGACCAACCTGCTTGATTCATTTCGACCGCCCTCCATGGACCAGGCCCTGCGTTTCCATAGTGATGTGACTGCATCCAGCTGAGGCTCAGGCTGACTCCCAGGGACACATGCGTGTGTCGCCCTGGCCCTGCCACCACCGTCCCCCTGCCTGGCCTGCAGGAAGGGGTCTGATGTCACCTCCCCGTGCGAGATTCTGTCGAGGAAGAGAAAAGGCGGTGGGATCTCAGACGCTCCTTATCGCTCCTCCCAGAAGCTGCCAGGAGCCTTTGGGAGGCATCTCCGGGAAGGAAGGCCGCTGGGTCCTGAGACCCGCTTCTGAGCAAGGCTTAACCATCCCGTAAGCTCTGGCTTTGCTCTCCCCGCCCCCTGCGCTGTCAGCACAGCCGCCGCCTCCCTTCTGGGCCCCGGGGAGAAGCTGCCAGCAGGAAAGAGGGAACAATCTGTGCGAGGGCTCCAGGCTACACTGGGCCCCCCCAAATCAGCAGAGCAAGTGAACACAGATCTGCAGCCGGGGACACCTCAGCCGGGGCCCCCGGAGCATCTGAGCACGGGCTGCTACGCAATCCTAACAGCATGTGCTGCCTCCGATGGTATTCTGGGAATCTAAATTAATCCCAGACGCCGGGCTGTGAAGCAGAAGCTGAGCTCGGCCCGGGCAGCAGGCCACCCCGCTCCTCAAACTCGCTTTTCCTTAGATCAGAATTGCCTTTTATAGCCAGGCTGATATTTAACCACCAGAAGGGGTCAAAGGGCAAGAGGAGTAAGCACGAGAAGCGAGGGTTACGGGAGCAGGGAGCAGATCAAGGCTGGAACCCGGACCCTGGGCTCCGGGGGGGAGGTGCTGAGCACAGACGAGCTGAGAGGTGGCCGAAGGTCCAGGACTCACAAGAGGGAAAGTGCAAAGCCTGGCCGGGCATCGTGCCACGCGCTCCCCCTGCTCTGCGAGGTGGGTGCATTGCCCACTTTCTCTAATTTTTACAGAGAAGTGAAATGCTTTGCCCTGTGTCCGCCAGGCTAGAGAGGGGACAGTGGTGGCTCTCTGGGTGGCAAATGCTAGAGGGAGACGCAGGAGAAACCCAACCGTCCAGGGCTTGGAAATGCAGCCTCAGGGCCGTGTTTTCAGAACCTGGACCAGAGACCGACCGAAACTATGCTGGGCTCACGCTTGTGGGGCGGCGGCTAAATTTAGGAAACCGAACTATCTGGAGAATGCAGGCAGGCGAAGCTGGCAGGAGCGGCCCCTGTGTTGGGGAGAGGAGAATGTAGGTTTGTTTTTATTCATTGTTCACAGGGGTTTTTTTTTTTTTTTCTTCAGTTTTTCTAGTTTTCGTCGAGCGTTAAGAGCTGGGAGGAATTTCAGTTTCTCTCACCTAGATTCATTTTACAGCCGGGGGAACTGAACTCGTGAGTCAGGGGTATTCTTTGCGGAGGAACCGAAAGTTCTCTGGCAGGTGCTTCCGAGCGAGGAGGTGAAGACCTTCCGCACGCCTCCATTCCCCGCCTGGAGGGTCTGCGTCTCCCACCACCCCGTGTTCTGGGACGAAGCGTGGGACAGCAGAAATTTACCCTCTGCAGTTCTGGAGGCCGGAAGTCCAAACTCAGTATCGTTGGGCTGAAATCAAGGTGTGGCAGGACCGTGCTCCCTCTGAAGTCTCCAGGGGAGGGTCCTTCCTGCCTCTTCCAGCTTCTGGGGGCCCCAGGTGTCCCTTGGCGTGTGGCCCCATCACTCCAGGCCCTGGCTCCATCTTCACGTGGCCGTCCTCTATGTGGGTGTGCATCCTGTCTCCTTCTGCCTCCCTCTTATAAGGACACACGATTGCATTTCGGGCCCATCAGAATAAGCTCTCCATCTCAAAACCCTTCATTTAATCCTATCTGGAGAATCTTGGCCCTATCAGGTAGCATATCCACAGGTTCCACGGATTTAGGATCTGACATCTCTGGGGGCGGTCCTTCAGCCAACCTTGAACTCTCTTTCGGGGGCAAATGTCTGTGCTTACGAGAAACGCCTCCAAGCCCGGCAGCCTGGGGAGCCGCCGTGGAGCAATCTGTTCCCGATAGCTGGGAAGAGAGAAGGCAGAGGAAGCAACCAGCGATGGTGGTGCAGACTTTCCATAGAACATCCCGAAACCAAGATGGGAAGGTTCCCATCTGGGCTGATAAGAAAGTTCCAGAACTAGATGTGGTGATGGTTGCACAACCCCGTGAATGTGTAAATGCCAATGAGTTGTCCACTTCCAGATTAAAAAGATGTAGATGGGAAATAAAATCTCCCCGGGGTGGGGAGTGGGGGGGTCAGCATCCCATCCAGGGCTCAGCCTGGCACGAGGGGACCACCCCCGCCCCCAGCGGCAACCCCCTTCCACTCCCACTTAAGCAGCAGGTGAGGTACCAGGATGACCCGTGGTCACCACCAGAAAGGACCGAGGGGCTTTCTAGGGAGCGGCCACAACTGAGGGCAGCAGGACCTGCTCCTTCCTGGCTGCCGATTCCGGAGCGCACGTGCAGGGCGCATGCGCGCTCAGAACATCCTCCAGGATCCGGGATCAGCGCTGCAGGTCCCCCAGAGAGCTCATCAGGGGGACATGGCATTTGAGAGAAAAGGTTAGGCGGAGCCTACTGGCTGCCACTCCATGACACACAGCAAACCGCATGGGTTTCAACACCGAAAAGTCAGAACGGGGTGCAGGTGGCGAGTAGGTGGGGAGGCGGAGGGGGGAGGACCGCGGAGGAGAAAAACCCCAAATGGGAGCTTGAGATCTGATTCAGCAAAGGTGCTGCCCACGCATGCTCTGCCCTGGGAAGATGAGAAACCTGAGGGCCACGCCAGGGCAGACCTGCAGCCTGAAATGACACATGGCACCAGGAAGGCTTTCTGGGCATGCGCGTGCAAAAACACACACACACACACACACACACACGTGTCGTGGCGCTCACACGGGCTTGGGGAGGGGGGCGCATGGATATTCCAGTGGAGGCGGAAGGACCGGCCAGCACGCTGCGAGGACAGCACGTGAAGTTCCCCAAGTGACGCAGGTGTGTCATCCGGAGACGGGCGGCTGGCTCACCTGTCCTCAGGTGCAGGCTCACCTGTGCCGTCCTGAACTCACCCCAGAGGCATGAGCCAGGAGCCCTGGCCAAGCTTCCCCTACTTGTGCCAGATGTCCCTGGGCCTCCTCCAGCTCCTCCTCCTGCAAAGAGCTTTGCAGGGGGAGTTCCAGAGTCCCTCCTGGGGTGGGCAGAAGCGCAGAGCACGGTGGCCCCGGGACCTCCCGGGTCCGCGGTTTGCTATGGTGCCCTCTGGGCCAGCACCGAGGCGTCCATCAGATGCCTGCAGGCCTGTGCACGCAGCCGCGATCTGCATACCTGTTCCACAGCCACACTTCCTTCTGTCATTTTTTTTTAAAATTGAGGTGAGATTTGCATAAAATAAAATTAACCATTTTAAAGGGAACAATTCCGTGGCAGTGAGTGCCTCCACACTTGTAACCGTCACCACTACATACATACAGAACATTCCATCACCCCAAAAGGAAACCCTGTCCCCATCGACATCACCCCCACCCCTCCCCAGCCCCTGGCGCCCACGAGCCGGCTCTCTGTCTGTGGATCTGCCTGTTCTGGACGTTTCCTGTCAATGGGGTCACACGCCGTGTGTCCTTCTGTGTCTGCTTCTCTCCCTGAGCATCGTGTGTTCAGGTTCATTGACGTGCAGCCATGTCGGGGCCTCGCTCCTCTTCACAGCTGCGTCATGTTCCAGTGTGTGGACAGACACGGGTGTGGATCCGTTCACCTGTGGATGGACATTTGGGTTCTTTCCACCTTTTGGCTGCTGTGAATTGTGCTGCCATGAACATATGTGTATGTATATTTGTTCGAATCTCCTCAATTCTTTTGGGTAAATCCCTAGGAACCAAACTGCTCTTCTGACTCACTTCTCACCTCTGCTGCCCCTGAAACACCCCAGACCAGGCCTCCATTCTGCACCTCTGCGGCTGGCTCTTTAGAAGTGTGACTCCTCATGGCAAGCAGGCTACATCCATCTGATGACCGGGCCTGGGGAACAGTTGATCCCGAAGGCCGGGGACCCACATTGGGCGAGCGAGCCACTCCTCTTGGGCACAAAACAGATGGGGATACCCAAAAACCCCAGCGATCGTGATAAATAATATCTCAACACGCTATTGTAAAAAGTCAAAATGAACAACAAACTCCTCGATGAACCAAATATCGGCATTTTAAATCTAGACAGGATTGGTTGCCGCCGTCCTGGAGCCCGAACCGAGAGGAGGAATCAGGACGGCCGATTCTGTCTTGACTTAACATTCGGTTCACTGCGGATTTTCACATTGATTTTGGATTTTCAATGGAAATAATAAACAATGTCACAGAAAGATGTTTTACTTTTACATTAAATCAATTTAGAATAAATTAGATTACGTAAATAAGTAAAATGAATACGAATTAATTTTTATCTTATGCTAAAATATGATTTATCTTGATCACTGAGGTTCTTGACGCCCTTAGATTTTGTGCCCAAGGCCCCGCCTGCCTCTCCCTGGTCCTGGCCCTGGGAGGTGGGTCCCGACGGCTCTGGCGGGAAGCAGCCCCAACCCCTACTCGCTGGGGGTCCTCGGGCTCCCATATCTGAGCCGCGCTTTGGCCATTTCTAGAATCTCAATTGTGCACAGAAGATAGAGAGTCAGAGCGATGCTTGCCCAGCCCATCCTGAGTGCCGGAAACATCAGCCTGGCTGCCTTGACCCGGAAGGGGCCAGCACACCCTGGGATGACCTAACGGGAATGGGGAGCCAGTGAGGGTTCCGTTTTTCACTTTCTGTTGATCCGGAGGTGCAGGGGAGTGAGTGGTGGCTGGCATTATCTTCTGAGCCCCAATTTCCTCATCGATAAACGTCCCCAATAAGAAGTGGGCTCCGGGCAGGTGGCAAGATGCAGGCATGTTCCACCCAAAATACTTGCGGCCGATGCACCGTGCTGGTGAGGGTCAATGTCCCTCGAGATGCTTCTGCAAACAGTTGTGGCGTGGAAAGGGGGGGAGGTAAGGAGGCCTCTGGCCTCTCCCCAAGTCAGCAGAGCCTCCCTCGGGGACCTTGCGCCACCCTGCGAGGCTTCAAGGAAGCGTGTCAGCACTTTCCTTAGGAAATTATTTATTCCGCAGACGACAGCAGCGGGCACTTCCCTCGGCCCTGCCTGGTCCCGAGCTGTGCTCGGTCAGCACAGCCAGGCCGGGTCTGCGTCCCGGGTCCCCCTCCCTGGGGCCGGGCAGGATTCCGGCTGCCACAGAGCAAGGCCGGAGGCACCACCGGGCACTCCTCCCGGCCCCAGCCCCCAAAGGGCCGAAGGCCAGCGTCTGGGGTTAGGCGTTGAATTAGGTGGTGGCAGTCCTGACCCCTAGGACCTCAGAAGGGCAACTTAATTGGAAATGGGGTCATTGCAGGGGGAATTAGTGAAGGCGAGGTCACACAGGAGCAGGGTGGCCCTAATGCAATAGGACTGGTGTCCTTATAAAAAGGGACATTTGGACACAGACACACAGGGAAGGCGCCACGTGAAGACAGAGGCGGAGACGGGGTGATGCTTCTACGAGCCACGAGACGCCAAGGACGGCCAGCGACCCCCGGAAGCTGGGAGAGCATGGGACAGACTCTCCCTCCGAAGGACCCAGCCCTGCCGACACCCGGTTCCCGGACTCCTGGCCTCCAGATCCGGGAGACGATGAACGGCTGTCGTTGGAGCCGCCCCGCAGTTCACAGCATCCTGCTACGGCGGTCCTAGCAAACCAACGCACTGGGTTAATAGGCCGGATGGCCCTCAGAGGCCCCGGCCGCAGACTGTCCACCCTGGAACGTTCGGGGGCACCCTGGCAGTGCCCCGGTCTCCACCCCAAGCCCTCTGAGGCTCACATCGTTGGATGAAGATGATGACACTTCAGGAGAAGCCCCTCGCGAGGGTCGCATTGACAGGGCGCGGGTGCAGACGGCTTAAGGAAATGTGACAGAGACCAGCTTGAACTTCTGCGAGATGCTGACCCATTTCAGAAGGGGCTGGGACCGAGGCGGGGCCGGGGGGACGCTTCCCCGGGTTTGTTTTCCGTGTGGTTGAGGGTGTACACACCTGTCTTCTGAGCGTTCAGGCTGAGATTCTCGGTTCCCAAAAGGCAGCAGAGAGAAGAAACTCAAAGCCAGACCCAGGGTGGGCAGCTGGGGCGGAGCCGAGGGCCAGATGGGAGGAAGGGGGGGCCTTCACCCCTAGGAAGCCATCACCCGTGGCTGAGCTGGTGGCGCTGGCCCTGGGGGTGTTGGGCGGGGGTGTGAAACTACTGCCTTCCCAGAAGCAGTGGCCCCCCTGG
Organism: Equus asinus; assembly: GCF_041296235.1. Lineage (NCBI taxonomy): Eukaryota > Metazoa > Chordata > Mammalia > Perissodactyla > Equidae > Equus > Equus asinus. The sequence continues at coordinate 13,222,284 of NC_091809.1, forward strand.
GTGCAGGGCCCCGGGGGCTGCCCCCCACCTAGACCCTTCCTAAGACACTCAGTCGGTGATCTGGCCCTGGCGAGACAGCCTCGAAAATGCACAGCGGGAAGTGATGACCGAGCGCTGGGATGGCGAATGTCTCGGCACAGGCTGACTTAAGGGGAGAGGAATTCGGCCGGTGGGTGTCTAGACTGCGGTGTTTCTGGGCTACAGGGACAGGCAGCCAGAAAGGTTAGCCAGCGGGAGGGCTGTGCTGCCCCCTGGCGGCCGCATGGGCTGCACGGCGTGGGGCCCAGCTGCATGTCAGGGGGACCCCCCCCCCACACTGCCCTGTGCTGCAGGGGGGTTCCAGCCCTCGCAGGGCCTGCAGCTGGCTGCGAAAAGCTGTGCAAAACCTGCGCTTATTTAGGGCAAGGTGAGCCCCCCCAGGTCAGGGCACTCCACTGACCCCCTGGAGATTCCGTTCTGTAATCATCCGACTCCTGAGGCCCCAGGATGCTGCCCACACTCAAATCCACACACTGAGTGCGAGGGAGAGAGGAGGGGCTCACAGACGCCGGGGGGGCCCCCTGGTTTATACTGACTGACCATCGGGGGTTTATTCTGGTGTCTACTGTGAGCTAAGGATCAGATTCAACATTTTTCCAAAAATTAACATCCCGTTTCTCAGCCTTGGCGCCATCAACATTTGGAGATGGATCATTTCTGGGGGGCAGAGGGCGTCCTGGGCGCTGTGCGGGGGCTGAGCAGCATCCCTGGCCCCCACCCACTCGATGCCAGGAGTTCCCCCAGTGTGACACCCACAGTCATGACTGCATTTTAAATTTCTCTAGAAATCAGTCAACAGAAAACAAATACTGTATGACAGAATATATAATCATGGACCCAGCCTGGTTTATCTCCCACTTGACACCAATGCAATTGTGAGAGATAATTTTCCCCATGACAGTATGGAGGCGGCAGCCCATGCAGGTCGGGCCCCAGGCCGGCAAATGTCCTGACAAGTCCTGCAGCCGGGGCGGGGGGGCAGACGGGAACAGATCATGTTAAAAGGCCATGAAAACAAATTCAGACATAGGATTTTGCCGTGAGAGGTTAACCCTCCTGGCTGGATGTAGCCCTATCCTGGGACGGGCCCCGGTCTCCAGACCCTGACCCCCTTTGAACTAGCAAACCCCCCAAGCGTTGTCTGAGGGGCACACCGGGACCTCCACGATCTCAGACTGTCCCCCTGGGTCCTGCCTCCCTGGCCGCCACTGAGCAGCTGGGGTTTCCTCTATCCCTCACTCTCCGGCCCCCAACACCATGGGCTCGGCCTCACCCCGGCCCTGAAAGGAGGGTCCCCAGGGGTGGGAGGACAAGGACCCCCTCTGAGGGTGCCCCTGGCATCCACTGCCTGGAAGGCTGCTGCTTAGCAAGAAGGGCATCTGGCCCTAATAACAAAAATAAGAATTATCTATGGCCGGTGTTCCTAACCTGGGCTATGTCTGGGGGCATCTGTAAGTGTCACACTGGGGGAGCTCCTGACATCGAATGGGTGGGGGCCAAGGATGCTGCTCAGCCCCCCACAGCGCCCAGGACGGTCCCCCCACAGAGGATGACCCGGCCCTGAGATCACGGCCCTGGGCCATGCCAGTTAACTCCAACCACGGGGGCTTATGAATTCCTTGTCGCCTGAACTAGGCTCGCAGCAGACACTCAGAGCTCTTGAGGCGGTTTGCTGAAAGCTGCAGACAGAGTGACTTCTCAAGGAGTGGCATTGCAGTCAAAAGGCCACCGGGAGCCACCTCCCAGGGCTGAGAGGGAGGGAGGTGCAGGAGCCCGGCCCTCGCAGGGGACCCATGCACGCGTCCCGCAGCCCGTGAAGGTCACAGCAGCCCAGGGAACCAGGTTTGGGGGCAGAGTCAGGGCTTGCAAGATGCAGGGAGGGCAGGAGGCGGTTCCTACGCTGCGGCCGGAGCAAGGTCACAGGACGAGCAAGTGAGCAATTACGAGTTTCCTGAACGCCCACTTCCTGCCCACCAGGTACTGCGTGTGTGCGTGTGTTAAAGTGTACATAACCGAAAGCTACCATTTTAACATTTTACCCTCTTCATTCAGTGGCATTTGTGCAACCATCACCTCTATTAATTCCAGAACATTCCACCATTCTACCATTCCCAAAAGAAACCCCATCCCATCAGCAGTCACCCCCACCCCCTCCCCGGCCCCTGGCCCCCACGAGCCCGCTCTCTGTCTGTGGATCTGCCTGTTCTGGATGTTTCCCGTCCATGGGGTCACACGCTGTGTGTCCTTCTGTGTCTGCTGCTCCCCCTGAGCGTCGTGTGTGCAGGTCCGTCCACGTGTGGCTGTGTCAGGGCCTCGCTCCTCTTCACGGCTGCGTCATGCTCCAGCATGTGGGTGGGCACATGTGTGGATCCGTCGTCCACTGGTGGGCACTCGGGGTGTTTCCACCTTTTGGCAGCTGTGAATCACGCTGCTGAGAACACATATGTACGAGCATCTGCTCGAGGCCCTGCTTTCCATTATTTTGGGGAGACACCCAGGACTGGAATTCCTGGGTCACAGGGAAACTATGTGTTTAACTTTTTGAGGAACTGCCTGCCTTCCTGTCTTCCACAGCGGCTGTACCATCTTACGTTGCACATTAGTTCTCGATTGCCAAGGCATCCCCCACTTTTAAATGAGGAACTGAGGCAGGTGGCAGCACGCGGATTGCCCAAGGCCACGTGGGTGTGATCAGCAGAGCTGATATTTGCAGCCATGATTTTTTTTTTTTGGCTGAGGAAGATTAGCCCTGAGCTAACATCTGTGCCAGTCTTCCTCTACTTTGTATGTGGGTCGTCGCCACAGCATGGCTGATGAGTGGTGTAGGCCCGCACCAGGGATCAGAACCTGTGAACCCGGGCCACGGAAGTGGAGCGTAGGAACTTGACCATTATGCCACAGGGCCGGCCCTGCAGCTATGATTTTTGCAGTGGCGCAAGGACTCGCTAAGATCACGTATACTGGGAGCCCTGAGATGCGCCAGGCGCAGTGGAGGCCTCAACAAATGGGCGCTTCCTGTGCCGCCACATCCTTCCAGGCCACCCAGGATGGGGTTTACCTGGTACAACCCCAGGCCAGGCAGCAGTGAATCCCGCCACACCTTCCAGGCGGACACTGCAGGGCGATCACGTGGTCCTCTGAGGGTCTCCGTGCCCCAGGCACCAGCAGGGGTGAGGGCAGGGCACAAAGAGAACCCCTCCCACGTGCCCTGCTGATGTCCTCAGCTGCAGGGCCCAAGGCACCGGCTGGGGACTGACCTGAGCTGCTTCAATGTGTTTTTGGGGCAAAGACCAGTGAACAGATCCCATGCTGAGGATGAGGGGAGGCTCTGGGCCTGGGTGCCACCGTCCTTTTCCCGGGCCTCAGTTTCCCCATCTGTCTTCACAGGATAAACCCACCCCGGCCTTGCTGGTCGTGAAGGTGGCTGTGAATGAAAACGTGTTGTAATTTGGAAATTTCTGGCAAGTGTGAACCTTTCACGGGTGGGCCACCCAATCTTTCACCACCACAGAAACTCTGGCATGTGACGACCCAGCATGCATATAGTTCAGGCAGCGTCTCCCCCCAGCACAGCGGACACTGGGGCACTCACAGCGGACACTCTCTGGGGGGGCCGTCCTAGGCACTGTGGGGGGTCGAGCAGCATCCCTGGCCCCACCCACTTGATGCCAGGAGCTGTGACAACCACAGATGTCCCCAGACATGGCCCAGTGCCCACTGGGGCCGGGATCGCCCTGGGTGAGACCCCTTGCCTTAGTCCAATAATAGAAATGACTTCAGAGGCAGCAGGTCAGACCCTGGGTCCCGTCCCCGGTGTGGGCCTGGGACGTGTCCGAGGCGCTGAGTGTGGAGATGGTGAAGGTCCTTGTCCCCGGGGCTGGCAGACATCAAAGCTCCGAGCACAGATGCTAAACGTCCCGGTCGCCCAGTCCCTGGGAAGCACGGATCCCAGCCTGTCTGCTTCCCGGCAAAGCAATGTGGCAGGGCAGCCCTGGGTCGGGTTCTGGCTGCAGCAGCAGCGGCTCTGTGTGACCCAAGGCCCGACCCCAGCAGGTGCCGGGAAAGGGACCCCAGCTGCACCTGGGGGCTGGGACTCTGAAGCTTCTGCAGCACCCCGCCTCCCCATCCAAGAGCCTGGACTAGCAGTCTCACTGGGGCGGTCCTGCCCCCAGGGGACACTGGGGGACATCTGGGGACATCTGTGGTTGTCACACTGGGAGAGCTCCTGGCATCGAGTGGGCGGGGGCCAGGGATGCTGCTCAAACCCCCACAGTGCCAGAGAGAACGACTCGGCCCCGACGTCCACAGTGCTGAGGGGGGAGACCCCGGGTTAATTATTTGGGGAAAAATATTGAGTCCGACCCCCACCCACACCAGATGCCAGGACAAATCCCTCATGGGCAGACGGTGTAAGCCAGGGTGGCACCAGCACCCCTGAGTCACTCCTCTGCCTGGCAGTGGGTGGCCCGGGGGGCGCACAGAGCCTGTCAATCAATGGGACGGGGGCCACAGCCAGAGGACCACAGTGGGGTTCCGCTCAGGGGGTGGCCTGGCCTGGGTGTGACGGCCCTGGGGAGGAAGGGATGGGCAGAGGGTCCTGGGGCCTGATGTCCAGCTGTCCTGCCAGAGGGCCCTCCCGTCCGCTGGCCTCAATCTCGGAGCTGACACCAAGGCCCTGTGCTCAGAGGGCGCAGCCTCAGTTTACCGCTCTCTGTCCACGCCTAGAATCTCCTGGAAATTTCTGAACAGGGGGCCCGAGTTGTCATTTTGCACCAGGCCCCGGAGATTCTGTGGCCAGGCCCGGGGCTGACAGAGGAGGCAGTTTCTGAGGCCTCTTTGCTCTGAGCCCCAGGTGGACCACCAGCAGCTCGGGGAGGCTCCGGATGGGCAGGCGGGGGGCAGCGGGGCATCTTAATTTCCAAGTGGAGAGCGATCGGGAGTCCCACCCGAGTTCACGTGGGCTGCACACCCGGGAAACAGCCTGAGCAGCCATCTGACTCAATGCTTTTCCCAAATAATGAACACAGGGTCTGTCCCCCTCGGCACTGTGACATCAGGGCCGGGTCACTTCACTCTCTGGGGGGCCATCCTGGGCACTGTGGGGGGTCGAGCAGCATCCCTGTCCCCCACCCACTCGATGCCAGGAGCAGCCCCAGTGTGACAACCACAGATGTCCCCAGATGTCACCCAGTGTCCCCTGGGGGCAGAGCTGCTGCATTGAGCCCCCTGGCCTAGACGGGGAACTGGGCTCTTTGTGGGGGTCTGAGCTGACCCGCTATCGGGGGGCTGAGCCCAGATCTGCCAGTGCAGCTCGACTCTGCCTCAGGGGCTGCAAGCCTCAGGGCCCTGGTCGGTCTGATCAGCCAGACCAGGGCCACTCTACAGGTCACCTGGCCATCATTGCCTCCCGCCCTGCAAGAGCGGCCTCGGCCCCCCCCAACGACTCCCCAAGCCCCCGCCTCCAGGTAGTCCGCAGAGCCTCAGGGTCAGAGCTCCTCCCAGAGGGACTCCTCCTCATCCTCATCCTTCTGGGGTGGGCGTGGACGTCCCCCACCCCCGGACCCCTGGCGCACAGCCATCCCTCTTTGTGGCCCCCACCCACAGCACACTGCTTTATTTCCTTCTCAGGCTCACAGGACTGTCCTTGTTTGCTGCGTGTCTGTGCCAGCACTGTCCCCGGAGGGCGCGGCCTCTTCGGTCCCTCTGGCGGCCGTGTCCCCGGCACCTATGACCGTCCTGGGCATGTGCCAGGCGCTGGGTCAATATTTGCTGACCAGCGGCCTGACCTGCATTCACTCTCCTGCCATCTGGCCGCGACGCCGGGCACGGGGAAGAGGTCCCTCCTTGCCCTCTGACCGTGGTCAGCCACACCTTCCTTTGTTCCGTCCTGTTTTTTTTAAACTTTTACTTTGGAATAATTCGGGATTTACAGAAAAGTTGCAGAGACAGTCGAGGCCAGTCTCCCCTTCGCCCAGCGCCCCCACGGGAGCGTCTTCATAACCAAGGTGTGTCCATCCCAGCTGGGGAAGTGACACAGGGACACTTTACCCAGATTTCTCTAGTTTTTCCCCTAATGTCCTTTTTCTGCCCCAGGATCCCATGTTGCATTTAGTTGTCACGTCTCTCTGATCTGCGACAATCTCCTGGTGTCTTCCTTGCCGTCTTCTCACTAGCCGTTTGTCTTGCAAAACAGAGTTACTCTCATTAAAAAACATCATTTACAGTTTACTGCTGTGATTTCTAAATGAATTAATAAATATTTAAAATTTTCCTCGGGTTCAATTTTGAATCTGGGAACTTTTGATAAATATAACCGGCATAAAACAAAAGCTCCCTGGAAACCTCGGGACCAGAAAGTTTGAGAATCTCTGCTCCAAAGAGGGGGCGAAGAGCTATGGCCCGAGGGCCACATCTGGCCCTCTGTACACTTTTGTCAATAAAGTTTTATTGGTACACGGCTATGCCCATTCGCTCACATATAGTCTCTGGTAGCTTTTTTTTTTTTTAACAAGGACAGGGCTGAGTAGTTACAAGAGACCCCCCTGGCCTGCAAACATTAAAATATTTAAGGTCTGGCCCTTTACAGAAAAAGTTTGCTATCTTTGGTCTAGATTATAGCAAGTCTGTGGCAAGTGCCTGCTTACAATCAGCCCCAAACATAATCAGGGTGTAGGGCCCCCAGACGCTGGAATACCATCGAAACGTCTGTCACATAATGTCTTTGAAAAGCAAACCCCACTGTGGAATACAACGCAGCCATGAAGAGGAGCGAGGCCCTGACACGGCTCCACATGGATGGACCTTGAACACACGACGCTCAGGGAGAGAAGCAGACACAGAAGGACACACGGCGTGTGACCCCACTGACGTGAAACGTCCAGAACAGGCAGATCCACAGAGAGCGGGCTCGTGGGGGCCAGGGGCTGGGGAGGGGGTGGGGGTGGCTACTGATGAGAATGGGGTCTCTGTTTGGGGTGATGGGATGTTCTGGAATTAGATAATACAATGGTTGCACAGCTATGTAAATATACTAAAACCCACTGACTTGTACGTTTTACAAGGGTGCGTCGTATGGTGTGTGAATTATATCTCAATAAAGCTGTTGTTATAAGATTATTTTTAATCTTGGGGAATTAAGAGAAAAGCGCCTCCTGCCTGAGCTTTGGCTCCAGGATGCCTTCCCGTTTCTCCTGTCCACAGGCCAGGTCTCCACGCTCACGGCTCCATCTTGCCATCCGCACGGCGGACACCGTGGGGGCCCTCGCCCCATCCCCCCACCACACCCAGAGCAGGACCCACGCCCCGGGAAACCTGTCACCCGCAGGGGCTGCCCCAGCCCCAAGATCGACATGATCTAAAAGAAGAGAAAAAAATCTAAACAGCCTCCCAGCTCAGCAAATTACCAAGATCTCGGGCAAGAAGGCAACATTTTCAAGTGACTAAAGCACAAGAGAAGATTTCATGGCAACGTCCCAGAGGCTGGTGGGCTCCTAGGGCCATGGTGCCGGCCACACTGGGGGGCACCCCGGGGGCGTCCCTGTGCCGCCGGCACCCGTGGGGGCAGCTGGCGCCGTGCAAAGCCCCGAGCGTGGGGTGCAGACGCCGGCTCTGCTCAAGGCCGTTTTGTGGCCTCGGATAACCTCCGCCAGCAGAGTTCCCAGTTTCATTTATAAAAGAGGGTGAGGGCTCCAAGGTCGGAGATGACATCTCGGCTAAGTGACTCCCACCGGGCTTGCACGAACCCCATCTATGGCATCAATGATTGGCTTCAGGGCCCTCCCCTGGGGGGACCTACCCGCTTCCCCCCCCACCCCAGTCCCTTACTGAGGACTGAGCTCAGCCCACCTCCCCGTGTTGGGGTGAACGGTGTCCCCCCAATTCACGCGCACTGGAACCTCAGAAGGTGACCAGTATGAGCTGAACCGTGTTCCCCAATTCCTCTATTGAAGGCCTGACCCCAACGGGACTGGATTTGCAGAAGGGCCTTCAAAGAGGAAGTTAAGTTAGAATGAGGTCATCAGGATGGACCCTAACCCAGCTGACTGGTGTCCTTTAAGAGGAGGTGAGGACACAGACACGCACAGCAGGACGACCACCTGAGGACACAGGGAGACGACGGCCTCCACACGCCACGGAGAGAGGCCTCAGGAGGAACCAGCCCTGCCGACACCGGGACCCCAGACTCCAGCCTCCAGCGCTGGGGAGAGAACTCATTGTCGGAGCTGCCCGAGCAAAGTTATCCGGCGACCTTATTTGGAAATAGGGTCTTTGCAGATGTAATTAGCTAAGATGACGTCATGCTGGAATAGTACGGGCCCTAATCTAGGAGCTGGGGTCCTTCTAAGAAGAGGTGGGACGTGCAGAGACAGACGCCCAGGGAGAGGCCATGTCATGATGGAGACAGAGACGGATGATGCGGTCACAAGCTGAGGGTGCCTGGAGACCCCCAGGAGCTGGAAGAGGCAGGAAGGACCCTCCCCTGGAGCCTCGGGAGGGAGTGTGGTCCTGCCCCCATTGGTTTCAGACTTCTGGCCTCCAGAACAGAGAGAGGATAAATTTCTGTAGTTTTAAGGCCCCAGGTTTGTGGTCCTTCATTACAGCGGCCCCAGGACGCTGACAGGCCCTCCCGGGTCTCCCACTCCGCACCCCTGTCAAGGATTGAGAAGCCAGTTCAACCCACCCCACCGTCAAACCCCTCCGATCATCCATCATCGAGGGTCAGCTTCCCCCGCCCTCGTCCTCACAAGTGTTCACTCTGCCCTTCCAGGTCGCTCCCTTTGACACTGACTTTTGACGGGATGTGTTAGTCCCCTCGGGCTGCGCTCCCAGAACATCAAAGACGTAACAGACCTTTGTCCCTCACCGTCCTGGAGGCTGGAGTCCACCATCAGGAGGTAGCAGGGTCAGCTCCTCGTGAGGACTCTCCTCCCGGCCTGCAGACGGCTGCCCTCCCCGAGTCCTCACGTGGTGCAGAGCGAGCTCTGGTCTCTTCCTCTTCTTACAAGGACACTAATCCCATTGCGGGCCCCACCCCTATGACCTCAGCTAACCCAAATCACTCAAAGGCCGCGCCCCCTGACACCATCCCACTGGGGGTCAGGGCCTCAGCATGAGAATCTGGGGGGCCACAGACAATGGGTCCATAACACGGGGGTAAATTATTGTTATTAAGTATTGACTACGCCCGGTCTGGGGCCAGGCACGCGGGACAGGTGGGTCCTCTGTGGCTCCATGGCGCCCGGCAGGTGAGCTGGCCTGAAGCTGACGTGCCGCCAGACCTGCTGTGCTCACGGCCCCCAGCGTCCCTCTGAGCCCCTCCTTCAGCGGCCTTAAGCCTACGAGGGATGCACGACTTTATCCTGCAAAAATTAACGGTTGGAATGTTGCCCAGGAGGCAGAGCATATCTAGGGAAAGACCCAGAAGTTGGTCATGGCAGTTGCCACCAGCAAGGGAGGCCAAGAGCTGGCAGCAGGGGTTGGGGAGATGTCGGTCTCACCGTCTGCCACTGGCAGCTTCTGAATTTTTATACCAGGGCACAGTTATGGATGCAAAAATCTATTTTTCTTCCTAGAAGTGTGTGGGCCCAAGCGAGGGTGGGCAAGGGAGAAGCTGGCTCGTGGCCCAGGTCCCTGATTCTGTGGCTCAGACCGGGCTCCCTCATGTCCTGCGGGTGGACAGGGACCTGCAGGCTGGGGCTGAGGTGTCAAAACCAGAACAAAAAGGTATTTCATACCCCAAGAAAATTGAAAGCAGGAACTCAGACAGATAATTGCACACCCATGTTCACAGTAGCCAAGAGGTGGACACACCCCTGGTGTTCATGGATGGGTGACAGACACACACAACATGTCCATCCACACCCTGGAATACTACGCAGCCATGAAAAGGAAGGAGATCCTGACGCCTGCTCCAACATGGAGGGACCTGGAGGACGTGATGCTCAGTGACGTGAGCCAGACACAGAAGGACACACACTGTGTGGTCCACTCACAGGAGGTCCCCAGAGGAGCCACATCCACAGAGACAGAAAGTGGATGGGTGGCCAGGGGCTGGGGGAGGGGTGGGAGTCAGTGTTTCCTGGGGACAGAGCTTCAGTTTGGGGAGATGGAAAGTTCTGGAGACGGATGGTGGGAATGGCTGCATAGCAACATGAATGTGCTCCATGCTACCGAGCTGTGCACTGAAAAACGGTTACGACAGTAAATTTTAAGTTATGTGTATTTTATCACAATAAAAAAAAAAAAAAACAAAGAAAAGAAGGTGCCCCAAACACAAACGAGGCCCCATGTGTCCTGCTCTTGCCATGTGTGGAACAATACAGCCAATGAGTAAACATGGCAACCCAGGTGGCCTCAGGACGCGGGTGACCGCCCCCAGCTGGCATCTCCACCGGGCTCCCCCCGGGAGGCAGCTGAGCGAATCTGAGTCTTCTGGGCAGGGAACCAGGCTCACCAGCCTTTCTGGAGAGTTCCCAAGGAGCAGCAGGCGGGTGGACAAGGAAACCCGTACCCCCCCCATCCCCCCATCCCCCGGTGTTTACTGAGCCTGGAGAGGTCTGCTCCGCGGCCGGCTGTTCCCGCCCCGAGAACAGGAAAACAAGGTCAGCTCGGGACACAGAAGCACCGCCCAGCCGCCGGCCGACCTTCCTGGTGGACGCAGAGCTGGGACCCGCGGGCCTGCAGGGCGGAGGGTTGGGTGACCCCCAGGGGCGCGGGCTCTGGGCCGGGGGTCACGGTCAAGAGCAAGGGCGCCGGGGCCGGGAGCAGGGGTCCAGGGCTGCCACCAGCTCGCAGAGGGGCCTCGGGCCCTCACACACATCCCAGCGTTTCCATGGATACCAGAGAAGCCAGCTGACTGGGGGTCTCGGGAAGGAGGAAGGCAGAGCTGGGAGACGGGAGGGAGAGGCAGCTGGCCAATGTCAACTGGATGAGGGACACACTCCGGTCCACGCAGAGCCCTCGCTGCACCCGGGCACGGGGACGAGGTCTCAGAACTGAAGATTTCATCTCCTTCTGTCACCCTGGGTGTTGGGGCAGCCATCACCCCAATTTTACAAAGGGAAACTAGGGGTGGGAGCTGGTGGATGCTCGACCGGGGGTCTCAAAGCTAGGAGCTGCCAAGGCGGATGCTGCCCCCCAGGCCTGCCTCCAGCGCCCACGTCCAGCCTCAGTGGCCTTGTAGCAATGCCCCTGAAGCCCGCTGGGACCTCTGCCCACCACCGCTGGGGGTGTCAGGGGCATCCCCAGCTTCCCTATGGCTCCCTGCTGCCCTCTGATGAAGCACGGTCTGCCCACAGCCTCCTCGCTCCCTCTCTGTCACCCTGTACCCCTGCCCACTGTCCCGGGACCAGCCTCTGCTCCTAGGCATACACAGCTCCCACCACCCAGAGGGTTCCCCCCACCCCGGTCAGCTTCAGGGCATCGTCAACCTCAACCCAGATGTCACTTCCTCCAGGAAGGCCTCCCAGAGGCCCCAACGGGAGACCCCGGGGCCGGCACCTGCTCTCACTCTCGGGCAATGTTGTGACCATCAGTTCACTCGACCGGGGGCCCAGCCGGAGTGAGTCTGTCCCCAGGGGGCCACCGGGCAATGTCTGGGGACATTCATGGGTGTCACAACTGGTGTCATAAACACCCACCCAGACCCGGCCCTCCCCGCTGCTCCTGGCTGGCGGGGCTGGGGGCGCCTGGCTGCGAGCCCGTCCCTGTGAATCAGAATATTCGTCAGGACGAGCCACATTCCAGGAGCCTCATGGGCTCAGACCTCAGCTCCGGGGCGTGACTCAGCCAGGGAAGCCCCGTATGAGCATCACTCCTTTTGGGGGATGACAACTACATTCTCCAGACTCTGTCCACTGTCCCCGACGAGTCAGTCACCGGGCCAGGTTACAGGCTCAGCTGTCCGTCAAGGTCAGATGAGGATTCCTCCCCGAGCTCATTCTGTCCTTCCTTCTGTCAGTCACTCGCTAAACATCCAGCGAGGGGGTTGGACCAGATCCCGGAGCTGAAGGAGCTCACGGCCTGGCCCGGTGACAGATACAGCGGATTTGAATATCACAGAACGGTTACCCGGTGGCCCCGGGCAAGTTACTGAGCACCTCCCTGCTCCTATTTTCTCATCGCTGAAGTGAAGATAATTGTCTTGAATCCACAGAGATGTGGGGGGTTTCAGAATGAGCGTCTGAGGCCGGCGTGGTAGGTGTCTCGGTCAGCTACTGCCGCCTGACGAATGGCCCCCAACTTAGCCATTTAAAACAACGCCCATTTGTCAGCTCACGGCTTCCGCAGCAGGAAACGCGGCCCTGGGTTCTCAACTCGGGCTCTCGCGAGCTTGAAATCAAGGGACTGGCCGGGCTGAGTTCTCCATCTGGAACTCAGGGTCCCCGTCCGAGCTCGGGCAAGTGCTTGGCAGATCTGTCACCTGCCGCTGGAGGACTGGGGTCCCCGTTTTCTTGCTGGCTGTTGGGTGGGGGCGCTCCCAGCCCCTCCAGGCCACGTGGGCTCCTCCACAGGCAGCTCACAAGGTGGCTGTCGGCTTTGGTCAAGGCCAGGAGCGCGTCTGCCGCTGCTTCTGGTCTCTCTCGCTCTCTTTATTATGGCAAAAATACATAACCAGCCTCATCATTTTTAAGCGCACAGCCCAGTGGCATGAAGCACATTCACGCTGTGCAACCATCCCCTCCATCCGTCTCCAGAACTTTCCATCTCCCCAAATGGAAGCTCTGTCCCCATGAAACACTGACTCCCACCCCTCCCCCAGCCCCTGGCCCCCCATCCACTTTCTGTCTCTGTGGCTGTGGCTCCTCTAGACTTGCTTCTGGTCTCTTTTAAGAGCTCCCCTGATTAGGTCAGGCCCACCCAGATAATCTCCCTCCAGATGAACTCAAAGTCAACTGATTGAGTCCTCGTGACAGCTGCAAAATCCCTTTTGCCGTATCACATTGGCCTAACCATCCCACTTATTCACAGGTTCTGCTCACCCCTAAGAGCAGGGCATCAGACAGGGCGCGGACACCAGTGGGCAGGAGTCTGGGCGCCATCTTGGAATTCTGCCTCCCACCGGAGGTGTCCGAGAGGTGGCGGGCTTTGCTACCGTTAGTGCCGCCGTAAGGAATAAACACACAGCAGCCCCCCGGGGAACACCTCCTATGCATCAGGCTCTGTGCCCGGCGTGGAAGAGACAGAGGGGAACTTTGGGAAAAGTTGGGGGTTTATTCAAACAATGGGGTATCTTAGTTGGTCTCTGGAGGGGAGTAGAATGGATGGGGAAGAACGAGGGCCGGGTCCTCCACCCTGGAAAGAACTGGAGCCTCTCACAGTTAACTCTCGGCCCTCCCAGTCATCCATCCCTCCAGGGCATCACGGGGCAGTACTTGGTGGTCCTCCCACAGACGCCAGCCAGCCCACCCTCCGAGCTCAGAGAGGTCAGGTGAGCTGCCTGGGGCGCCCGTGCGAGTGGGTTTCAACCTGGGCCTTCTGGTGCTGGCAGCCCCCGCAACCTTGCTGCCCTCCAGCCCCAAATAAACCCACTGGAAGGGCTGGCTGCCCGGAGAGATGGCCACCGAGACCCCACCGAGCTGTGGGAGGACAGAGGAGGGGGCTGCCCTGAACGCCCAGCGAGGGGCCCACGGTGCCACGTGATTTAGACATTTACGTCTGTTCTGCCCCACCCCCCCGACCCCACACACACGCGCCCTCTCCACCTCGTGGTCGTGCGGTGGTCCCCCACGCTCACAAACGGGGCGAAGCTGGCTCTGCACACGTGATAAGTGGCGCGGAACTCTGCACACACAGGCCCCGTGCCAATTTCCTGGACTCGCAACAGTTACACGAGATGCCAGTGCCGGGGGAAGCCGGGGGAGGGGGCACGGGATCGCTCTGCGTGATTTTTTTGCAACTTCCTATGAATCTGGAACTATTTCAAAATAAAGGCATTTTTAAAAGTGAGGTGAGGGCCAGCCCGGTGGTGCAGCGGTTAAGCACACACGTTCCACTTCTCGGCGGCCTGGGGTTCACTGGTTCGGATCCCGGGTGCGGACACGGCACGGCTTGGCAAGTCACGCTGTGGTAGGCATCCCACATATACAGTAGAGGAAGATGGGCACGGATGTTAGCTCAGGGCCAGTCTTCCTCAGCAAAAAAGAGGAGGATTGGCAGTAGTTAGCTCAGGGCTAATCTTCCTCAAAAAAAAAAAAAACAACTAAAAAATGAGGTGAAGCCGTGGGTACGTTTAGCCGTGACAGGGACAACGCAAGCCGAGCCGGCCCCAAACACCAGCTGTCTCCCCCCAGAGTCCTGGTAAAACTTGCAAGGAGGCGTGGGAGTCAGAAGAGGAGGGTGAAGACGCCACCTGCTGGGCCCTGCCTGAGGCTTAGCGCCGACTGTGTCTCGAAGGATTATGTCCTCTTCTTCCCCTCTGTGGCCAGCAGGATTTTAAAAGCCCCCGAATTCCTGCCCGCCCCCTGCCAAGGAACACACCCTGTCGACTAACCCCCGTGTGCGGACAGGACCTGTGAACACGGTAAGATGCTGTTCCCCTGATCAGATTACTTTGTACGGAAGGAGGGGTTTGGAGGATGTCACAAAGGCCCCAAATCGGTTGACTTTGAGTTAATCAAAAGTGAATTCACAAGGGTGGGCCTGGACTAATCAGGTGATCCCGCTCAAAGGGCAGGGCCCACAGTGAAGTGAGAGGCTGGAGGTGTGAGGGGGCCTACGGAGGAGACCAAGCGGCCAGGACAAGACCGGAGAGCGGCCTCGTAAGGGCGGAGAGTGGTCCCCGGCCGACAGCTACCAAGACCACGGGGAACTTCAGTCCAATGACCGCAAGGAACTGAATTCTGCCGACGACGTGAGTTTGGAAGCGGCTCCTTCCCCAGTTGAGCCTCAGATGAGAACGCAGCCCTGGCCAGCGCTCTGAGGGCAGTCCCATGAGACCCAGCCACGCCGCGTCCACACTTCCGGCTTGCAGAACCAGGCGCTGATAAACACCTGTGGCTTAAGCGGCTAGATCTATAGCAACTTGTTACGCACCAACAGCTAGCTGCTACGCCCTTCATGTGACGGCAGGGCAGGGCGCCCTCGGGTTTCATAGTCACTCTCATATTCAGCCACACACAAGGGGGTGCTCCCGTGGCCCAGGAAATTCCAAGGGTTTGGGGAGCTGTGAGCCAGGAAGCGCGGAGGAAGGCCAAAAGATGGATTTATTACAAACGACAATGTCACACCTCCCAGAGGCCCCACCTCCGATGACTATCACACTGGGGGTTAGGTTGTAACGTTTGAACTTTGGGGGGACACCAGTGGAAATCAGAAGCAATTAGTGATTCACTCTATGGTGATCAGAGACAAGTTCCCAACATGCCAGCCACCAGTGGGCCCTGCCCTCAGGCCCCCGTCTGTCCCCCGACTCCTGAGCACACCCCACCTGGGCCCTCTTAACCCCCACCTCCCACTGTCCTGGGGGCTTCTGCAGGCAGATGCAACAGCGTCAGCCTCCAGGGACCTGGCCCACGGGCGTTTGTTGACTGAAAGAATGAAGCAGGGCGGAAGGGCGAGGAAGAGCCGAGGCCATGGCCTCAACGCCCACTGGCTCAGTGGGATCAGGCCGGGGTGTTGCAGGCACCACCCGAATGAGCCCCCCCTTGGCCTCATCACGGCCCCCCCACTTCCCCCCGCCCACCACTGTCTTGTCATATGTGACTGTCACCCCTGTGTGCTTTGAGTCAAAGGAGGCCCTCAGTTCAATGACTCTCCGGATGAGCGTCTACGTGCCTCACCCGAACGCATCCTCAGGGAGGCTGACTGTGCGAGCGGTTGCCTAGCAACAAGCACGTGCCTGGGGATGTGGTGGTCCAGGTGCCTCTAATGCCGGCCGGGCTCTTCCCCTTCCAGCTGCCCCGCCCACGGACCCCCTGCTCCAGAGATCTTGGACGGGAACTTCTCTGGGCCTCGATTTTCAAACCAGTAAAATGAGGCGGTGTTAGCGCTAACCAAGCCGGGAGAGGACGACCGAGCCCGCAGGGTCCGAAAGAGAGGGCTCGTGGATCGGGACTCAGGTGGGAAGCACAGAGACAACACAACACACAGAGTAAAGAGAGTGATCTCAAGTCACCCTGGGAGCAAGAATCTCGAGGAGCTGGGTCTCTCCCCTCGGCACGGCTGAGGTTTGGAACCAAGCCATTCTCTGTCGGAGGGCCGTTCCGGGCGCTGTGGGGTGCGGAGCAGCATCCTTGCTCCTACACTCGATGCCAGGAGCACCCACACAGTGTGACAAGCACAGATGTCCCCATACATTGCCTGGGGTCCCCTGGGGACAGGATCGCCCCGGGTGAGACTGTGCTGTAGGGGGCAGGGGGTCAAGCTTGTGTCTGAGACGCCCCTGCCGCCTTGGGAAGCCCCACACGGCCGGGTCTCCAGAATGGGAGGCCACAGGGCGAGGGCAAGGGTACTGTGGGCTGTGATGGGGTCCCCCCCACCCTGGCCGGGTTCAGCATGGCACCCCGTATTCCCGCCCCGAGGGCGCACATTTCTGCCAGGAAAGGCGGTGGGGCAGCCGTGACCTTCCACCAGCAGAACTTTTAAAGGTTTGACTGCGTATCTCGGCCTTGTTCTTACAGCAGAACAACTTGTCCATGGAAAGAACTGATAATAACGTGGATTTCAACACGCCCAGGACGCACTGAAGGCGGGCAACCCAGCAGGGGAAGGCGCACGCCCCGATTTCCAACGCTGGGGCTGGAGCTGGCCCCACACAAGGGCCACCCTCTCGAGATAAAGGGCGCCGGGAGCGCTTTCCGCAGAAACGCTCAAGAGCCCCCGGGAGCTATCAGAGAAGCACGCTCTGCCGCTCGGAGGTCACCGAGTTCTTCTGTGCTCAAGGCAGGGAGCCAGAGGGCTGGGCAAACGCTTGCCCCAGGCCAGGGGCCCCCTCAGCACTGTGACCTCGGGGCCGGGTCATCTCTGGGGGGCCGTCCTGGGGGATGTGGGGGGTTGAGCAGCATCCCTGGCCCCACCCACTCGATGCCAGGAGCACCCCCAGTGTGACAACCACAGATGTCCCCAGACATCACTCAGTATCCCCTGGGCGCAAGATTGCCCTCAATTAAGAATCGTAGGTATAGCCCAATTTATGCAAAATATTATGATTTCCACTTATGGCCACATTTCAGGCACCCAAGGGCCCCCATATAGAAAGGCACAGCTCTGGACACTGAGTTCAGCTCAACAGCGATGTCACATATGAAAGGAAAGCTGAGACCAGGTGACTCGCAAGGTGAAAGGTCAGTGTCCTCCAGGGACGGGGCATCAGAGGTGTCCTTCAGAAGCCCTTTGCACTGCATGGCCACCACGCTGTGGGGACACTCGCTAGCCACCCCATGAGGCAGCAGTCACCCGGCTGTGGTCCCAGCCCCTCAGAGCTTCCGAGCCGATGGGAAGATGCACACAGGGGAAACCGAACCACGTCCAAAAACTGAGTGTGAGAGGAGCCAGCAAGCAGGGGGCCCACCTGGGTGGTCTCGCCCCCAGGGGACACTGGGCGATGTCTGGGGACATCTGTGATTATCACACTGGGGGAGCTCCTGGCATCGAGTTGGTGGAGACCAGGGATGCTGCTCAACCCCCTACGGGACCCAGGACGGCTCTGTCCCAGGGAACGCCCAGCCTTGATGTCATAGAAGGTGAGACCCCACTACAGGTCCACAATCTCACTAGAACGTTAGCTCCATGAGAGCTGGGGTTTTGCTCATCCTGGTGACTGCTGTTTCGCCAGAGCCTGGCCCAGGCAGACACTCGGAAGTCCTTGCTGAGGGAACAAGTGAAGTCTTTTTTTTTTTTTTTTTTTTTTGGTGAGGAAGATTGGCCCTGAGCTAACATCTGTTGCCATTCTTCCTCTTTTTTTTTTTTTCCTCCCCAAAGTCTCAGTACATAGTTGTATGTCCTAATTGTAGATCATTCTAGTTCTTCTATGTGGGACGCCACCACAGCATGGCTTGATGAGCGGTGCTAGGTCCACATCCAGGATCAGAAGTGGCGAACCCTGGGCCGCCAAAGCGGAGTGCGTGAACTTAACCACTCGGCCCCAGGGCTCACCCCCCGAATGAAGTCTTTGAGAAGGTCACCACGTGTCCCACCGAGCCAGGCAGTAACGACCCACATCACTGTACTCGAAGGTGTGACACAGGCTGAGACAAAAGGCCGCAGGAGCCGCAGGGGGACACAGAGCAGATTCCACACCAGGAGGCCCGAGGGGGCTTCCGAGGGGTGAGTCCCAAAGGAGGAGCTGCGTGGGGCCAGCCTGGGGGAGACTCCACGTGGCCAGAGCCGCCGGCCCTCGCTCCAGGCGATGGAGGGAGAGTCCAGAGACAAGACCCCGTCCTTTGGGGCGGCAGAGCGGCAGCCAGGCGCCCCACCTCCACTCTTTGCATCTTCACTTCCCCAGCCACACGGCCATGCCCTGGTCCAGGATGGGGTTGGGGGGTGCGGGCACCCCGAACCCCATAAGGTTGCAGAGCCCGTGCTTTCCGTCTCCCTCCTACACCCAACAGACGGGGCCGGCCGGCTGACGCTGGTCCTCATGGGCAGAGGCTCCAGGTCTGCGTGTGAGGCAGGGGGCCCCCTGGGACGGGGGACTCTTGGGGCTGAACTGGAATGTTCTGGAGAACAGGGATGGGATGGTCACAGGGTTCTAAGAGGGGCGAGGGGTAGACTGGAGACACCTGGGGCGCCCACCTGCACCCACCCAGCATCTCCATCCACACCTGGCTCAGGGCGGGGCCCCGCTGGAGACCCATGGGCCTCCTCCGCCCCCTGGTGGCCGCCAGAGGGAACTGCAGTGCTCTGCCGCCGGTCCCCCAGGAGCCCCAAACTCCTGCTCATCTTTCAGCCCCCCGTCTGCAGACATTCAGAGCAGCGGAGCAGAGCCTGGCCCTGTCACCGGGATGAGCGGCGGTGGCTCCAGTCGGTGACACCCCAGTTCTCCTGGAGAGGCGGCCCCCCCCCCCAGCCACGGGAGACCCCAGCTAGAGTCTTGCATAGCTCGCAGCCTTTGTCTCGTCCCCTGTAGGGCAAAGAGGAGCGCCAAAGCCGCCCCGGGGCTGCCGGGGAGCCGAGCACGAGGAGGCCTGCAGACACCCAACACGGTGCCTAGAGAACAGGATGCGCTTGACGAGCGACTATTAAACTGGAAAACAATCAGCAACAGCCTGGACTCCTGGCTTCGAGGATTTCCTCTGGGAGACAATAGGCTCCTTTGTAAGGAGAACCCCAGCAAGACCCCCACGCAGCACGTGGGCCAGCTCAGCCCTCTCCCTCCAACAGGGTCTGTCCCCATCGGCACTGTGGACACTGGAGCCAAATCATTTTCTGGGGGGCCGTCCTGGGCGCTGTGGGGGGTTGAGCAGCATCCTTGGTCCCCACCCACTCGATGCCAGGATGCCAGATGTCACCCCCAGTCGTGACAACCACAGGTGTCCCAGACATGGCCCGGTGTCCCCTGGGTGGGCGTAGGGGGTCAGAATCACCCCCAGGTGAGACCCACCAGCACAGCTGAATTTCAAAACAGCTCAAAGATTGAGTGTAAAATGTGCCGTCTGGAGCCAGCCCTGATGGCCCAGTGGTTAAAGTTCGGCGCTCTCTGCCTCGGCGGCCCGGGTTCAGTTCCCGGTCGCAGAACCACACCACCCATCTGTCAGCAGCCGTGCCGTGGTGGCGGCTCTCAGAGAAGAACCAGGAGGACTTACACTATACACAAGTACATACTGGGGCTTTGGGGAGGGAAAAAAAAAAAAAAGAGGAAGATTGGCAACAGATGTTAGCTCAGGGCGACTCTCTTCCAGCAAAAAAAAAAAAAAAAAAAAAAAAATGCAGTGTGAACAAAATACAGGTGAATTCTTTTTTATCATCTTGAAATTTGGAAGACGGCCACACAAAATACAAAGGAGGACGCAGGTGTACACAAAATGTTTAAAATCCCCTACGGCGAAACCGGCTGTAAGCCAGGCGCAAAGACGCACTCAGAGAGATGCTCACCGTGTGGGTGACAGACAGCAGATGGCGTCCCGACGGAGAACAGAGCAAGTTGAAGTTCACATGCAAGTGTGTGTGAAGAGCTCGAACGAATCCGTGAGGGAGGGAGACCCCAGTGGAAAGGTCAGTAGAGAGCACAGCCGGGCCGTTGGCAGGAGAAACACCCGAGAGAAAAGGCTGACGCCACGAACAACCGGGAGACCCCGACAAAGCAGCTGAGATCGTCCTGGCCGGTCAGACTGGCAAAGACATCAAACTGTAGCTGGCAGGGTGGGGAACGGGCCTGGGGTGGGAAATGTGCATTTCTGGGGATCCCGGTGGCTGCATGTCAAAATGTCAATGAGAACACCCCAATATAAACACACACACCCCACAAACCCACTTACAGGAATTGACCCCAAACTACAACCAGCCAAGGATGAAAGATGTACAAAGTCTGTGCAAGGACGCTCATCCCAGGGCATAGCAAAAGAAAAACGAAAAGAAAAGAAAAGAAACATCTCCAAAAAACCCACAAATAGACCAGTTAAATCAATTATAAAATTGCTTAAAAAGAAATCACAATTCCCTTATAACGTGGAATGTTAAACCAGCGTAGGAAAGATGAAGGAATCCAGGTTTATTGACAAGGAAAGACGCGCATCAAGCAAATGGGCACATTAAAGAGAAAATCCAGTTTATCTAAAATCAAGAGTGTGTGTGTGTCTGTGAATGCACTTCACAGAGAGATTGGGGGGGGGACGCTCCCCGAGATGTCGGCAACCATCATTGTCGGGTGGGCATTTTGGGTGACTTCATCTTTCCTCTTTAATTGTCTGCATTTACTGTCTCTTCTTACGGGAAGTCCGCCTGGCGTGGGCACTGAAGAGAACGGCTAAGCGGGGCTCACTCATCACACACGCTGCGCAGACACAGACGCCCTGCCCAACCTCGCTCGCTGGCCTCCCAGTGGTTCGCCAGACTCCCAATCTTGGTTGGCAACTTTGCAAACCAGAGTTCACGCTTGAAGTCTATGTCGGACCCAGGCTCAGCATAAACAAGTCAGTCGGAGACCAGGGCTCCGATCTCAGCTTTTGGTCTCTGTCCCTGGGGACGGCTTCTCTCCCAAGCTTAGCTAAAATATGTGTATTTTAATTTCACTGCGGCGCACTTTACCTGTTACAAAATTCCCTGGTTTGAAGCGCACAGCTCAAAGATCCTTTAGCGAGTTCGTAGGGCTGTGTGGCCATGCCCGCCACACCATTCTGGACCCGTTCCTTCACCCCACAAGCTTCCTGGTATGAATCCACAGCTAGTTGCCTTCACACCCCAGCACCTAGCAACCACCAATCACCTTTCTTGCCCTACAGATCGGCCTTTTCTAGAAATTTCATCTAAATGGAATCATACGACGGACGTGTTGTCTTTGGGGTCCACCTTCTTTTCCGACATTTTTTCTTCCATGCACACGCACGCGGGATGGGAACATTCAACACTAGAAAGACATCAAATCTCCCTCCAACTTATCGATCAGCTAAGCACAACTCTGATCCAAGTTCCACCCGAATTTTTGTCAGAAAGCAGAAGTTCATTCTAAAGATCACATGAAACAGAAGACTCCACCAGAACGGCAAAGACGTTTAGGAAACACAAAGAAGGAGCAGGAGTTGGGCTTCCCGGCCGGGCAGGAAGACACCCCGAGAGTGACAGTAAATCAGACAGCGAGGCGGGACACAGAGGCCCCTCTAACCGCTCCTCACATGGTTTCCTCCTCGTATGTTATAAAGGCCACTCATATCCAGCGACCCAGCTCTGCTCTTGGCGGTGGCCCTGGATGGGTCACCCTCCACACACACGGGACATGGAGCGAAGGATCAGAGCTCCCTAAGGAAGCCTCTCCAGGACGAAGCTGAAAGCAGGCGGCACGGCTGGTTGCACACTCTCGGCCCCAACCCCGTCCCGGGGCACATTAGCACCGGCCCGCCAGCCCCCCCACCGTCCCCAGCTTCACGAGCCACCGGAGCCCAAGAACAGAGCCATTCCCTGTCGCTCCTGTTGCTCCTGTGCACTCCTGGTGGACAAGACAAACCCTCAGACACGAGCAGAGCTGGGAAGATTCAGACGTGCACGGTGAGCACACAAACCGCCCTCTTAACTCTCCTCCTGGCTCAGAACGGCCAACCTCACTCCCGCGGGAACCGGGAACGCGGAGAAAAGACAGACATCGTGACACCGACCTGTGTGCGAGGCCTGGCCGTCTCCAGCGCCGCGGTTCAGGAACCAGACGTCTGTCCCCTGGGAAGAAAAACGTAACACGTTAGTCGAGCATCACATGGCCAGAGACGCAGGCGTTCCGGCGGGCGTCAGACGACCCCGATCGATGATCGTTTCCGGAGTCCTGCCTCTTGCTTCCTCTGCCAGACTCCGCGGACAGCACAGGTGGGGAGCCTTGCAAGGCAGAGACGTCAGATTTAAGAAGGCGGTTTGCCTCCTCAAAGAAAGAGTTCTCTCTCCTTCTTAAAGAAAGAAAGACTAGAGATTTAAGACGTTATCCCTTTAAATTTTCCACATCTTCCAAAACTAAGTTGAAGGGAAGATCGGGTGTCTATATGACGTTTTATAGTTTATAAAAGATGTTTGCCTTCATCGTTTGACCCTCAAGGTCCCCTGGGAGGACGAGGAGGAGACCGCGTGAACCCTCTGCCCCCGGGGGGACCAACCCACCGAGCTTTGCCTAGGGAGACGTGAGGGCTAAGCGTGCTGTGGGGTCCTGGACCGGGTCCTGAGGCAGAAAAAGGGACATTCGGGGAAAACGAGTGAAATTCGAATACAGAACGGAGCTGGGTTCACGGAAACGTGCCCGTGTCCATCTCTTGGTCATCACAAATGCTCTAGGTCATAGAAAATATGACTATTAGGGGAAACTGGGGGACGAACAGACAGAACTCTCTGCCCTATCTTTGAAACTCTTCTGAAAATCTGAAATTGTTCTAAAATAAAAAAGTTTATTTAAAAATAACTCCATAAAAAGAAATGGAAACGCTGGTTCCTTGTCTCCGTCCGAGTTCAGGCGGGTTTGTCAGGATGCCAGGATGGAGAACGGAAATCCCCACCATCACCTGCAGGTGGCGCCATTGTCTCGGGAACGCCCTGGACCACCTTCGGGATCCTGCAGCTTCTAGGATCTCGCAGGATCTGCTCTACCAGGCCCATCACTTCGGACAGGAGCTGCTGGGACACTGAGGTGACAGGGGGCCCGGGATGAGGGATGAAAGGGCCGGATCAACACGCCCACGGACCTGGAGGCCAGGACTCGCCTCCACCTTGCAGTGACTGTCTATGCATTCGATCCTTCAACTTTTATTTCTGAATCAGTTAAAGACCCCCGAAAAGTTGCCAAACTATTACAGAGCCGTCTCATGCACCCTTCACCCAGCTCCACCAAGAGGGGTCCTCACACAACTGGGGGATGTTATCGAAACCAGGAAACACAGTGACTGATAAGCTAGGAATCACCTTTTCAGAGTCTTACTGAGATGCAATTCTCAGGCCACACAATTCAACTATTCAAAGGGCACAGCTCAGTGGCTTTTAGGACATGCAAAGTGTTGTGTAACCATCACCACAATCTAGTTCCAGAACATTCCATCATCCCAAAATGAACCCCTCTCCCCAGCAGTCACCTCCACCCCCTCCCCAGCCCCTGACACCCACGAGCTCACTCTCTGTCTGTGGATCTGCCTGTTCTGGACGTTTCACGTCCGTAGGGTCACACACCGTGTGCCCTTCTGTCTGCTTCTCTCCCTGAGCGTCGTGTGTGCAGGTCCGTCCACGTGCAGCCGTGTCAGGGCCTCGCTCCTCTTCATGGCTGCATAATATTTCAGCCATAAAATTATAACAGATTTTAAGTCAGCGACGGCAGAGGCCCAGGGCTTCCAACGCCACAGACGCCGCCCCAGGGACAGCTGACGAGGCGGGGCGGATGAACTCAGCCAGGAACAACGAAAACCCAGGTGGGAAGTGACAAGTGCCAAGAGGGAGAAATAAATCACATGCACGGGAAACAGACGTAACTCACAATGCTGGCTATCGGGGCCGCCCGCGGGCAAAGGAGTAACTCTCACTCTTGTCACAGGCAGCTCTTCTTACGGCCTCGACCCCCACCCCATCCACAGGCTTTCTTCTTCTTTTTAAAATTGCGATATAATTCATACACCATAAAACCCACCCTCTGACAGTGTCCAAGGCAGTGGCTTTTAGGATATTCACAAGGTTGTGCAAACACCACACCATCTAATTCCAGGACACTGTCGTCGGCCCCCTGCAGAGACCCCGTGCCCATCAGCATCATGCGGGTCAAAGTTGTGTCTCCTCTGGGAATGGCGAGATCCCAAATAGCAAGAATCACGTGTGTTTCGCTTGCCATTGAGATTTACCTTTCGGGGAGCCCGGCCCACAGCAGGCGCTCAATAATTCTCGGGATTTTGCACAATCTGGTCGGGGCTAAGGAAACAGCCTGCAGAGCTGAGAGCATCTTGGGGACACGGGGCCGACCCCACAGAACTGGGGGACATTGGGCACATGGCCCTCCCACCTCACCTGTGAAGTGGGAACGCTGCCTGGGAAGCCCCGTGCATTCCTGCGGGCCGGGCGCACAGGCTGGGCTGGGGCAAGGCCTGTCACTCAGCCCCTGTTCTCAGCCGTGTTATCTGTCACCTTGAAAAAGGAAGACAAGAAACACGGATCGCAAAGCGAGAGCGCTCAAGGGTCTTCCACCGTCGATTTCCTGCTGGTTTCTCTGTCCCTTGTAATTCTGAAAGGTCTCCACGGACTTACAGCCTAATGTCACCAAGCGGTGGGCGGGGGACACAGCAGGCTGGACCCTCGGCTCCCAAACCCACAGGAGATTCGAAACAGCCAAACACAGGGCAGTGACACTGGATGCTTGGGGAGATGACAGGTCGATCCTTGACAAAGCAAGACGGGCCGGGAAGGAATCGGACCGCTCCGGACCCTTCAGAACCCATGGCCAATGAAATGCAGGAACCAGCCCTGGCTGCCACGCGATGTCACATCTGGGAAGGACCCAGGCAAGTCGAGTCCCACTTCGCTAGATCAGAGCTCCCCGAAGTTTTCAAAGGGTCTGCACAGCCGACACATATCTGCAGAGGCCTGGGGTGCGCGAACCCCACTGTCCCTCCAAAGTTCGGGGTCTGTCCCCCCTCGGCACTGTGGACATTGGGGCCGGGTCACTCTCTGGGGGGGCCGTCCTGGGCGCTGTGGGGGGTCGAGCAGCATCCCTGGCCCCCACCCACTCAATGCCAGGACCACCTCCAGTTGTGACAACCACAAACATCCCCAGATGTCACCCAGTGTCCCCTGTGGGGAGGAGGGTGGAACTGCACTACAGCTTCCGGAAGCTTCTATTTGAGATTCTGTGCCCGTCTCCACACAAGAGCTCATGAGCGGCTGCCACATCTGAGAGCCCTGTTCCCTTGTGAGGGGTAAATCCCTTTTGGGGCAGGACCCCGTGGGCCAGGAGAGGGTGGGGCGGAGAGAGAACCTGAACGTCAACTGTGGACTTTAGTTCATGAGGATGTATCAATGCTCCTCGATTGCTTTTTTTTTTTCTTGAGGAAGATCAGCCCTGAGGTAACATCTGCCACCAATCCTCCACTTTTTGCTGAGGAAGACTGGCCCTGAGCTCACATCCGTGCCCATCTTCCTCTACTTTATATGTGGGACGCCTACCACAGCATGGCTTGCCAAGCGGTGCCATGTCTGCCCCCGGGATCCGAACCGGCGAACCCCAGGCCACCAAGGCAGAATGCGTGCACTTAACTGCTGCACCACCAGGCCGGGCCCTGGCTCCTCAGTTGTAACGAAGGTCCCACAGGGACGCAAGATGGTAACACAGGGGAAAGTGTGTCTGCGTGCATGTGTCTGTGCGTGTCTGTGCGTGTGCAGGGGGACGGGGGTGCATGGGAACTCTCTCTACTTTCTGCTCACTTTTTCTGTAACCCGAAAATTACTCTAAAAAGTCCTCTCTGAAAGGAGGGTCTTGCACACATAAATTAGGAGTTATGTCAAGAACCAAGAATTCTGATTTTAGAAAGAAAGAAAGAGGGAGGAGAGAGCCCATCGCAGACTCACATTTTCCGAGCTGATTCCGCTGACGAGCTGTTGTGAACGGGACTCAGGAGAAGCCGGTCAGTCTTGGCCAAAGGGGTTTCCGACGCTTCCCCAGGGCCCCCGCGCAGCCTAACACAGGGCGAGGATCAGAATCTCCTGACCACTCGGGCCTGGATTAACGGGCACCGGAGCCACGTGCGGCCCGGGGACCTCGGCGGCCCCATGAGGAGATCGGAGAGCCCTAATGCCCTAATAGCATCAGCCCCACACGCTCTCCTCAGATTATTCGCAAATCCCATTAGGCCAATGGAAAGCAGATTCTGGCCGGCAGGGAGCTGATTTCCGCGAAGAGAAACCAGCCTGAGCGAGAGACAACCTCGTCTCCGTTCCCCCGTCACCGACGAGGCTCCTCTGCAGTTCAGCCTGGCCCTTGACCTGCTCCCACCGCCACGCCCAGCCGTCCATCCCGGAGACTCGATCCCCCCCCCAGCTCGGGGGTGAGGCGCTCAGCGAGGTCCGGCACGCATCTTTCTGCTCCAACACCGCCCGGAAAGGGGGACCCGGACATGCCCCTCTCATCCACCCGCCATGCGTCCATCCTCAAAGGTTTGTGGGGAGAAGCATGAAAGCAACGGAAGGAAGTGGACAAAAGCAATCCCAAGGGGGGGTTCCAGAAATCACAATTCTACCCAAAACGTCCTGAGAATGGACCGTGCTCAGGACTCCGAGACGGCTAACTCTTGGGGACATCGCTAAACCCATCACTTCATATAGGCATTGCTTTGTGAAGGCAGGTGGGGGTCCCCCCCTTTTTTTTTCTAGGGACATCAGGCAAATAAACTAATGTCCCCATTTTGACTGATTTTCAGAAATAAGTTTTCCCGCCGTGGCAGCTGGTCTCCAGTGACCCCGAGTCCTGACATCCACACCCCTGTGCCCTGTTCTGTCCTCCCACTCTGTAGCAGGGTCGGTCCGTGAGATCAAGAGAATGTGCCAGAATTGACAGGGCATCCCTTCTAGGTCCTAAAAGACACGTGGCTTCCGTGTGCTCCCTCGGGGACCCCTCGCGGCACGGAGAGCCAGCCAGCCGCCACGTCGCGAGCAGGCTCGAGCAGCGCCACTGCAAAGATTCAGGTGCCGAGGAACAGAGGCCTCCTGCCAACAGCCACACAGGGCAGCCATCCCGGAAGTGGTCCCTCCGGCCCCAGTTGAGCCTTCAAACGATGCAGCCCCGGCCGACGGGCTCTGCGACGCCCTGAGAGACGGCGAGTCCGACCCACCCAGTTCCCTCCCCCTTCCCGCCCCACAGAAACGGCGAGAGGATAAATGCTGGTTGTTTAAGTTTTGAGGGTGACTCGTTACGCAGCCCTGGATACTGATGCACCTGCCGTCTGGGCTGATGCGCCTGACCGCTCCACATGGGCGCTGAGCCAACCGCTCTGTTGTTGGAATGGCGAGCACGGAACAGCATCGGAGTTTTCATTTTCCTGTTTTCCCCACATCCATCGACCTGGTACTGGGGGGAGACACGAGAGCCCAACAGGACGCAGACAAATCAGTGGGGGAGAGGAGGACACCGGGGACAAGAAAATGAAGCCTTTGTGATTTTGCAAACACCACGATTCGAATGCCAGTGCCTGGTTTCCGAATCTGAACAAGCCCACTGCTCGTAGTGCTCCCCTCCTCTCCCGGCCCCCTCGGCGCTGTGACATCGGGGCCAGTCATTCTCTCTGGGGGGCCGTCCTGGACCCTGTAGGGGGTCGAGCAGGATCCCCGGCCCCACCCACTCGATGCCAGGAGCACCCCTAGTGTGACACCCACAGACGTTCCCAGACATGGCCTGGGGTCCCCCAGGGGGCAGGACCCCCAGATGAGACCCACGGTTCCCAGCATGCCCCTCACGGGCAGGGACTGCAGGACCCAGCATTTGGGGACAGGCACATCTCCCGAGGCCCGGCTGCAGGTCCCTCCTCTGGGAACCAAGTGGGTGGGCCCGGGGCGCCTGAGCCCCCCCCTTCCCACGCCACATCCCCCCGGGCGCGTGGCAGGAGCGCCTGGCCTCACGGCGGCTCGATATAGAAACGCAGCGCTGTCATTTATGCACCCGCTCCGGCGATCACCCTATCACCACGGCAACCATCTAAATCTGTCACCCTGACGAGCTCTGGCTGTTGCAAGTGAAGCGGGAGGAGAAGGCTGGGGACACAGGGGACAGCCACCCGAGCTCTGAGACCCGTGGGGAGGCACCCAGGGCCCCGGGCAGTCTGCTCCCAAGCCACGCTCTGCAGGGACTGACCCAGAACAGGCGCCATCACACCCCTAGGCAGACAGGACAAAAGGGCGCGGCGTGCTTGACCCCAGGGGTTAAAGGTCTCTGGGAGCCGAGGAGGACGAGGGCAAAGAATGCTGCCCTCACATCTCTGATCTTGGTGCTCAGAGGCCGCCCACCTCTGTGTAACGTGGGGGCCACCCCGGTCTACACCGTCTGACCATCAGGAATTTATTCTGGTGTCTATGTGAGCAGGGATCGAATCAACTTTTTCCTACACATTTAATGGAGGGTCCCACCGTTCGGCACTGCGGACATCGGGGCTGAGTCATTCTCTGTGGGGAGCCGTCCTGGGTGCTGTGGGGGGTCGAGCAGCATCCCTGGCCCCCACCCCCTCGATGCCAGGAGCTCCCTCAGTAGTGACACCCACAGATGTCCCCAGACATGGCTCAGTGTCCCCTGAGGGACAGAATTGCCCCACTGGGCTAGGCAGCGAGCATCGCACCCCTGCCACTTGGAACTGTAATATATGGAGGGACGAGCAACTGATTTGGGAAGACGACCAATTTCCGACCAAAAAAAAAAAAAAAGGAAGAAAGAAAAAATGTGTACAAACGGATTTCTTTTTCCACTCAAAATGAAAATAGCTACACTGAGTCCCACGGAACGGGGGTGGGTGGGGACACAGATTCGCGCATCAGGGAGGCTGCACAGCGGCGTGCTGGCATTATTATTTAGAGCTGCTCCCTCTTGTCTTGTTGACAAGATCAGGGTCCAGCAAAGTGCTTCTGCGAAGGGCCAGGGGGTAAACATTTCGGGCTTCATGAGTCACATGGTCTATGTCGCTACTATTCGACTCGGTTGTCATGGACTCATGGGCGTGGCCGTGTGCCAATAAAACTTTATTTACAAAAGCAGGTGGCTGGTATTCAGCCCCCGGGCGGTAGTTTGAGACCTCCGGACCAGAAGACCGTCAATGGGAAAATGGCACTATTTTACCATGAATGCTCATATCCAGGCACCAGGGCAGAGCCAGCCTCCCAATCTTCCATCCTGAAATCAGGTCCCGGGTCAGACGGACGAGCTCCAAGCTGCCCTCACTGTCACCCGGCCAAAATGCTCACAGACCATCCAGCCACCCCAAACGCAACCCCAGAGGCCTCACTTCTTCTATAGGCAGAAGATAGCCGGTGCCTTCCCATCACCTCGAAATATCCATCGCCCAACTTGTGTTCATAAATACCTCATCTTTATTAACTGGCCAGGAAACCTTGGCTGCAAAGGGTACCCAAAATATCTAGATTCGGCCAGCAAAATTTTCCCATTGTTCTGGACAGGGCATGTTATCACCTGCAAAATCGTCGTGGGGAACGTCCCCTAATAATCCATCCGGAGAGTGGGAGATGGTTTCCTGTGTATGGAAAGTCTGAGAAACCATCACAGCCCAGGGGGGCCTGGGGCAATGTGACAAATGAATGTCACAGGGCGTCCCAGATGGGTCACAGGGGAGAAAAAGGGCGACAGGGCAAAGTTAAGGAAATCTGAATAAAGTGTGGACTTTGGTTAGTAAGAACAGATGCATGTGGGTTTCTTCATGGTGTCGAACGTGCCAGACCGAGGTAGGGTGCTCACGATGGCGGGAGCTGGGTGTCAGGTACGTGGGGACTCTCTCTGTACCGTCTTCCCAATTTTTCTCTGAATCTAAAACTATTCTAAAATGAAAGTTTATTTAAAAAAAAAGAAAAAGAAAAGGGAATAATGACAGGCAATTAGCTCCTTGTGCTGGAGAATGCTTTAAAATGTGACTGAGGGAAGATTAAGTTCCCATGACAGCATCTAATAATGAGATGATTATATAAAGCCGACAAAAGAGAGATGCTAAAAACAGGATATGCTAATTGGCAGGGAAGTTCGCTCTTAGGAAAGGAATGAGCAGGGGGAGAAAAGACAAGGGCGGGCTGAGTGGTTCCTGTGGGAGCCGTGTGGACCCGAAACAGGCGCTGCTGCTGGAGGAAGCCTCTGGAACATTCCAGAAAGATGCAAGCAACGTGGTGCATTCAGCCAGGAGGCTGTGGAGCCCAGCCTGGGTCTGGCCAAGGAGGCCCGCCCGGTTCCCGGGGCGCGTGCCATCGTAAGTGTGGGCCACTGCTGGGGTGCTGGGGGCTGGCGGCACACCAGCCCGCCGGCCTGTGAGGCCGGGGTGTGTGGACTGTGCTGTCATTGCAACCCCACTCTACGTGGACACAGCGGAGGCTACTGCTCTGAGCTGGGCGCTCTCGGGAACCACGTTCACCCAACCGGGCAAGGTCAGCCTGCGGCCCTGGC
This sequence comes from Equus asinus, assembly GCF_041296235.1. Classification (NCBI taxonomy): domain Eukaryota; kingdom Metazoa; phylum Chordata; class Mammalia; order Perissodactyla; family Equidae; genus Equus; species Equus asinus. Next base: position 13,253,056 of record NC_091809.1, read on the forward strand.
ACAGCTTGAGGTCCCCAGGCTGAGACCTACAGAACGTTCTCTAATTTGCAAGTCACCTTAGTCCATGCTTTCTGCCCCCCACCTCCAACACTGCAGACATTGGTGGCCCTCCCGGGCGCTGTGGGGGGTTGAGCAGCATCCCTGACCCCCATCCACTCGATGCTAGGAGCTCCCCCAGTGTGACAACCACAGATGTCCCCACACGTGGCCCAGTGGCAAATATGGAAACCATTTGCTCTGCACAAGTAACTCCTGGGCGGTCAGCACTGGACTGCGCCCGACACTCAGAGACCACACCATGGACACTGAGTGATGCAATGAGACCAAAACGCAGGCCCAAGCGACCTGGACCTCACTGTGTCACGCCTTCAATGAGCTCCAAGCGTGTTCCAAATGCACGGTTTGCTGGGGGTGGCGGGGGGGTCTGTTTTTCTTTCCTGAAACCTGCTCACTTTGCCATGGGACCCTCACCCACTGCACTTACTCCCTGGGGCGGCCGGAACAAAGGACCCCAGATGGGTGGCTTAAGAACCCAGGAAATGATCCTCTCCCAGTTCTGGAGGCCGGAAGTGCGAGATCAAGAGGTTGCAGGGCTGGCTCCTTCTGCGTCCGGGAGGGCGAATCCGTCCCACGCCTCGCCCAGCGTGGGGGGGTCTTCGGAAATCCTCGGCTTATAGAAGCATCACCCTAATCTTGTGTCTGTCGTCACATGGCTGTCTCCCTGTGTGTCTGTGTCTTCACGTGGCTCTCTTATAAAGACACCAGTCACTGGATTGAGGGCCCACCCTAATCCGGTGGGAGTCATTTTAGCGAACTGCATCTGCAAAGACCCTCACTGCAAAGACCCCAGGCCTGGGTACTGGGGGGGGGGTCAAGACTTGACTGTCCCCCTTGGGAGACCACAACTCAACCCACAGCATCCCCTCTTCAGCCTCTTCAGCATCTCCCAGCTTCACCTTATCCCCCCCACTCTCCTGACCCCGACATGCACTCGCCCCTGAGCCTGGGACCCCTGCCCTCCCTCCTTGTCCACCTGACCCCGGCCCTAGGGTCACCTGCTTTGTGGGGCCTTTTCTGGCCGGCCCAGGGGAATGATGGCCGTCTGGATGGAAGAAGGCCCGAGGGCCACTCCCCATTATCTGTGGACGCCGGTGGCTCTGAGCCTCACGTGGCTCGCAGTGGGCAGCGTGTCCTTCACACTAATCACAAAGGGCTCCGTAACCTTCGCCTGCCTGCATTCCAACATGCTTTTCTGATTTACAGCCACCCCCCCGCGGACTCGGTGCTGCGAGCGAGCTCTGCATGGGGACATTCTCCCTCGAGGGCTGAGGAGGGGGCCCCGCTGAGCTCCGGTGCCCGTCCCGGGGTCACGAGTTTGAGGTGGCCCCCAGGGTGGGCAGGGGACAGCAATCTGGGGCCCTGGAGAGACGACACCTGGCTCGCTGGAAGGGGACACAGCTCCCGGCCCCAGCTCTGTCACCACACGGGAAGATGTCATCAGCTCTTCCAATTATCCCGAGAAACTGGAGGGTTTTGATTGTATAATCTCCTGATGTTTACACACTGGCAATAATTCAAAGCTAAAAGCACGGGGTTCTGGCTCTGCTGGGGGATCAAGGTCAACACGGAGAGTGGTAAGTCACGCGGACAAGCACGTGCCCCGGGGGCAATGTGACAAGAAGGGCACCTCACCTCGGTGTCTTCCTCCCCAAACCCATAACCCTGGTCTGATCACGAGAAAGCACTCGACAAACTTAGACTGGGGGATGTCCTGCAGGACACCAGCCCAGTTGTCCTCAGGACCGTCAAGGTCATCAAAAACAAGGAAAGCCTGAGAAACCGCCCCAGCCCAGAGGAGCCTAGGCAGACGTGACCACTCACTGTCATGTGGGGTCCTGGGACAGAAAGGGGACATTAGGGGGAAACTAAGAAAATCTAAATAGAGCGTGGACTTTAGTTAATCATAACATATCGCTACGGGGTCAGTAATTGTGACAAATGTCCCACACTAACGTACGACCTTAACAACAGGAGAAAGTGGGTGTGGGGTATACGGGAACTCTCTGTACTGTCTTCGCAGCTTTTCTGTAAATCCAAAACTACCCCAAGATAAAAAGCTCATTTTAAAGAAAAGCTCGCAAACTATAAATTGGGTATTGTACCGTAATAAACAGCAGGGCGTTCACAATTTCCTTATAATTTGCTGTTAGAAGGTCTCAATTAGTCTTCCAAACATTGGCTTGTTCTCAAAAGAGACGCCAAATAAATATAAACACAGAGCCATGATAGATTTTTAGAAATTAAAAAACCACCGGGTGGGTCAAGCTCCTGCGCGTGTGGCCAGGATTTAGTCTATGACCCACCAGACCCACGTCGGGGAGAAGGTGGGAGCCCCTTCAAGCAGCCCGCCATGGCACAGAGGGGCACGGGGACCCCCAGCCCGCACCAGCCTCCAAGCCCAGGAGGACCACAGAGCCACGTCTGCGGCCACCACTCCTGAGCGGAGACAGTGACCACTGCGTGCCCGGCTCTGAGCTGGGGGCCTGGGGCATCTCGATGTCATTTCACCTCATGTCAATATGGCTGGAAGGTCAGGAACCACCCCCTTTTGTATTTCAGGGGAGGAAAAAGCTGTTTAAAAATAAAAAGCTAGGGCCGGCCCGGTGGCACAGTGGTTAAGTGTGCACATTCTGCTTCGGTGGCCCGGGGTTCGCCGGTTCGGATCCCGGGTGCAGACATGGCACCGCTTGGCAAGCCATGCTGTGGTGGGCGTCCCACATATAAAGTAGAGGAAGATGGGCACGGATGTGAGCTCAGGGCCAGTCTTCCTCAGCAAAAAAAAAAAAAAAGAGAGAGAGGAGGATTGGCAGTAGTTAGCTCAGGGCTAATCTTCCTCAAAAAAAAAAAAAAAAGAAAAGAAAGAAAAGAAAATACAATTTAAAGAAATGACTGCTGAAGAAGTGATGTGCTAAAGATGACTTCCGCAGAGAAGGCGGGCAGAGAAAGGGGGGACAGGAGGAAGCTTCACGACGAGGATGGAAAAACGAAGGCAATCACTAACATAGACCAATATGAAAAACGGAAAGCCAGCCACGGCTGGGGACAGAGGGTGGCACTCAAGTTATGAAACCACACAAGGTGGCCACTGTGGACACTCCCATGGGAAACACGAGGACAGACTTTAATTCTTTGAGAGCAGTTTTTTATGGCTGCTCATATATTTACATGGAATCGATATACCAATTGATGAACCAATTTCCTTACTATTTAGACCGTTGCCAATTTTTGCTTTATAAGTAACGCCGTAGCGAACATCTTTAGGCCCACCTCCAATTCCTTCTCTGGTATACATTTTCAGAGATGGCGTTACGGGATCCGAGAGCATTAAATATTTTTAAGGTTCTTGAAAACATACTAAATTACCGTTGAGAAAGATTATGCCATTTTCTTTCATCCTTCTGTCCACACCCTTGTCAACACTGGTATTATCTTTTATTAATCGTCACCTATTTTAAAGGTGAAAAATAGAATCTGCTTTTTTTTTTAAATAAGCTTATTTTGGAATAGTTTTAGATTTGCAGGAAAGTTCCAAAAGTGGTAGACAGCTCCTGTACACCCGTCACCCGGCTTCCCCTAAGGCTGACGACTCACATAACCAGGGTGCATTGGTCACAACTAAGCCACCAACGTCACTATGTTACTATTAACCAAACAGCACAGTTTATTCAGATTTCCCTGGTTGTCCACTGATGGCCCTTTTCTGTCCCTGGATCCCGTCCCAGAATACCATATTGCATTTTTTACACTTTCTATATGTTATCCTTGATCCTTAAAACAACCTTGCAAGCTAAGGTTTAACATTTCCATTTTGCTGATGTCAAGATGGAGGTTCAGAGAGGTTAAGCGACTTGCCAAAGTCACACAGCTGGCGAGTGGCACAGCCCGGATGCCACCCACGCCTGAGAGACCCCAAGCCCAGGACTGCTCCTACCCTCTCGCCCCAACCGACGTACCCCCTCCAAACGCGCAAAGGCTGGTCTCTAATCCTCCATGAACACACGCGGGGATCCAAGTTGGGTGATTAACCAACAGAACAGAATTAAGTAGACATCCTTCCCTTTAAAGAGCCACCTTGAGAGACGATTTCAAAGCAGTGTGGCACCTCGGGACGTTTCCAGAGGCATCCTCAGAAATCACCTTCAGAAACAGAGTAAAAATCTGACACCTAAGAAATACAGTCCCGTGACTTAGCAATGATAACATCTCCCGTTCAACCAAAATGGACCCGGTACCCACTGGGCCATCTACGTTATTCACTGGTGAACGACCTTTGGCCGGGTGGAAGGCACTCTAAGACGGTCCCCCAGCATCGTCAACTCCTGGTACTCACGCCACGTGCCATCGCCTCCCCCTGAGTGTGGACACGACCTGGGACTTGCTTCTAGCCGCCAGAGTACGGCCAAGGCAACGGGACGTCACTTCCAAGATTACCTTATGTAAGAACATAACTGCCGTCTTGCTAGCAGCCTTTCCCCTTTGCTGCTGTGGGGAAGCGGGCTTCCACGCTGGGGAGGCCCACCGGCCAGCAGCCAAAAAACCGAGAGCGGCCTCCAGCCAACAGCCAAGGAGAAAGGAAACCACGCCAACGGCCACACGAGCGAGCGAGCTTGGGAGCGGATCCTGCCCCAGCAGAGACAAGACTACAGCCCAGACAGACAGCTCAGCTGCAGCCCAGGAGACCCCGAGCAAAAGACCCTGATCCCCGACCCTGGAAACTGGGAGACGATAAATGAGAGCTGTTTCGAGCCACTAAGTGCGGTGACTTGCTACGTGGCCTTTACGGATTCATACAGGTTGTTCCCCAAATTGCAATCTACCCGCGAAAGATAAAAATCTGAAATGCGTTTCAAATATACAAATCTGTGTCTGTGAAACGGACAAGAGCGGTGTGGCCACGCGTAAAGGCAATCTCGATGGCAGCACTGTCAGACAGACAGTCTCATGAGGTGACTGAAAACGGAGAGGACACCAGCTCCGAGGGGAAACCTGGGGGTGTTGCAGAAAATAGAGATATCCTTAGTTGACACTCCTAACTCGGATTTTCGCAGTCTACAGCATGCACGACATCGGGGGTTTTTCTACGTTACCGGGTTTGAAAGCAGTGCTGGTGCATATCACCAAACAGAAAAACGGATTCAGAAAACAATGCTGTGCATTATATATATCACACTCCTTTCCCTAAAACAGAACTGTTATCACGCCTCCCCCTCTGGCTGAGACGAAAATGGATAAAAAACCAGATTTTCAGACGTTTGGGACTGGCAATGTTTTAACACACGGAAAATGCTACACGGCTTGCAAACTGCTTTCTATTCTTCAAACGCATCATCTCCAACCGTGCCAACCGCCCCACGGGGGGACACTTTCGTCAATGAACCAAAACAGAGCACGGTCCCTGGAGACAGACGCACGGTGGAAACTAAAGGGCGTCTGGGCCGCGGAGGGAGAATTAGACCCCCGAACCATCACGGGAAACGGGAGTCCGGCTTCCATGAAAATCGAGGCTCAGGGAACACGTCGGGGGGGCGGGGAACGCCACTGCCAAGTTCAGCGTTATCTGCTAAAAGCTCGCAACCCCGAAGATCAGGAAATGCTGGCCAGCGAGGAGAAAGACAGGTCGCTCAGAGGTCAAGAAGCAGGCGACATTATTTAGCAAAGCGGGCTGGTGAGAGACTAGAGCTATCAGACGGCGTGGCCCCTCTCCGAGGACAGCCACAACCTAAATTTTTTCCTGTGTGGGGACTCCATGTAGAACTCTGGGGAAACACTTATCCAGGGTCCTATAGGGTAGGAAGAAAAACGCATGAAAACATATATTCCTTGCGTGGGAGTTCTCAATGGGGGAAGACGGACAATTTTCCCCCGGGGGGGGACGCTGGTGACATCTGTGACTGTCACACTGGGGGAGCTCCTGGCATCGAGTGGGTGGGGGCCAGGGATGCTGCTCAGCCCTCCACAGCGCCCAGGACGGCCCCACAGAGAGTGACCGGCCCCATGTCGGCCGTGCCGGGGGGGACCCTGCCCCCGTCTGGCTGTCAGGTCTAAAGGGACTCATTCATCTTTATTACAGACTCAAATCCGTGTCATCACCGCAGAGGAAAAGCGGCTGCTTAATTACATTTCCATAGGTGCCACCAAGAATTTTTCCAGAGAAGACGATCTTGGGAACATCATGTGGAGATAAAACATCCCAGGACAGACCCCCACAGGGAGTGACCGGCCCGATGTCACAGTGCCGAGGGGGGACCCTGCCTTATAGGAAAGGAGTCTGGAGGAGAAGGCACGGTGTGGAGGGTCAGAGATGTGGAGGGCCGGGACCACACCTCCAAGATGACCTCACCAATGACAACCCCGTGGGGCAGGAGACAGCACACACAGCACTTGCAACCCTCTCACCTCGTCACCCCCGTAACTTGGAGCTGAGTTTCATTACGGCCCCATTTCACAGGAGAGGAAAGGACGGAGCGGGGCCCCAGGGAAGCTGGGAAGGGCTTTGCCGTGGGCTGGCCCCTGACTGACACCTGGGGTCCCCACCCGCTCACTCTATGACCTGGCACAGGTTTCACAACTGCTCAGCTTTCCAGCTGCTTTAAAATGGGGCCAGCGACACCCACCCTCAAATGCTTAAGGTGGGGTCTCTCCCCGTGGGAGCTGCAGACTTTTGGCACTAGCGTCTCGGGCACACACCGTCCGCTGCCGGACTGGGGCATGGAGTGGAAACACTGATAAAGGAGACGCCACAGGATGCGACCCCCTCCCCGGGGATGACGCGGCTGCCACCTGGCGGGTCGTCTCCCCGGGTCCTCCTCCACCGCGTCTGGCTCAGCTCCCTGGACAGTCACCTGTTGTGGGGGCAGAGCAGCCAAGTGACCAGACCGAGTCCTTACTCTGCTCCCACCAGGGGCCTGACCTGAGACAGGGGGATGAGAGGCACATGCATCAGTTTCCCCACCTGCAACACAGATCAGGGGTCCAATGAGGGGTTAACATATCCTAATTTTAGCTATAATAAAAGATCAATAATCATATTAACAGTGATTACAGCAACCGCAGTGATCACCTGCCCACCCCCACCCAGCTCACTGCCTCACACACCATCTCAACCCTGAGGATGATCCTGGGCGGTGAGTCCTATTCCATTTTGCCCACACAGACACAGAAGCAGAGAGGTTCAATGTTCTGCCCAAAATCACACAGAGAGGAAGTCATCCAGTGGCTAAGAAAGGAATTCCAGCCCCGAAGCCTCACTATTCCACGTAAGGCTCTCTACATTCCAGAATGTTCCGGAATGTTCTGGAAGGTTCTGGAAAGTTCCATAATTCTCGACCTTTTACCTCTTACCTATCTTACTCCCTGGATCCCTCTTCCTCAAAGGAGGATAGATGTTTATCCTACATCTTCCCCTTACTGCTTTCTCCCGGGGACCCGGGAGCACCTTCCTTCCTTCCAAACCTAAGTCACACGCGTGGCCGGTTAAGGCCGGGGGCTGGCAAGACCTAAATCAAAGGTGTGACTGCTCGGCAGCCCCAGACGCGCAGAGGAATTCATGCCCTTGTGCCAGACTCACAAGGACGCGAGGCTTAAAACAAGCACAAGACAGAGGTCACCACTCCACCAGGGTTGATCTCAGGAGGGAGGGGCCCTCGCAGGGAGAAAAACAGGGTCGCGCCCCCACTGAGGACTGTCAACGGTCTCATGCCCTGAACTGTCACCGCCTAGACTAACAGATGCTTTTTCTGGTAAAACACACAAAATACAAAATTTATGACTTTAACCATTTTAAAGTGTACAATTCAATGGCATTTGATGTACTCACTATATTGTGCAACCATCATCTCTCTCTAGTTCCAGAACATTCCATCACCCCAAAAGAAGCCCCGTCCCCATCAGCAGTGACCCCCATGCCCTCCCCAGCCCCTGGCACCCACAAGCCCGCTCTCTGTCTGTGGATCAGTCTGTTCTGGACGTTTCACGTCAATGGGGTCACACACCGTGTGTCCTTCTGTGTCTGCTTCTCTCCCTGAGCGTCGTGTGTTCAGGTCCGTCCACGTGCGGCTGTGTCGGGGCCTCGCTCCTTTTCATGGCTGCGTCATATTCCAGTGTGTGGATGGACACGTTGTGCTTATCCACTTGTTTGTGGATGAACATTTGAGGCGTTTCCACCTTTTGGCGGCTGTGAATCAGGCTGCTAGGAATGTGCACATACAGGTTTTTGTGTGGATGTATAGTCTCAATTTTTCTGGGTGGACACCTAGGAGCGGAAATGCTGGGTCAGACGGCAACTCCATGTTTAACCTTTCGAGGACCCACCAGACTGTTCTCCACAACGGCGGCACCGTCGCCATCCCCACCGGCTGGGCACGAGGCGCTGGTCTCTCCCCATCCTCACCGACACTTGTAACAGTGTTGTTCCGATCCTTGCCGTCCTGGCGGATGTCAAGTGGTGTCTCACCGTGGCTTTGATCTGCGTTTCTCTGAGGACTAACGACGCTGAGCATCTTTTCACGTGAGACCACCGGTCTGTAATACTAGGAGGCGGGTGCCCCAGAGCCAGCCTGGCACACGCAATTAAACGACCAGAAGGGAGCATGGCTGGTTCCGTCACCAACACAAAAAACCAGGCAGCCTGATCAGCAGCTTTGTCTCCTGCAAGAGCCACAAAGTGGAGGAGCCTGGGGCTGGGGACCCTCCCGGCTCAGCTCCCCTGTTTGGAGCCTCAGTTTCCTTAGCCGAAGACAGACACTCAGAGGGGCACCTGGGGGCACTGCTCTTGGGGCCACTGCCGCCCTGGGTGGGAATCATCACAAACAATGTGAAAATGCAAGACAGGAGCAAGCAGCGCGTCACGGGAAACTTGACCTGGGTCGGGAGGGGGAGGGGGAGAAAGATGGAGCTGCGGCCACGGGGGAGAGAAGGCGTCATCATAGCCTCAGAACATTCTAGCACATTCTGGGAGATTCCACCCTGGGCGGACGGAATAGGACCCCACTAAAGAAATGGAGCTGACGCAACGATAACGGGAAGCTCGTCTGAGAGGCATGGGGTGAGAACCCTGCGTTGTGGGCTCGGCCGTGGGCCGCCGTGCATTGTGCGGCTGGAAACTCCATCGGCACTAATGGTCCAGTGCAGCCCGCGAGCAGGGGGCACTGTGATCCCGTGTTACAACGAGAAAAAGAAGCTGGGAGGACGCAAATTTTATCTGTGATGCTATTTCCTAAACTGTATGAGTTTCCTGCAGCGGCTGTAACAAATTACACAAACATAGTGGCTTCAAACCACACACATTGATCATCTCAGGCTCTGGGGTCAGGAGTCCTAAACCCAGGGCGGGTCCCCCCAGAGGCCCCAGGGGAGGAGCGTGTCCCGCCTCCTCCAGCTTCCAGAGGTGCCGCGTCCTGGGCTCGGGGCCCCTTCCTCTGTCCGCACGGCCAGCAGCGCAGCATCTCCATCTCGGCCTCTGACCCTCCCGCCTCCCTCTGCTCAGGACCCTGGGATGACCCTGGGCCCTGGGAATCCACGGTCACCCCCATCCCAGGGGCCTCGACTTAACCCATCTGCAGAGTTCCCTCTGCCTCGTGAGGTGACACGTCCACAGGGCCCTGGGACCAGGACGGGACCATCTTTGGGGTCCATCACTCTGTCTACCACAGCTTGCTTCTGTTTCTTTCACCCCCCCCACAAGCTTTTATCTGAAGAAAGCCATTTTTTCGGCACATTTAACCCCTGCCAACTACTGTTCCTACATTCTATGTGGTCTTCCCAACTGCCCTTGACGCAGGAGCTTCTTCTAAAGATAAAGCAAACAAACCAACAGAAACTGAAACTCAGGCTAAAGAAAACGGGGCAGGTCCCCCGGCGACGGCACAGCAGAGGTGGCCAGGAGTAGGGAGGTGAGAGACGTCTAGAAAACGCTGGACACGAGGGCAGGTGGAGGGCAGGGGAGATGAAGAGGTGGCCGTCGGAGGGGCGGGCACAGAGCTAGCAAGGAGAGTTTGTCAGAGAGCGAGCGGAGGGCATTCGAGGCCAGAGCACACAGGCGTGAGACCCCAGGGGCGCGAGGGAGAAAGATGGACTGTGCCGAATGTGCGACAGAAGCTGCCCGGGGCAGGCGGGTGGGCGGAAAGGCGCAGGGACGCTGAGCAGAGCCGAGGGTGGGGGCGGGGAGCCGACCAACGGAATCGGCCAGAGGAACACAGATTCTCCCAAGGCCCCCGAGGGCTGAGCTGCGAGAAAAGCTGCAAATGGACCGAAATCCCACCGGGCACAGAGGCACAAGCCATTTATGGGTCTAAAAATAGATGATGGGCGCCCGACGCCACTCCTGGTGTCCGCCCAGAACGGAAAGCGTCCGTCCACAACAAAACCTGCACACGCATGTTCACAGCAGCACGATGCATGATGGCCAGAGGGTGGACGGATCAACACAATGCGATATGTTCACACAGTGGAATCTTATTCAGCCATAAAATAGGAACATGGACAGACCTGCACACACGACACTCAGGGAGAGAAGCAGACACAGAAGGACACACGGCGTGTGACCCCATGGACGTGAAACGTCCAGAACAGGCAGATCCACAGACAGAGAGTGGGCTCGTGGGGGCCAGGGGGTGGAGGTGATGCTGATGGGGACGGGGCTTCTTTTTGGGGCAATGAGAATGTTCCAAAATTGCCTGTGGTGATGGTTGCCCACATCCGTGAATATTCTAAGAACCCACGAATGGTACCCTCTCAGTGGGTGAATTGTACGGTACGTGAATGATGGCTCCAGAAAGCTGCTAAAAGACACAAATTCTACCAGGCATAGAAGCAACCCACTCCTCGCTCCCTGGCGCCCCTCCTTCACCTACCCCCCTCCTTCATTCAACCAAGCAGCAAGCGATGGAAACACTTTGCAAACCACCCCTTGCGTGGGTCTCCCCAAATCGCACCTCATCATCTCCCTCCTGACAGGCTGTCCTGTGACGTTCCCGTCCTCCGACCAGCTGACCCAGCTGAAAAAGTACCCACGGGACACGCAAATCAAAGCCACGTGAGACCCTGCCTCACCCCACCAGGGCCGCTACACTCGGAGATGGACCATCAGAAGGACTGACGGGGGTGTGGAGAAACCGGAGCCCTTGGGCGCTGCTGGTGGGAGGGAAGACGGTCCGGGGGTTTCTTACTGTTACTAAGTTGATTAAATGACCCAGCAATTCCACTCCTAGGACTCCCCCAACGTGAAATGAAAACATACGTGTTATCTACACAAAGATTTACACATGAATGTCCACAGCAGCATGATTCACAGAAGACTAAAGGTGGAAGCGCCCCCAGTGTCCGTGGATGGATGACAGACACACACAGTGTGGTCCATCTGGACACTGGAATATTATGCAGCCGTGAAAAGGAAGGAGATCCTGATGCCTGCTCCAACGTGGAGGGACCTGAGGACGTGATGCTCAGGGACATGAGTCAGACACAGAAGGATACGCACTGTGTGGTCCACTCACAGGAGGTCCCCGGAGGAGCCACATTCACAGAGACAGAAAGTGGAGGGGGGGCCAGGGGCTGGGGGAGGGGTGGGAGTCAGTGTTTCATGGGGACAGAGCTTCAGTTCGGGAAGATGGAAAGTTCTGGAGATGGATGGTGGGGATGGTTGCATAACTATGTGAATGTGCTTCACGCCGCTGAGCTGTGCAGTTAAAAACAGTTGAAATGGTGAATTTCATGTCATGTGTAATTCACCGCATTAAAACCAAACAAAGCGGAGTGGGGAGAAGCGGACGGGGCTAGGTGCGTGAGGACGTCCGAGCTGTACTGGGCAGAGACTGACGGCTGGTGAGAAGCGAACGGGACTCCGTCTGGCGTATGGCAAATGCTGGATCCACAGTAACCACCATGACCGACAGGTCCCCTCCCCCTGCGGTGGGGGACACGGCAGAGGACACTGTTGTACACCCAGCACCTGGCAACATCCCGCCGTTGTTTGCTGAGTAACAGGACGCCACGGAGGAAAAGGCCTCACTCGGCGCAACAAAGGGTGCCACGCGCTGTCCCAAAGGGGCTCAGAGGACATCCTGCTCTCCTTCTCTGGGGAGATCTCCCACTGCCACCCGTTTAAAGGACATGCCAGCCACCCCCGCCCCGCCACTAAGCAGCCTGCTTTCCAGCAACCCTCTGCTCCCGCCAGACACTCCATCGACATGTGAGCGGAGACCAGGGGGTCACTCTGCGAGGCAGGCGGACCCGGGCAGGAGGGCAGGGACACTAGCGCTGTCAGGGGCTCTCCGATCCTTGGGCCACCTGTGTGGCAACTGTCCCCCTGGATCGAAAGCCTCTCTCCTTTTCTTAGAATGTGGTGCCTCACGCAAAGCTGCGCCAAACACTCCGGGCCGGCTTATGCCGACTTCAGTCACGCGCTCGGGACCGGCCGTGCCCCACCGCCCCCCCCAACGTGGATATGGGACGGACGGGACCCATGTGTCTCCCATCAGAAGGATGACATTTCTCCCAACAGCCTGCGGTGTCTGTGGCCACCACCTCTGAGACGATGAATCTCGGTCCCCAAAACCATCTCCAGGAGCACAGCCGTCATCGAGCACGTTTACCCCACGCTGCGCAGAGCGAAGGCAAAGTTTGCAGCACAGAGGGTGGCAAATTGGCTCGGGGAGCACAGGGGGTGTTCTGGGGGGGCCCGGGGTTCCCTCGGCAGGTTAGAGGCCAACGGAGACTAATCGCGGCCTCTGAGTACCTGGTGGGCGGGTCAGCACTGCCCGGGCCAGGTGGTCAGGGTCAACCTCAGGGCGACGTCATGTGGGTGTCAGGGACTGCTGTGGGAAGCGACCAGAAGGGCATCTCACCTTGGTGTGTCCTTCCCCAAAACCCATAACCCTGGTCTGATGACGAGAAAATGCCAGACAAACCCAGATCAGGGGGCGTCCTGCAAAACTGACCGGTCCTGCTCAAGATGCCCAGGTGTGAAAGACAAGGTACGTCGGAGGGACTGTCACAGCCCAGAAGGGCCGGTGGAGACGGGAGAGCAATGTCTGTGCCATCCTGGATGGGGTCCCCAGGCAGCAAAAAGACATGGGGAAAAGCAGTGACATCGAATAAAGTATGGAGTTGAGTGAACGGTCATTCACCGTGTGAATGTCAGAGTGTGGCGACAGCCTGGGGACGCGAGATGTTAGCATTGGGGGGAAGCTGGCGGAGGGGCACCCGTGGACTCGGTAGTGTCTTTGTGACTCTTCTGTGCATCTAAAATTAGTCCCAAGTAAAAAGTCAATCATGAAAAACCCAAACAGTTCTGGGAGCTCAGGCCACTGTCTTTCTCAGAGACGACACAGACGGGGGTTGTGCGGGGTCAGACGGAGCCGTGGGGATGGGAATGATGGTATTTCATGCCCCATTTCACGGCCCGGGAAGCGGAAGCTGAGGGCGAGAGGGGGCTTTGCCAATCTGGGAACAAGAGTCAGAGCGGAGACAGGAACAAAGGTTCTGGAACCGGGTTCCCGTCCTTCTGCGCCCCAAACCTGCGAGCACGTGTGTGAGGTGTGCGAACATCACTGATGCGATTTGGTTTTCTTTATGGAGCAACGGGGAGCGTCCTGGAACCCAGTGAGAGAGAGAGACAGAGACAGATGGAGAAAGAGATAGATAGAGAGAAGAGAGAGAGGGAGAGAGAGGGGGAGAGACAGACAGAGACAGAGACAGAGAAAAGAGAGGGAGAGACAGAGAGACAGAGACAGACAGAAACAGAGAAAAGAGAGGGAGAGACAGAGAGAAGAGAGAGGAGCCATCTATTTTTTTAAACAACAAAGGCCCAGCCCATCCACAAAGCCCCACCCAGCCTCATTTCCTCCCCATCACCTCCTGCTGACAGTCAAAATTCAAGTCAAAAATAGCCCATTTCCTAAGTAGCAAGTTACAAAAAAAAAAAAAAAATTTAAAAATCTTCCATTTCTTGCCCCAGCCTCAAATACGGAAAAACCAGCCTCCGTGAAGAGAAGGGCGTTTCTCAGTGGGGTGAGTGTCACCGAGCGGCAGCCTCGGCTCCGGGCCCAGGAGAGGAAGCCACCGTTGTCATTGAACCCTCTCTGAGACTCCTGCTCGGGCAACCGCGACTCTCGGAACATCGTTCTCAGAAACACACACCGCCTGGCGTCAGAGGTGTTCGTATGAATGTGCGTTTGGATTCACTGTGCTGCTGTTGTATTTATTTTCTGTGCTTTTTGGGGGGGTTATTGCATAAAGCTGTAAGCACAAACATTTAAACGGAGGTCCATGTTTGCGCATCTTTAAGCAACAAGGTGATAAACATGAGTGACATTGGACAGTGTGATCTATTTCTGAGTTTTGGATGCCACAGTTCATCAAATCCAGGGGCCCATTATTTCTAAGCTGTGCTGTTATGTCTCGTGACATGAAACAAAATAAATGGTCAATCATACTCCTCCCACAAAGGGCCAGAGAATCAATATTTTCAGCTTTGCCAGCCACACGGTCTCCTATGTTGCAGCGTGAAAGCTTTATTTCTGGACACCGAAATGTGGACTCTGCATGATTTTCACGTGTCAGGACATAACATGCTTCTTTTGATGTTTTTTCCAAACATTTAAAAATGTAAAAGCCATTCTCAGCTCAGGGGCGGTATAAAAACAGATCATGGGCTGGATTCGTCCTGACGGCTGTAGTTTGATGCGCCCCTGGACTGGATATTCTCGGGGGCCCTTCCAGAACTTTCTAAGATGCTCTGCTCCTCAATCTGTTTTTTCAACCAGTCAGCTCAGTTCTGCCAGAACAAAGCCGTGTGTGACCTGAATTGTGCGTTGCAACAAAGCACCAATGTTCTTTTCAATTAATGAATTGTAAATCTCACAAGTCACACTCTAACCAGCGATGAGTAAGGTGTCTTTTCTTCTCCCTCGGGAAATCTTGTCACGGATGTCACGGGGGTCCGGCACCATTCGTTAGCAAAGCAGATACTTCTGTAGGTCTAAAAACGACCCACGACGCATCCAAACGCTAACCACCCCCCCATCGGCCTCCAGAGCTCTGATTTTCTCCTAAAATGTCCCCTATTCACTTCTGAGACCTGCCACGTCGGGTGTGGCGGCCACTGGCCACGCGTGGCCTTGAGCATTTGAAAGGCGGCTCCTTCTGACCCATAAAAATCTGTGAATGCAAAATCCACACCAGATTTCGAAGACTTCGTATGAAAGAAAGAATGGAAACGCTCCTTCACACCTCCTTTCCGTCGATGACAGGTGGAAATCGTAATACTGTGGCTATACGGGGTTACGTAAAATTTATCATTAAAATCAGTTTCCCCTGTTTTGCTCTCTCGAGTGTGGCTGGTCGAACACAGGAAGCTCAAATCCTGGTTCTCCTGGAGAGCACCGTTTTTTGGAGTGGAGACATGCAAGAATAATTCATAATAAACCCCACAGCAGCGAATAGTTACATGCCTCCCAACACGCACTCAGGGTGGCCGCGCTCTTCTCGTCGATTTGCCCATAAAAGCAAAATGATGGGGAGGGAAGGACAAACGGGTGGGGCACAGAGGGTGTCTAGGGAGGTGACACTACTCTGTATGATGCTGTAACGGGGCATACGTGTCATTACGCATTCGTCCAAACCCACAGAACATCCAACACCAGGAGGGACCCCGACGTCAACTATGGATGCTCGGTGACGCTGACCTGTCCACGTAGCTTTATCGGTTGTAACCAGTGTCGCACTCTGGTGGGGGACATTGATAACGGGGGAGGTTGTGCTCACGTGGGGACGGGGGTCTATGGGAAATCTCTACCTTCTGCTCAGTTTTGCTATGAACCAAAAACTGCTCTAAAAAATAAAGTGTCTTAAAAAAAAATACCCAAACTTATCTTTTTACTTGAACGGAACCACAGAATCGTAAAATCTTATAGAAATAATTCAGCCCAGTGGTTCCCAACCTGGGGTGATCCTGCCCCCAGGGGACACTGGGTGACATCTGGGGACGTCTGTGGGTGTCACACTGGGGGAGCTCCTGGCATCGAGTGGGTGGGGCCAGGGATGCTGCTCAACCCCCCACATCCCCCAGGACGGCCCCCCAGAGATGACCCGGCCCCGAGGTCACAGTGCCTGGGGGAGACCCCGGTTTACCAAACCCCCAACATGTTAACAACAAGAACACGTAATATTTACAGAGAGCTTTAGAATTCCCACCGCATCCTTCGAGAGGGGCCTCATTTGATCCACATCCCGGAAGGCGGCCGAGGCGGGCGCTCCTGCCCCATCTTACCGCTGACAAATGATCCACAGCTTCTCCCAGGCTACGGGTTAACCTCCTCCTCCACGCTCGTCCCCAACGATCGAGCCAACCCCCACTTCCTCCCACAGCCGGCACACCCAGGGGCCCCGTTGGGCACAGAGTTCTCCATTTTCTCTGAGATGGTGCAAATTTCTATTTTTCTGGGGGTGGAGAAAGTAGGAACAGAGCAGAAGGAAGCAGGGCATTTAGCAACCGGGACCACACCGCCCTGGAAAAAGCTGACTGTCACCCCATGAGTGACCGTTTGCTGGGTGGTGTGGGAGTCACTGGGTGCCCCCCAAAAAGAGATGTCTGTATCCTAACCCTGATACCTGGGATGGGACGTTTTTTGGAAATGGGGTCTGTGCAGACGTGAGCAAGTTAAGGCGAGGTCACCCTGGACTCAGGTGGCCCTAATCCAACGCCTGATGTCTTCACAGGAAGAGGGAAATTTGGACACAGCGACATGACAAAGATTCTCTCCTTGGGGCCGGCCCGGTGGTGCAGTGGTTAAGGTCACACGTTCCGCTTCAGCAGCCCGGGGTTCACCGGTTCGGATCCTGGGTGCGGACACGGCACCGCTTGGCAGGCCATGCTGTGGCAGGCGTCCCACATATAAAGTAGAGGAAGATGGGCACGGATGTGAGCTCAGGGCCAGTCTTCCTCAGCAAAAAGAGGAGGATTGGCGGCAGATGTTAGCTCAGGGCTAATCTTCCTCAAGAAAAAAAAAAAAGTGATTCTCTCCTTGACCCAACTCTATTCAGGCTGCCCTGAGCTTTTCAAACTGGGCCTTGAGGTTAGGGTTTCCGTGTTCATCTCTGTGTCATCCCATTTTAGCAAGAATCCGCTAAGTCGGTAGATGCAGAGTACCCCCTCCTGTATGTCTGATCACCCTCAGGACCCAACCGGGTTCATCGCCCCCTCGCTCCCCCGGCCACGTCTGCACCAGGAATCCCGTCAGGTCAGACGGCCAGAATCCCCCCGGTGATGTTTCTTCTTAGCAATTCTCCATCCCTTGACTCCCCCTGCTCCTCGGCCGTAAGCCCCCACTGGTCCATGCTGCCTAGGGGTCTACACAGAGGTCTCCTGCGCCCGCGGCAGTTCCTTATTACAATGTTTCCACCCCTCGAATGACGTCCACCTCTGGTTTTTCTTTGATACACCCAAGGAGATGACCATGTGACCACAGAGACAGACGCAGAGACTGCAGCAAGGCGTCTACAAGCCAAGGACGGCTGGAGACCACCAGGAGCTGGAAGAGGCAGGAAGGACCCTCTCCTGGAGCCTCGGGAGGGAGCGCGGCCCCGAGACACCTTGATCTCAGACCTCAGAGAGGAGAGATCTCTGTTGTTTCAAGCCGCCTGGTTTGTGGTGGCCCCAGGCAAGTCACGCAATTAGACACAGAGCAGGCTGGTGGCACCGGGCCCGCCCGCCGACCCTCCCGGGCACAGCCGTCTGCTCCAGCACGGCGCCTGCCGGGACCCTGCCTTTCAGCTTGGCCGGATTCACCTCCTGTGCTGTGATTTCTCCTGACTCTTTTTCTCCATCAAATTAGGGAGATTCTTAAGAAGACAGGGGCAGCAGGGGCCTCGAGCGCAAAGGACAAAAGATCTGACGAGCGGTAACCGTCCAGAAGCAGAGCTGGGGGGCAGGTTTCAAACTCCCGTCACCCCCGACCGGCGTGGTCACCTCCTCCCATCAGCACAGGGAGAGTGGAAAACACACATGTGTGTGCGCACGCACGCCCACGGCTACGATGAGCAGACTCTCCACTAATTGATGCATATCAAAGACAGGTCATCTTTTTCTATTTTATCATCTCCAAACAGTTAACTTTCAGAGATTCCAAAAAAACGTAGCAATTTCTGCAAATCAGTTTCTCCCCGTCCGCACTGAATCCGCGCATCGAGTGGGTGGGGGCCAGAGATGCTGCTCAAACCAGCACCCCCCGCCACCCAGTGCCCAGGACGGCCCCACAGAGAGGATGACCCGGCCCCGATGTCCTCAGTGTCTAGAGGGGAGACCCTGCATGAGAGGACATGGACAGATCCGGCCCAGCCTCCGTGCTCACACAGGGCGTCTAGGCTCCCCCAACCTGACCCCGGCAAACTGGTCCTCAGGGCACAGCTTCTCCCGGCCTGTCCCCCAGACACCTGTGCGCAGGTGTCGTCTCCACCTCTCCGTCCCCTAAGAAACTGATGGTCGTCGCGCCCGCGGAGCTCAAGGAAAGCACAGGCCTGGCCCCCATCCCTGCCACCCTGAGGGACCCCGACTCAGGGAGCCGGGCCGGGGACAGAATGGCCCCGTGTCCCCCGGTCTCCGTGCCTCCCCACGCGCACACACAAGCATCTCATTCACGTGGCGCTCCCGGCGCCTGGCACCCGTTCTGACAGCTTAAAATAGGCACACAAGCAGCCTTTGTCGGGGAAAGGAAGGAAGGAAGCAAGCAAGGTTTGAAAGGAGACAGCAGACCACGCGGTCCAGGAAAGCTGGGGGCCTGTGGCGGGTGGTGGCGGGAGCTCGACGGGAGGCAACGTGAAGATCACTGGGGACGGGGCAGGTGGGGCCCACTCCCACGGTGCCACGGAGGCCACGAGGGGGACTGCGACTTTGTCGAGTGGGTGATGAGTTGGGGACGGTGGCAGAGAAATGATGAACGGATCTGTGTGCTTCAGAGAGTGGATTCTGGTCGTGCGGGGTCAGCCCACCGGAGCAGGAGGGACTGGAGGCCGAACCGCCAGCCGGAATGCTCTGAGCAAGAGACGGCGAAGTGCTCAAATCAGGGGGAAAGAACCACAGAGGGGAGAGAGAGGGATGGAACCAGCACGGTGACACCTAACGCCCCCAAGCTCCAGTTTAGGGGGCTGTCAAATGCCCTGGAAAAGGCCATTTAAATAGCAGCACGATTCTTCACCGCCCTAGTGTGGGAGCTGCCCAGCTGTCCATCAGTGGATGATGGATCCACACAACATGGCCCATCCACACACCGGAATATTATGCAGCCGTGAAGAGGAGCGAGGCCCTGACACAGCCGCACGAGTACGGACCTGAACACACGATGCTCAGGGAGAGAAGCAGACACAGAAGGACACACGGTGTGTGACCCCATTGACAGGAAACCTCCAGAATAGGCAGATCCACAGACAGAGAGCGGGCTCATGGGTGCCAGGGGCTGGGGAGTGACTGATGGGGATGGGGGATCTTACTGGGGTGATGAACATGTTCTAAAATGAATTTATGGGGATGGTGGCACAACTTGACAAACTCCCCCCAAAACTGACCTGTGTCCTTAAATGGCTAAGTTTTCTGATAAGGAAATTGTACCCCAAGTTAAAAAATAAAAAGCAGGAAAACATGCCCCTTCGCAAGGTTCCCAGGAGAAAGAGTAGCCGGTTCTGGAAGCGCGTCAGAGCTGCCCCCCGGGAGGAAGAGGAAGAAGTGACCGCCCCTGAGAGGTGGCCCCAGCTCTTCTGTCCCCAGTCTGGTCTCTAAGTCTCCTGGGTGACATGTGGGACAAATTTCCTCCAGACTCTGAAACGAGAGGCCACAACAAACAGGAGCACGAGAGCAGCGGTGACAATCGAGAACTGTCCGGACGAACATCGCAACCGGAGGAAGGGTCCCCGACACCGCCAAGGATGTGGACAGCGGAGGCCAGCGGTTCAAGGACCACAGCAAACCTCGCAAGACCCACACTCGGCCCGGGAGAACCCCAGAGGAGCAGCCTGCACGTTTGGGGCACAGAGAGAGGGGAAAGACGTCTGTGTCAACTCCCAGTGATTACGCCACCATCCTGCTCACCGTCCCCCCTAGAAGGCTCCAGAAAGTTCCACCATCGTGGAAGTCAGGCACAGCCCTTGTGTAAGAAACCACAAAGGAGCTTCAAGAACACACGTAGCCTAGTAAATAGCATCTTGAAGACTATTTGTCTCCAGATGCAAATGAGAAAACCTGTAATAACACCTTGAAGGGAAAAGGGAGTTTTCACACTACTGCAGGGTGTACAAAAAAACCCCGCCTCCATTCAGTAAACAGGGGGCTGAGCATCTGTGTGTTAGCGTAACGCTGTCTTCCCTCCGAACCACAGCGCTCCCGGCTTTACGAGACAAGAGCAGACGACGACGCGTCAGTCGCCGGATATTTTCCGTAGGACACCAAGAATTTCCCAAAGAATTCAGGCTTCTCCGCTTGGTGAAAACCACAGACGCCGACAGCAAACTTGGGTCTCTCTGTGCCCGCCGCCCGCCGGTCACTGAACCCCGGATTCGAAATCGGGGTGAAAGCTGGGAAGCCACACAAAAGACTCGCCTAGAAAGAAGCTGGCATCTCTCAAATTCTCGAGGAGCAGCGTGATTTTAATCTGATTTTATTTTTTCCTCTCAAAATGAGAGCACTAGATGATTGACGATCAAAACCCAAATCTGGGCAAATATGTGGTCTTTAAATGAGAAAATAACTTGGTTTTGTCTATGATGGGGGGGTGGTGTCTCCGCCAGGGGCGGTCCTGCCCCCAGGGGACATCAGGTGACATCTGGGGACATCTGTGGTTGTCACACTGGGGGAGCTCCTGGCATCAAGTGGGTGGGGGCCAGGGATGCTGCTCAACACCCTACAGCGCCCAGGACGGCACCCCCAAGAGAGTGACCTGAACCCATGTCAGCCGTGCCGGGGGCGGGGGAGACCCAGGTCCCTCATATGAACTCAAGTTGTAAAGCTCATGTATTTAAAGAGCATACAATCGTGGTCCCTCGGGGGGACACATCCAAATGGCTCCTGGGGGCACATCTACATCAGAATGACCCCTACAGCCTCCTCTTACATGGACACACTTGTTCCCTGACAAACCTTCAGAATCTCCTGGCACCAGATCCAAGATCTTCCTCTTTTTTTTTTTTTTTTTTTGCTGAGGAAGATTAGTCCTGAGCTAACATCAGTTGCCAATCTCCCTCTTTTTGCCGACTGTCGCTGAGCTAACATCTGTGCCCATCTTCCTCTATTTTGTATGTGGGACGCCACCACAGTGTGGCTTGATGGGCAGTGTGTAGGTCCATGTGGGGGGATCCAAACCGGTGAACCCTGGGCCACCAAATGGGAGCACAGGAACTTAACTACTGAGCCACAGGACCGGCCTCCATGGAATTCTTTTTGTTTGTTTGTTTTTTCCTCACTTTTAATAATATAGAAATTATTTTTTGCAGATTCTTTTTCAGACCTCCAGGGGTGATTCTCACGTGCACCCCAAGGTTGAAGGACTGGGGTCAGATGGAGCCTGACCCCTTTCCTCCCCTCTCTGACGACCTAGTAATTCCGCCTACCCACCTCCCCCCTGCCAAAGAACCCTCGATTTAGAACATCGTTATCAACGCCGCAGGCACGCACCCGTGCCACGTGTGCGCTCGGTGCTCCCCTTCCCTCCCCTGACCCTCGCAGCCATCCCGCGGGGTCCCCGCTCGCGTTTCTTCTATCAGTCCCATTTCACAGAGCGGGAAACTAAGGACCCCAGAGGCCACGTGGGCACGCAAACAGCCAGGGCCGAGATGGGATCGCAGGGGGCGCATCCTCCAGATGCCACTGTGCCCTTCACCTCCGCATCCCAGCCAACGAGTTCGCGCCCCTGGCGCTGCCTCGCCGCCACCTAGCAACAGCTGAAGGCTCTGCGCTGCTGTTCATCACGCCTGTCTTCTCCCGCCCACCTCCCGGCCCCGTGGCAGCCCCCGCTCCCCAGGAAAAATAAAGTGCCACCCACAGCCCTCAAGAGCACCGTCCCCAAAACTCCCACTTGGGTCCCTCCCCCCTGAGCCCAAAAATCCCTGAAAAATTCAGTCACTGAGTCAAGCTGTTCTGCGTCCCGAGACACCCTCCTTGGCACCGTCCATCCCAGCAACAGGCCCCACAAAGTCCACTGAACTCCGGGCTCCTCCAGCTCACGGTGGCCCCGGGGGGTTTCTGCCCTGTGCCCCCTTCTACAGAGAATGATTAGCCCCCCAAACGAGGGGGCGAGTCCCCTCCACGAGCCGTATGACTTCTAACCCAGACCCCTCCACTTTCTCCAGAACAGTGACCCTCCGGCAGACACCTGTCCCCGCGTCTCCCAGCCCTCCGTCCCACCATCTCTCCGCTCCCCTCCTCCTTCCTCATCCCCCCACACACTCCTAACTCTCCATTTCACCCCAAATCCCTCGGGCCCCTTCTGAAACAGGTCTGACCCCCACCTCCATCCCTCAGCCCTCCCCGTGTCTCTGCCCTCTGGCCCTGTGCCAGCTCAGCCTAACCCCGGGCTCTGCAATCAGGCTTCCCGGCCAGCTCGACCCCCAGCTCCAGCTCGACCCCCAGCTCCAGCCTCAACTCCAGCTGCAGCCTCCTCCCCAGCTAACCTCCACCTTCAACTCCTCTCCCAGCCCCCCCCTCAAATAAGTCCCACCCTCAACTCAACCCCTATGCCCCTCCCCAGCTAATCTAGACCCCCAACTCAGCCCCAGCCCCCTCCCCAGCTAACCTAGACCCCAGATCTCCAACTCCAACACCAGTCCCCAACTCCAGCCCCTCCCCAGCTGACTCCATCCTCCATCTCCACCCCCAGCCCCTTCTCCAACTAACCGTGACCCTCAGCTCCAGCCCTGATTCCTAATTCCAGCCCGGATCCACAACTCCAGCCCCCTCCCCAGCTAACCTGGACCCCCAACTCCAGTCCAGATCCCCAGGCTCCACTCCCAGCCCCTCCCCAGCTAACCTGGACCTCCAGCTCCACTCCCAGGCCCCTCCCCAGCTAACCTCGACCTCAACTCCAGCCCCAGGCCCCTCTCCAGCTAACCTCGACCTCAACTCCAGCCCAGAACCCCAGGCTCCATCCCTAGCCCCCTCCCCAGCTAACCTCATCTCCCAGCTCCAGCCCCTCCCCAGACAACTTGACCTCAACTCCAGCCCCCTCCCCAGCTAACCTCCAGCCCCAGCCCCGCCCCCAGGCCCCTCTCCAGCAGACCCCGACCCGACTCCCAATTCCAGCCCGGATCCTCAACTCCAGCCCCCTCCCCAGCAGACCCCGACCCCCAGCTCCCGCCCTGACTTCCAATTCCAGCCCGGATCCTCAACTCCAGCCCCCTCCCCAGCAGACCCGACCCCCAGCTCCTGCCCTGACTCCCAGTTCCAGCCCGGATCCTCAACTCCAGCCCCCTCCCCAGCAGACCCCGACCCCCAGCTCGGTCTGCAGCCAGATCGGAGCCCTCGGAGTCCCGCTTCCCCCGGGACCCCGGGCCTGCCCTCCGCCCCGGCCACGCGCCGGCCCCCTGACCCCGGGGAGGACGGCGGACCTGGCCCGGACCCCGGCCGCACGCGCCCTTACCTGCGCCCGGGCCACCGCGGCCGCCTCAGCCCCGCCGCGCAGCCGAACCCGCCGCCTGGTAGCGACCGCGGCTCCCCTCCTCGGGGCGGGGCCGGCGCGCGGGGGGCGGGCCCTGGCGGCCGGCGCGGCCAATCGCGAGCCCGGACTGCGGGAGGCTCGGGCCGAGGGCGGGGCACAGGGCAGGCAGCGGGGTAGGCTGCGCCCAGGAGAGGGGGCGGGGCGCGGGGCGCCGGCGCGGCCGGAGGAGGAGCGTTGAGTGGCACCGCCGCTGGCCACCCGCGAGCGGGGACCGCGCGGGGGGCGGGACTATGCTAATTTGCAAATTGGCTTGCAGGGGAGGCCTCCGCCGCGAGGCGGCGAGCGGAGTTTCAGAGGTGACCTGGCGACGTCAAGGAAGCGCGTGGAGGTTCGCGAGTTCGAATCCCGGAGGGCCCAAGGGTTCGAATTCCAAATCCTCGCTCCGGGGGCTCATTTTCCCGGGGCAGAATGTCCCCTCCTAATCGGTCGCCTGGCTAGCGGGACAAAAATAATAATAATTGCTCTCTCTCGTTGAACCCTCTGCATAAGGCTAGGAGAAACCATATCCCCATTTTACAGAGGGGGAAACTGAGTCTCAGAGAGGTTAAACCCACGGTCACTTGCCCAAGCCTGTCTCATAATTTCCAAGGTTTCTCAGTTTCCCAACTCCTGGGCTTTAAAAGCAGGTTCCTGGGCCCCCACCCAGATGGAATGATCCAGAATCCTGCAGGGGGTGGGTGGGGAGCTGGAATAGACCCCTGGAATGTGCATTTTTCACAAGCTCCCTGGCGATGTTGGGAAACATTTGCGATGTCTTTAAAAGCATCCAGCCCTGATGGAAGGAAGAATTTCTTACACAGAAGGATAGAGCCACCATATTCTGAGACATCAACTACCTTGTGCAACCAACACTTATATTCTGTGATCTGAGATGCTGGCCTCCCTGCTGGGCCCCCCAGGGCTCCTGTCATCCCCGTAGGAACCTCCTTGCTCATGCCCTCCATGCACAGAGAGAACCAGGTGCCTGGGGCGGGCAGGCATCTCACTCCCTGGCCCGTATCCCCCAAAGGAATTACTGTCTAAACAAGGGTCGCAAACTGGTGGCTTGTGGCCCAAAACTCCTTAAAAAATTTTAAATTCGTTGCCAACATTTGAAAATCTGGACGTTTTACAGAAAGAAATCCAGATTTCCAGGCACTCTTGGAAAAATCAGAAGGTTCGGGATTCCTGGAGCCATCGGTAGACGTGGCTGCCACGCTTCACTCGAGGACATCATCGTGTGGCCCCAACGACAGAGCAGGGTCGAGACTGGGGTGAGGCCAGTGAGGCCCTGTTCTCAAATCCAAAACTTAAAGGGGAAAAAAAAAAAATCTCGCCTGCAAGATAAATGCTACATTAATGCAATATTTTAAAATTCAAAATAAATGCAGAAATAATCCGTGATGAATAAAATACCAAGATTTTAGAGAAAGACAAGATCTGATTCTGCACGCGGGAGAACCACCTCTCTTGCTTTTCCCTAGCCCCGCCCCGCCCCCCAAGTCAGATACTGTCTCTAAAATAGTGATGTTTTGTTCACCGCGGCTGCCTTTGCGTTGAAATATGTACCTTGATGGCTGAGTTTTTGGTGCCCTCCGCCGAGTTTTGCACCTGTGGCAAGTGCCTGGCTCTCCTCACCCTAGACGGGCCTCTCAAACTCAACCCAGAGCCGGTTAATAGATGGGGAATCTGAGGCGCCGTGGGTTCCTCCCCGTGTAAAACGGGGCTCATAGCGTCTGTCTGCTCCCCACAACTGGCCGCAGTTAAAGTACTGGGTCCGGCAGGACCCTCGAGGGCTCTTGTAGGGGGCCACCCGGGGAAGGGCTGAAATGTTCCTGTGACTTGCCGGTGTGCTCATCCCCAAAGTGCAAACTCTTCCCACATCCCCATCACTCACCCCCCAGTTCTCACCTCCTCATGCCTCATCTCCATTCCTCACCTCCTCGTCCCTTACTTTCTCCATTCCTCACCTCCTTCATCCTTCATCCCTCACCTCCTCCATCCCTCATCCCCATCCCTCACCTCCTCATCTCTCACCTCCTCCGTCCCTCATCCCTTGTCCCCATCCCTCACCTCCCCATCCTTCACGTCCCTCATTCTTCGCAGGCGGTAAGCTGACCCCCCGCCCCCACCCCAAAGAAGGCGCACCGGTGGGGAATGCAGGATCCACTTCTTTATTGCAGGAAAACTATTTCTAGAGCGAATGCTACACAGACCCCACGACAGGGGGCGGGGGCACCCACATGCGGGGCAGAGGGGGCAGGGCCGGGATTACAGCAAGCGTGGCCTGGTGCGGTCCGCAGACCCAGGGATGCCCAGGCAGGATGGGCAGCAGCGGGGGCAGGCTCCAGGGCCCCCTCCTGCTGCAGAACCCCTCTCTTGTCGGGGTGGGGCCTGGGGAGGGAGAGGCCTGGAGGCAGGCGGGGCCCCAGGGAGATTGTGCTATCAGGGTGTGTCCCTGAGAAAAGGGCCCAGACCCCTGCCCCAGCCCCACCCTCTCCGGCACCTTCAAGGCCCAGGAACCACTCCTGGAGCCGACAAGGGGCACCACCTGTTGCTGCTGGCCCCTGGGCCCCCCATGGGATAAGGAGGCTCAGCTGTGCTCAGACAGGAGGCTACTGTTCTTGCCGGGGCCTGTCCACGTGCAGGGCGGTGACCTCCCACAGACGCGCACGCACATGCACTCCCTCTCTCTCACAGTGTGCCCAGTAAATGTTTGCGGAGCGAAGTCACAGGAACACAGAGAAGAACATCCATGCATCTACCAAGATGGACACAAACAGTCCCTCTTAGCCACACAGAGTCCCCACATGGTCACATGACTTCCAGCCACACGGCCTCTCTCTCGCACATGCACACACACACACACACACAGTTCAGTCCCAGTGTGCACAAGCACACACAAGCACACACACATGCAGCCTCCTCACGCCCAATGACACCCAAGGTTGTGAGCAGCCCCAGGGAGACACCCATGTGACAGGGAGATGAGAGCAGCTCCAGCTGACAGCCACTGAGCCACCAAGCCCCTCGGTCCTGTGACCACAGAGACCTGAGGGCTGCCGACAACGAGACCCTTCCCCAGTCCGACCCTCGGATGAGACCGCAGCCGGGCCCGCACTCTGACCGCAGCCTCGTGAGATCCTGCACACAAGACCCGCTAAGCCGTGTCCGGACTCCTGACCCCCAGAATCCGGGAGATGATAAACGTGCGTTGTTGCAGGTGTCTGAGTCTGTGGTCCTCTGTTGGGCAGCCACGGCTGACGGGGACAGATTTTGAGCAGAGAGCCACCTTGCTACAGCGTGAAACAGGCTCGGTGTTCCCCAGACAGTCAGAGCAAACAGGTTTACAGATGCTCTCCGATAAATCACGTCACCCGCTCCCGAAAAGACAGCCGCTTGTGGTCACACTCATGCTGTAGGAAGGTTCACACCTCGCAAATATCCTGTCCTGCCGACAACCACACTGCCCACTCCTGCATAGACCCTACACCCTTACGACACACAAAACACTGTCCCAGGCACGCACCATCCCCGTGACAGCCACACACACACACACACACACACACACCTGGACACGGCCATCCGCCCACCTGTGCACACCACACTGCACAGCTACACCATCCCATGGTCACCCCCAACCTAGGCCTGCAGGTCCCCTGTGCTTGTCAAACACAGCCCCACACGGCCCCAAGAGCGTGGAACCGTCTAGATGCTCTCACGAAACACTCGGAATCTCACGTGGCAGACACACCCCGACCCCAGGACTCGCCTTCCCGGTGGGCCCCCTCTCTGGGGCACAGTTGGCCGGAGGAAGCGGCTGCTCAGAGCTCTGCCTTGACCCCCTCAGATCCTGCTGGTGCTGGGTCCGGTCGCCTGCCCCTAGAGGGGGCCCCAGGCACCCCTCTCCAGCACCCCAGATCCCCCTGCCGGGGCCTCGGTGGGGACACCCTGTGCCGATCTCTCTCTGCGGGCCGTGTCCATGAAGGCCCTCCGTATTCACGCCGGACGGTCCCCTGGAGTTGTGCTGTGGCCATCGGCCGGTCTCGGGCTTCCCCTGCCTGCACCCCAGAGCCAGGCCGTGCGAGGAGTGGGACTCAGGGCTGGTGGGGTGCTGCTGCGGGCCCTGTGGTTATTGCCTGGCGGGGCCTAAGACCCGTCCCGCGAGGCCACCCCCCCCAGGCTGTGGGGACAGGGGCGAGAGGGGTGGTCTGGGACCCGGGGTCGGGGGCACAGGCCAGAGGTCATGAGAGAGGGAGGTGGTGGGGGGCGGGGTGTATGTTAATTAAACACCAAATAGGAGAAAACAAGATCTGAGGTCCATGTGCATTTCAACTCCCCCTCCAGCAAGGTCACAGTGATCTGACGGGGGAGGGGGCGCAGGTCTGGCGGGGGGAACCCAAGGGAAAGGGTCAGAGACGGGGGTCCTGGGAGACACGGAGATGGGCAGAGATGGGAAAAACCCAGCACCCTCAGTCCCGATGGGGACAGGCAGCTCCCCCATCTTCCCACGTGCAGATCAAGGGGGCCACCTCCAGCACTGAGCTTTGGGGGGTACAGACAGGATGGGGGGTGGGCAGTGAAGGGAAGGCAGAGTGATATGACAGCGCCAGACCTGCCAGGAGCTCGCTGGGGCCTCGGTTTCCCCAGCAGAGACGGTGGAGGAAGGAAGAGAAGTGGAAGAGGCGAGAGAGAGGAGAGGAAGGCAGCTGCAGGGGGCGCCGGGAGAGGCACGGGGCTGGCGGGTGGGCGGGCGGGCGGGCGTCCCGTGGGCTCACATGAGGACGCACTTGCCCTTGATGCGGTCTGTCCTCTTCTGCTTGCTGGAGCGCTTACCGTCGATGTTCAGGCTCATGTTCCGGCGCGTCTCCAGTGTGAGCAGCTCCTGGAAGAGCTCCTTGACGTTGTAATTCATCTTGGCCGAGGTCTCCATGAAGGCGCATTTCCACTCCCGCGCCACGGCCTGGGCCTCGCGGGTGTCCACCTCCCGCTGCGTCTCGTCGCACTTGTTGCCCACCAGCATGACGGGGATGTCCTCCACGCTGCCCTTGATCTGCACGATGAGCTGGTAGATGGGCCCCAGCTCCTCCAGCGACTGCTTGCTGGTGACCGAGAAGACCAGGATGAAGGCGTGGCCCTTGGAGATGGACAGCCGCTGCATGGCGGGGAACTGGTGGCTGCCCGTGGTGTCGGTGATCTGCAGCGTGCACACGCTCTTGTCGCAGCTGATCACCTGCCGGTAGGTGTCCTCGATGGTGGGGATGTAGGTGTCCCGGAAAGTACCCTTCACGAAGCGTAGCACGAGAGAGCTCTTGCCCACTCCGCCCGCCCCGAACACCACCACTCGGTAGTCATTGCTCTGTTCGGGCATCTTCCACGCGGGGGGTGGGGGTCAGGGCCCGGAGGGCTCTCGCCGGCTGCTAGAACCCCACACCGACCCTGTACGGAGAGGAGTGTCAGAGGCAAAAGGCCGCTCAGTCGGGAGGGGACGGGTCCGGACCCGGGGTGGGGAGGTGGGGGGATGGCTTCTCAAAGGAGATGGCGCTTCTCCTGCGTCCTGGGCAGGCCCTTCTGGTGCACTTGGCCGCCTTTGCCATTCTGCCCTGCGTGCAGGCTGGGAGCCAGCCCCCTCTGCTTGCTTCCCGCCTCAAGATCTGGGGCCTGTGCGCCTTCCCAGGGGACTCTGGGCTGGGGGAGGCGTGGAGATGCCAGTGCGCTCTGCACACCAACCCCTTTCCCCACCGGCATGCCCCCTCTGCCCTCCCGCAAGCTGCACCTGCTTCCCCCTGCCTTCCCAGCACAGCTCCTGGAAGCCAGCAGCCCTGGCTCTGGGACCTGGGCAGGCTGCTTTGCCACCCTGAGCCTCAGTTTTCCTCCTCTGCAAAATGGGTGAAATGGTGCCTCTCTCCAGCAATCACAGCTCTTCCCCCAGCCCAGAGGCTCCTAACGTGGGAGCCACATGGTGGGGTGTTTTTAAAATGCAGATTGCAGGGCTTCAGCCCTGGCCCCAGAAGGGATGAATCAGTTGGCCCAGGACCCTGGGCCCGGTGGCATAGTGGTTAAGTTCGTGCACTCTGCTTTGGCCGCTTGGCTTTGTGGGTTCGGATCCCAGGCGCAGACCTACACACTGCTCATCAAACCATGCCATTGTGGCGTCCCACGTACACAATAGAGGAAGATTGGCTCAGATACAATCTTCCTCGAGCAAGAAGAAGAAGATTAGCAACAGAGGTTAGCTCAAGGCTAATCTTCCTCACCAAAAAAAGAAAAAAAAAAGGAATTTGCATTTTAAAGCCACTTTCCTCCCCTCATCCCGTAAGTGTGATCCTGGAGCTGCAGGTCCAAGAATCAGTTTGCAAATCATGACTGATTTCCAACAGCAGCCCAGGTTGGAGATGAGAAAAATGAAACTGAGCCCCGAGAAAAAATATCACTCCCTAAACTCTGTCCCCAGGCTACGCTCTGGCCTGCCCTGGCCTCCCACTCAGGTCTGACATATCTATAGGAACAGAACTCCCAGGGAGGGGGGTCTTCTTATCATTGCTCCCTTCTCCTGTGCACAGAGAAGTCCAGGGGCCTCAGGAGGTCACACAGCAATTCCTGAAATGACGGAGGGGAGGGAAGAACCTTGGGCTGTGGGCGGGAAGGCAGGAGGCCTGTCTCTAGCATCCGTGTGCTTATTTATAGAAAGCAGCAGAGACCCCTTTCCCTCCCTGCTCCCCAGCTGTCCCTGAGGGTCCCTCACCGTGGGGCTTGGCCTACACGGGGAGAGACAAGGCAGGTAAGATTGCACCTCAGCCAAGTCACTTCCCTCTGGTGCATCTGGGGAAGGGGGTGGTGGAGCGAGACCCGATGGTGTGGACCTGGTGGTGAGAACCCAGGCAACAAGTCGGTCCTGGAGCCTCGGTCTCCACATCTGTGAAATGTGAGCCGTCACAGTGTCCCTGCCACGGAGTTGCTGGGACCAGCGGTGTCATAAGCTGGATAAAGCCCCTGGCCAGGTGCCTGGCACACGGAGCCCCCGAGAAGGATGGACTGTCCTGCTTATCGGTCCCAAGGGCTCAGGGCGGGAAGCACGTGGCTGGTGGTGGGGTGGGAAGGCACGTTCTGGATGAGCAGAGGTACCAGATCGTCAGAGAACGACAGATGATCAAGTAGGAGCTCACACATACCCCGCGAGTTCTGCGCCTGGCACTCTGAGGAGCTCTAACAGTGCTAACTAGAGTCGGCTGTCAGGCACATCGGTGACATGCGTGGCAATGCTCAGCACTGGGAGGAAGCTGGGGGGCTGGCTGGCAAAGCGTGCCGGCCGGCTGCTCTGCTGTCACTGCTGTTTTCCAGGTGGGTGCCCCAAGGAGCGGGCACACCGGTGTGCAGCCAGACACCACCACGACTGGCCCGAAGTGGCGGGTGACAGTCGCTTGTGCTACCCCAGACCCAGCCCTGGCTTTGCTCTGGGCACAGACCCTCTCGCAGGGCTCCGGGCCCGTCAGCAGGGGTGTCCTCCAGGAGGGGCCCCGTTGGGCCCTGGGATCCCTGACTAGGAGCCCCCATGCAATGCCCCCCAAGTCCACACCAGGCACTCACCTGGTGCTGTTTGAATCCCACCCCCAACTCCTGCGGTGTGGGGGGAGGGAGAGGAGGTCACAGCACCACGCTCAGAGGGGGAGCCACCGGCTCAAGGTCACAGAGCAGGGAGGTGGCAGAGCAGAGCAGGACTTGAACGGGGGCCCTGGTTGGCTGTTCGGCCCCTGGGCCTCCCGCCGTGCAATGCAGCCCACCCTGAGACGCCCCCCGGGGGGGCCAGGCGAATCGGCCCGGCCCCAGGTCCCCAAGCCCAGCCCTGGAGGTTGCAGCGACCTCAGGGGCAGGAAAGCAGGCCCCGACCCAGGGGAGGGCCTGGGGGGCGGGATGCTTGACCAAAGGGGTGGGGGTGGGGGTCAGGGTCTGACCTGGGGACCACCTGACCAACCAGGGGTTTGATGAGAGAGGGCCTGCTCCAGGGGACCTGAGGGAGGGGAGGCACACTGGGGGGCCAGCCCAGGGGTTCCCCTTGGTCGAGGGAGGATCTCAGTGGTGAGGGAGGGGCTTCTGAGTGTGGGGCAGGAGGGCTGAGCAGGTGTCCGGCGGGGCGACGGGCCCAGGGTCCTACTCACTCCTCCGCGGGGGGGGGGGGGGGGGGGGGTGCTGACCGAACGCGCCCGACCAACCCAGGGAAGGGGCCCAGGGCCCGGGGAGGGGCTGGCCTGGCGGCGGGGCTCGCTGTGAGCATCCGGGGGAGGGGATGCAGAGAAGGCGCCGTCCGCGGTGGGCGCGCGGAGGGGGTCCCGGTGGAGCGGCCGCCCGGGGGAGGAGAAGGAGGAGGAGGAGGAAAGGGAGAAGGGAGGGGAGGGCCGGCCCGCGGCCCGAGGGTGGGGCTCGGACAAAGGAGGGCGCGGGGAGAGGCCGCGGGTGGGATGCTGCGGGCCCGGCCCCCGCCCCGCCCGGCCGCCTACCTGGGCGCTCGTCCTGCGGCGCCGCCGCGGCTGCTGCTGGCCGGCTCGTGTCCGCGCGGCCGCCGCCCCCCGCGCGCCGCCCGCCGCCCGCCGCCGCCGCGCCCGCGCCCGTCCCCGCCCGTCCCCGCCCGCCGCCCGCCGGGCCCACGCTCCGCCCCTCCCCGGGGACCCGCGCCCGCCAAGGTCACCGCCGCCGGCGCCCCCGTCCCCGCCCCCGCCGCGCGCGCAGCCCCGCGCGGAGCCCGCCTGGCCCCCCCACCGGCCCTCCACCCGCACCCACCCCCCCCACCTCGACCTCCACTCGGACCCCCACCGGGCCCCCATCCAGCCCCCAACCTGGCCCTCCACTTAGACCCCCACACATGGACCCCCATCTGGACCTCCGCTCAGACCTCCACCCGGCCCCCCACCGGGCCCCCACCCGGACCTCCACTCAAACTCCCAGCAGCCACCCCCCTACCTCCACTAGGCTCACGTCCCTCGACCTCCACCTGGACTTTCACCAAGCCCCCCATCCAGCACCCCACCGGCCCCTCACCCAGCCCTCCATCCGACCTCCACTGGAACCCCCACAGGCCCTGCCCCCCACCTCCACCTGGCTCCCCCAACCTCCACCGGGACCAAGGCCTCCACACAGACCTCCACCTGGTCCCCCATCCAGCCCCCCACCAACCCCCCACCCAGCCCTCCACCTGGACCTCTGCTTAGACCCCACCAGGACCCCCATCGGGCCCTCCACCCGGACCCCCACTGAGGACCTCCCCCAGGGACCCCCACCCTTACCCCCTGCCGTGCACACACCAGCTCCTGCCTGGCCCTGGGAGGTGGCCAAGTCCCTGAGGGGGGCAGTGAGCGTGTGGTCTGCTTCCGCCGGAGCCCCAGGTGGGAGCTGGCACCCTCAGGGTCACCTCCATGAGCCAGGCGCTGCGAAAGAGTGGGGCAGAGTTGAGGTCCCCTGGGGGGCGCAGGGCAGGGGCAGAGGGAAGGGGCCATTGGCGGGACTGCAGATGAAGGGGCTCGGGGAGCAGAATGGGACTCCCAGGGCTGGTGTGGGGTGGTGGTCCACCGCAGGACCCTGCACCTGAGGAGGTGGGTGGAGGGGGAGTGCGGAATGGATAAATAACCAACCAACAGAGGAGGCTCCAGAGAATGGGGCAAGGGGGGGCGCACCTAGACACTCCCGCCGATGCCAGGGGCTTGGCCCTGGCCAGGGAGCGAGGGGAAGACTGAAGAAGGAAGCCAGCACTTGGTCCGGGTTGGTGCCCCTAAGGCAGCCCACCCAGCGGGAGATGGCAGGGGGCCCCTGGTGAGTCTGGGGGCCGGCAGGGAATGGGTTTGGGGTTTGCTGGTAGGAAATGCGTCTCTTCCTCCAGTAGGAGTTGTCTCTGAGAATAAACGTTTCCCTTTGGGAAGTGTGTGCGCATTGAACGCGTCTGTGTGTCCACGTTTAGGGCAGCAAGATACCCTCACCACCCCCAGGAGGTGACCCGAGGGGACACAGGCTCATGACAGAGGAGAGCGGATCCCGGGGTGCAGCAACCAGACCAGGCGTGGGTGTGAGACAGCCCCAGGCCCCAAGCCTGTTGGAGGAAGGCGCCCCTTGAAGGGGAGGCTGTCCCTATGGTGCCATAAGGAGGGACTTTCTGGAGTCAGAGCAGATGGAGGGTGAAAGAGGCTCTTTGGGAGGTGGTGAGCTCCCCGTCATGAGATGTATGAGCAGATGAGCCCCTCTGGCTCTTGGCTGCTTGGTTCTTGCTGATGCACCATCTCCGTGGCTCTGACTGAGGCAGATCCTTCCTGCACCCTTGGAGATATGGGTGGGCACTGCCCCCAGGACCACCCGGCTCCCCCAGAGGCTGGGCCACTGAGGCTTGTCCAGCTTCTGGGGCTTGAAGTGCCCCACTTCTCCCTGATTCGCCCCTCCGCTGCATCCCCAGGCCTCTCCCGCCTGGACCATCCCACCTGCCTCCTTCCTGGCCTCCCAGGATGGCCCCCTCCAGCCCTCCTTCCATTCCGGCATTCACCGCCCAGCCTCCGATGTGGGCCTCTGCTGCTCTAACGCCTCCCGTGGCTCCCTTCACCGCCGGCTCAAGGTCCAGCTTCCCAGCCTGGCGTTCAGGTTCCTCTGAGACCCATGGGAGCTCTCCTATTGGTTCCCCATCCTCCCCCAGCCACCTGGAGCTGTTCCCAGGCCACTCCTCCCTCCTGCCCTGTCCTTGGCCCCATGGGCACCTCAGAGTATGGCATGGCCCCAGCCCCTCATCCGCCAGAGATGGAGACAGCCCCGTGAGCAGACATCCTGGCTTCTGACCTGGGTCCTCACGTCATCCCTGGCCAAGGGCCCCTCTGAGCCTCAGTTTCCCCACTGATGAATGAGGATTGCTGTTGTCTCGCCTCAGAGGGTTGCTGGGGACAAACAGGTGTGACATCCACATCCGAGGGGCTGCGGGCCCACAAGCGCTCAGGCAGCCCTGCTCCCTCCCACGCTGCCCGCCTTGGTCTCCTGAGTGACGGGCCGGCGGCGCTGGGCCGGGCCTCTGGCCTCTGGCCGGCTCCCTGGCTCCTCCCGGGCGCCAGCCCAGGCCGGGCCAGGCTGACTCATGCGTAGGAGCGTGGGCACAGGCGGCAGTTCCACTCTGCGGCGGCTATTTATAGCTCCCAGGCCCGGTTCTCGGCCTTGGGAGCCAGGGGAGGACAGGCCCAGAGTCCCCTCTTCAGCTTCCTGGAGGCACGGGGCCCAAACCACCACCAGAGCACCCCAAACTAAGTCAGTGGTACCCCTTCCCCGTGGCCGGCTGGCAGAGCTTGGCCTTCGTGAGGGAGAGGGCCCGTGTGTGCGTGTTGGGAATCGCCAGCTCTGCCCACTCCAGAACCTGAGGCTCAGAGAAGGAAAGCAGCTCGTCGGAGGTGGCCCAGCTGGGAAGGGGCTGAGCTGAGGCTGGAACTCAGTCCACCAGGCTCTGAAGCCACAACCCAGCTTTCTGGCTGTCCCTGGCTGTCGGGGGGCCTGGCCTGGGGACCCGCACCTGGCCTCCAGCCGTCCCTGTCCCAGAGAAGTCCTCTCAAGTGCAAGGGGCAGCCGTTCACCTGCACATCCGAGCGCCTCGCCTGGCCCCACAGCCCATGGGACTTCTCCCCTCCCCAGTCGCCCCGGCGGGACCACCCCGGCCTCTCGAGTAGCGCCCGCTGCTCCCCCGGTCCAGCGCGGCTGCCTGGTGGGAGAAAGGCAGCTGGGGCGCATCGTCCGCCCACTCTGTGCTCCGGGATCAGTGCCATCACTCTGGCCACGCAGACGCTGGACACAATGGCCTCTCACAGATGCAGTCCGGCCACCCAGGTTTTTTGTTTGTTTGCTTTCAAGTTTGGTGTCAACATTTAAAAATAAGGAGATCACTTGTGGAAACCCAGTGTGCCTTGAAAAAACGAACGGGCTGACGTGTGCGAGCTGGAATCCTTCCTGCCGGCATCTGGGGGAGCTGGACCCCAGCCCAGGGTGGAAGACGCTGGTTCCCCATGGGAGCCACCTGCCTGGCCCCGGGAGGTGGCCTGGGACTTCCCCTCAACGGATACACCCCTGCAACCCATGGGGCTTTTCACAGAGAGACGGGGCAGCTTCGGGGGGGACCGTGCCATGCGGAGACCTCAGGGCCTTTGCAGGGGCCGCTCGCTCTGCCAGAAAAGCTCTTCCCCCGTCTTCTTGTGACTCACATGTGGCCCCCGGAGATTTCCTCTCTGACCACGCTGCTAAAGCAGTCCTTGTCTTCATTTGCTGTCCTGTCTTCAGGGCACTTGCTGCGACATGATATTGCATTATGTGTTCACATATCACCTGTCATTAGGATGTGAGCTGTCTTGCCTTCTAGGGCAGCGGGTCTCACCCGGCGGTGACTCTGCCCCCAGGGGACACTGGGCCATGCCTGGGGACATCTGTGGCTGTCACACTGGGGGAGCTCCTGGTATCGAGTGGATGGGGGCTGAGGATGCTGCTCAGCCCCCCGCAGCACCCAGGACGGGCCCCCTCCACCCCACAGATGGCCCGATGTCAGCAGTGCTGGGGGAGAGAACTTGGAGCCAGGCAGTGGGCCTCCAACGTGCCCCCAGACCAGCAGAATCGGCATCACCTGGACACCTGGTAGAAATGCAGATTCCTGGCCCCTCGCCGGGCCCCAGCCGGGAATGCCGCTCCCATCCCACACGGCACAGGATGGCCCCGAATGTCCACAGGTCCGAGGTGGAGAGGCCCTGTTCTAGGGGCCAGCTCATCGGGCCAGAGTGGCTGGACCTGAACCAGCTCTAAGGGAGGCCCAGCCGGTCCCTCGAGGCAGAGAGCCCGCCGACTGTGGCAGCTGTCCACTTTGGTCTACATGCAGCGCCTCAGCTGTGCGTCCCATGCACTGAGGAAGTGGGGCCCTGACCTGCCCATCTGCCCACCTCAGTCCTCTGCGGCCAGGCTGGGCACACAGCAATCGCTCCGGCCCTTGGGCAGAACGCCGCAGCCTGCCATGCCGGCAGTTCCTGCCCCGGAAGCTGCAGACGCCTGGGGGGGCATGGACACAGCGGGTCTCCGAGCTCCAGCCCGCTCTGGCCTCAGCACCCTGGCAGCTGGAGAAGAGGTCTAGGGTCTTCACAGAACATCCCCCATGCTCTGCCGCGGCCCGCTCTGCCCTCGGGAGTCCAGTCCCCTCCCTGCCAGCTCTGGGAAGGTCAGCTGGGTTGTCACTGGCTTTGTCCCGAAGCTGACGGACAGCTGGGGTGCACGCCCCTCTCTCCCGGGCAGGGCCGAGGGTCTGAGCTGGTGGCCAGGGCAAGTCCAAAGGTGCTGTGGGCTGGGAGACACCATCCCGTCCGTCGCCTGCTTTTCGGGCCCGAAAGACACAGACAGGCCGGGAACTGCCGCTCCCCTCCCCGCCATGCGCTAATAAGTTCTCCTGCAGAATCGCAAACACCAGACAACAGAAGCCCCGACACGCTGTTATTACGATTGATTCAACCCGAGGGGCCTGGGTGCCGCCTCCTAATTTTCTCCTCTTTTGTCTCCAGATGGAGGAGGGGAATCCGGTTGACTCCATCCAGCTGTCACCTGTGCTGGGAGTCCCCTCGCTGAGCAGACCGAGGAGGGTGGGGGGCTGGCACAGGGGCTTCCTGGTGAAGGTGACACTCCAGCAGGCTCGGCCCAGGATGGAGCGCTCTGCACCCAGAGCTCTGAATGGCACCCCGCCCCGTGCACCCCCACAACCCTCCCCTCCAGGGAGCCTGCCGGTCAGGGCCAAGAGAAGCCTGGCTGAGCAGGTGGCCGGGGGCGGCCTTGACCCACCCAGACGCATGGGGACAAAGGTGCTGTTTGGTGTTAGTGGTCAGGGTTTTGTTTTTTTAAACAAAGCTGATTGTGCTATTTGGGGACGGTGGCGTCCAAGCTGTGCCTGGTGGTGGCCGAGAGCGTTGGACAGTCCATCAGCAGGCGTCACCTCCCTCTCCTCTCTCTGTCTCTTTCACCTACAGACTTTCAAAGCCAACTGGCCCCTGTCTGTGACCCGCCATCACTCCATGTGAATTAGGGAGGATTTCTCCCCTTAGCATTGCGGACATGGGGGCCAGGTCACTCTCTGTGGGGGGCCGTCCTGGGCACTGTGGGAGGCTGAGCAGCATCCCTGGCGCCACCCACTCGATGCCAGGAGCACCCCCAGTGTGACAACCACAGACATCCCCACACATCACCAGTGTCCCTTGGGGGCAGAATCGCCTGGAAAGAGAACCACAGAGTTAGCAGAAGACCCCTGAGCAGGAGGAATCTACTTTCACTGGCCAGGTGACATTTCCTTGATGTCGCAAAGTTGCAGAGTGGGATGAAGCCTTTTGGGGCCAACATCCATTTTTGTGGTGGGGGCTGGTCCAGGGCCCCAGGTGGTGACCAATCTGCAGGCTTATTCAAGGAAAAGCCCATCACCACCACCGGTGCCTCCACCCCGTCCCCACCCTGTCCCCCGCCCAGCCCCGTCCCACTGGCCACCGCCCCTGGTGAAGGCAGGCTCCGGAAACTGGCGGCTCCACAGCAACCCACCCACCCGGGGCAAAGGCCGATGTGGTGGAACCTCCGGGTTCGCCGGCGGAGTGAAGGGGGGCAGGCGGAGGCCAGCCACACTGGGCTTAGGATGCAGCAGAGATGAGGTTTCCACACCCACGGGGGTCATCTTCCAGGCCCGGGGGCCGGGTCAGGCCATGTGGGGTTCATGTGGGTCCCCGGTAAGAGATTCAGACAGAAGGTCCTGGAAATGGGGGCGTCTCAGACATACGTCCCTGCTCCCCCAGACTCTGGTAGCGACACTGATGGAGGCCAGGGCCATGGTGAAGGTCACGTCCCCTCGTGCCTCGTGCCTGGCAGGGCCCACCCCTGGGGCGCCCACCCTTGGACAAGCAATTAGCCGCTCCTGGAACTCCCAACCTGGCCAGAGTGACGGAATGGAGGCCCCGCCGAGCCCAGGGCCCAGGGGCCCGTCCTTGTCGGGGGGGCTTAAACGGCCCCAGTGCAGCAGCCGGTGCTCCTGGCATGGGAGGGGCGGCGGGCCCTGAGCGAGGCACAGGAAGGATTCGGGATTCTCGAAGGGCGCGCACCGGGGGCCCCCCGCAGCCACAGCCAAGTGAGGGAGCAGAGGCCCCACAGCCCGGGACAGAGCTGGGAGACGCCGGGGCTGCAAGAACGCCCAGGCCACGGAGCCCGTGCGCCCTCCTGCTGAGCCTGCCACGGCTGCGAGCCAGACACAGCAAAGTCCCCAGGGACAGGCTCGCCCCTGACTCGCTCCCGGAGGCAGCGGCCAGGTTGCCCCAACAACAGGCGGCTAACGAGAGGTTGCCACGGAGCCAGGCCGAAGGTTTCCGCCAGCCCGACACTCGGCTGCGAGACTCCTGCGCCCTGAGGCCCAGAGCGCCAGGGAGTTTGTGTGTCCGGTGGGGGTAATCGCGTGGCGCAGCCCCTGCCCCTCAGCCTGGGGGAGTCCGTCCTGCTCTGGAGACCCTGGCCGCACCCAGGGCTGAGATCTGACGGCCAAGCTGCCCCTTGGCCCCACCCCACCCCCGTTCCCAGAGGAAACGAGATGCTCACCTGGCCCAGAGGCCCTCCCAGCCCCCACAGAGAGCAACCCCCCCCATGCAGGGGCGCCGCACCAGAAGGCAGGGACAGGGTGGCCCTGAGGTACCCGGGAGCCCAGGAGGCACAGCCTCAAGGGGCCCGAGTTTCAGAGGCGCCACATCTCACTGTGGAATGGAGTGAAGCCGTCCGGGGCGTCGCGTCACAGCGGCTGGAACCGCGGATAACCCTGGCCGCCACGTTCCCCACCTTCCATAGGGCTCAGAGGGGAGGCCGGGGGCGTGGAGGGTGTAAGGCGCCAGAGGACAGAGGCCTCATCGTCGGTTGGGGTGTGCGGGGGATGGGAAGGCTCGTCCTGACCCCATCTGGACGCCCGAGGTTGACACGGCCACACGGCTTTGGTAAATACTTTTAAGAGAAGTATTTTTAAAAGTAGTAATAGTCCCCCGAGGCTCAGGGGGTGGGATGTGGGGCGCAGCCTGGTGCCAGGCAGCCCTTCTGTGCTCAGGTGGCAGCCAGGGGCCGAACACCCCCTTGGGGGGATGTGGGGCTGGGGGACGGGGCTTGTGTCCGGCCTGGGGCTCCTGGCGAGCTCCAGCTAGGCGGGGCAACCACGACAGCGACAGGCCGCTCACCACTTGAGGAAGACCATGCCGGCCAGGACGGCATAGCCCAGCACCAGGAAGAGGACTTTGAGCAAGCGGTCGTTCTTCCCCTCCAGCTCCTTCGCCAGGATCTCGAAGAAGGTGACGAAGAGAAACGTGCCGCCCGCCAGGCCCTGCAGCAGGACTGAGGCCACGCTGCTGGGCACGCCCTGGGCGCTCTCGATGCCCAGCCCGATGCTGATGCCCAGCGGGATCATGGCGCTCACGGTGACGGCCAGCTTGGCCGCGTCCCTCAGGGACATGGAGCTCCTGGCCATGCTGATGCCCAGGGCCACGGCCACCAGCGTCTCGTGGACGGCCACCCCCACGAACAGGCTCGCCACCTTCTCGCCCTCCTCCTGCAGGCCCAGCGCCAGGCCCTCGAAGACGGAGTGGGCCGACAGGGCGAAGACCAGGCTGAGCAGGCGCAGGGGGCTGGAGCTCGACAGCTCCTGGACGCTCAGCCCGTGGCTGTGTGTGTGGGGTTCCACGTAGAGCGCGTGGCCCCGCGCGCCCCCCATGAAGGGGCTCTCGTACTCCGAGTCGCTGCCGGCGTCCGAGCCGGCGTTGAAGGTCTCCAGGTCGATGAAGGACGGCTTCTCCTTGCGGAAGGTCAGGACGAGCTGCTCGAGGAAGACGGTCAGGAAGAGGCCCAGCATCACGATGGTCTCGGCCAGCGGGTAGTCCGTGCTGATGTGCCCGAGACTCAGAACTTTCTGGAGCTGCAGCGGAGGGCGCGGGAGGCAGAGGGAGAGGGAGAGAAGAGAGAGACTCAGAGGCACAGCGGCCGGGACCCCCACCGCCCGTGCAACAGGGTTCGTCAGACATCACTGCTCCGTGAGCACAGCACAGAAATACCCAATTCCGGGAAAAAGTTTAAAAAAAGGGGAGGGGGAGGCGGGTCCATCCTTGATGAGTTAAAAAACAACCCTATTACGAAGGGAATCGTGAGGCCTCATTACACCCACCACGTCAACCACCAATTCTAAAATACCGTGGCTGAAGCGTGGCCCCCAAGAGGTACGTCCACCCGGAGCCTCAGAGCGGGGCTTGATTTGGAAGAAGGGTCTTTGCAGACACAGTTAAGGTGCTGCGGGCTGAATCGTGCCCCTCGTGAGAGAAAACTCATATACTGAATTCTCCCAGGCCCCAGTACCTCAAAATGAGCCACATTTGGAGACGAGGACTTTAAAGAGGTGACTGAGTTAAGATGAGCCCGTCAGGATGGGCCCGGATCCCACAGGACTGGTGTCCTTCTAAGAGGAAGAGACATGGGGACCACAACGTGAAGAGGCAGCAAGAGGACGGCCGTCTGCAGGGCAAGGAGAGAGGAGCAGAAGGACCCAGCCCTGCGGGCACCCTGACCTCGACCCTGGCTGGCCTCCGCCACTGTCACAGCCGCCAGCTTTCCAGGCCCCGAGGCCTGTGTGGGCTCTGCTTCCGTATCACACAAGGGGGCTCTTTGCCAGAGGTCTTCCCATCACTCGGACCTCCCGGGACAAGGCGCTGAGAAGGAATATGAGGCTCGCCGGCCCCTTGGGCCACCCCCATCGGATCCCTGAGCCAGCGCCGTCCGACAGAACTTTCTGGATGATGGAAATGTTCTCTATCTGTGCTGTCGGATACGGAAGCCACGAGCCACACGTGGCTCATGAGGACTTGAAAAGCGGCCGGTGTGGCTGAGGACTGACTGGTGCTTCGGTTTAAGGCACTGAAAGGACCAGCCAGGACGGCGAGAGGCGGCCACCCTGGACAGCAGCGCGGCTCTGGAAGTGGGCCAGCAGAGCCGGGGTTAACTTGCCCTGGAGTCGAAGGATGCTTGCGCACGCCAGGCTCGGTCCAGCCCTGCGGCCTCAGAGCGTGCTGTGGGCTCTGTCCAGAATGTTCCTCCTTCAGTTTGACTCACAGCTGGTTGATGCTCACTCACGCTTCGGGTCTCGGCTTACAAGTAATGTCCGAGTGTCCTCCCTAAACTAGTGCCTCATCGCTCCGCTCACAGCCCCCTCTTCCTTCCCGTCACAGCCTGTGCGCGCGCGCACACACACACAGAGCACTTCTCAACCGGGGCGGTCCTGCCCCTCCAGGGGACACCTGCAATGTCTGGAGACATTTCGGTTGTCATGGCTTGTGAGGGAGTTGACATCGGGGCCGGGTCCTCTCTGGGGGGCTGTCCTGGGCGCTGTGGGGGGTTAAGCAGCATCCCTGGCCCCACCCACTCGATGCGAGGAGCTCCCCCGGGGTGACAGCCACAGATGTCCCCAGACATGGCCCAGTGTCCCCTGGGGGCAGAGTCACCCCCAGATGAGCCCCCGTGCTGCAGTGGAAGGCTGTGTTCCGTGGAGAAGTCGTTTCATTCACTAAACATCTCACGGGGCCTCCAGGTGCCACCCGCAAAACGCCAGCTGGAGAAAAAGACTAGCTCCTCCCGAAGGGATAAACACGGATCAGGAAAGACAAGCAGACACACTGAAGCCACAGACTGTGGGGCTGGTCTCCCAGGGGGACTGAGCCGGGGGCTGAGGCTGAGGCTGGGGGATGGGGTGGGAGGAGGGACCTGACCCCTGGAGTTGAGGGGCGCCCGCGGGCAGGGGTGCGGCACGGAGCAGGTTGGGAAGGACCCTGAGAGGGCCCCTCCCCAGAAACGGACCCGGCCGAAGGTCAGCAG
The DNA here is from genome assembly GCF_041296235.1 of Equus asinus. Classification (NCBI taxonomy): domain Eukaryota; kingdom Metazoa; phylum Chordata; class Mammalia; order Perissodactyla; family Equidae; genus Equus; species Equus asinus. The sequence continues at coordinate 13,295,673 of NC_091809.1, forward strand.
GGCCACGGCTGAGGGACCCAGCCCCGCGGTATCACCAGCACATGGTACGAATTTCCTGTGCCGCGTAACGAAGGAACACAAGCCAAGCAGCAGAAAACAACACAAGCATAAAACATCAGCTCACAGTTCCGAGTCCCAGAAACCAGGCACAGGTTCTGGCTCGCGGATGAAGCAAATGGCCACGCTGGGGAGGCCCACGTGGCAAGGAACCGAGGGCGGCCCCCAGCCAACAGCCAGGCGGGAACCAGGCCCTTGGTCTGACAACCAGCAAGGGACGGAACTGGATTCCACCACAGGCCCTCAGGAGCCACTCCATCCCCAGTCGAACCCTGAGCCGACACCACGGCCCAGCAGATACCTTGACAGCTGCCTCCTGAGAGCCTGGAGCAGGGGACCCAGCTCAGCAGTGCCCGGACTCCCAACCCACAGAGACTGTGAGATGACCAGCGCCTGTTGTTTTAAGATGCTAAATTTGTTCTAATTTGTCACGCAGCAGGAGCTAACTGATACGGGAGTTGCGGAAAGCCCGTCGTCGCCAGCTTCAGGACAAAGTGTACATTATCCGTGGTGGCTGGTCTGGTTAGGGAACGACGGATGAGCCCACCGGCTGGGACCCCAGGTCTAGTTTAAACCCCTTGATTACCAGATCAGGCCCAGAGAGGAGAAGCAACCAACTCATGGTCACACAGCAAATTCATTTTCGATTTCCGGTCACCTTTATAGGATCGAGGCCCCCATTGAGCTCGGTGTCAGTGATGAAAAAGCATCAGAGACCCTTGGCCACAAGGGGCCGGGGCTGCGGCCGCCACCCAGGGAGCCCTCACCTTCTCCCTGACGGCGGGCAGCAAAGCATTGAAGCACGTGGCCAGAAAGACCCCGCCTCCGAAGGTGTTGCAGACCGAGAGGATCTTTTTGGAGCGATGGGCCTTCTCAAAATCCGCCTCGATGATCTTCACGGGGAGCAGGGAGCCCAGCAGCATGAAGAAGAACATGCCCACCATGCAGAGGACCTTGGCCACCAACAGCTTCATCACGGCGGCTCGGGCGGCGCCAGGCGCTGCGGGGCCAAACCATGTGTGGGAGACACTCCCCTCCCGCGACGCGCTACTGGGCCCCACCTCGCAGTGAGGGGCTCATGCCTCAGTCCAGCCGCTGTGAACACACACCGGGGGCGACCGTGTCAGCTGAGGGGTTCTCCGACCAGTTCTAGTGACCGAGTCCGTGATCCGCCCCCCCGACCCTGTCTGCCATCCCCTTCCAGGCCTGGCACACGTCACTGCCTCCTGCAGACGGCACTGTCTGGTACAGCGGTCACCAGCCACCGGTCTCTGCTTAAATTCATTAAAATTAAAGAAAACGTAAAATTCAGCTCATCACTCGCACTACCCATATTTCAAGCGTCCAGGGGCCACCGTATCGGACAGCACAGACAGAGAACATCTCCATCATTGCAGAACGTTCTAGAGGGTGGTGCCGCCTCACTGCTTTCCCCAAGGCCCCTACATGCAACCCAAACGCTTCACCCTGAGGCGAAGGCTCTGTAGCACGGCTCCTGCATCCCCTCAGCCCACTCGGGCCTCTGTGGTCCTTGAACATGCCAAGCCTCAGGGCCTTTGCACGGGTTGTTCTCTCCACCCAGAACCCTTCCCTCCCACGACCTTCCAGCGATGTCTTGTCTTTCAGGTCGCTGCCTCTGGGACCCCCCCTCCCCATCCGGGTAGGGCCTCCCCCAGCCGACCCCTGCCCTAAACCGTATCCCTTGTACCCACCGTACGACCTGGCCCAGAACAGATGCTCAGTAACCTGAACGGATGGAAGAGCTGAAGCATGTGGATACTTTACATGACTCGAGGGGCCCAAGTGGAGCCGGCTGCGCCCTGGACACAAGAATGTCACCGTTAGGACGAGGGACCTCGGCAGCTCCCGCCTTTAGGTCGCCCCCACCCCACCCCGACCTCCTGGTTCTCACTGCCCATGCCCCCAGCACACTGAGCCCTTCAGATGCCACCTCCTTCCCTGCCATTATTTATGGAGAACCACATCATGGAAAGTCCCTGGATGTCCTCACTCGCTCGAGGCTGCGACCTCCGCGGGGGGCGGGAGTCTGTCTTCCCCAGGGCCAAAGCCAGGTACACAGCAGGCGCACAATAAGTACCTGCCGGGTGTCCGGATGCCCCAGTCTGCGGAGTGGGGGCGAGGGTGGCCTGGAGGCTCTCAAACCGGGGGCAGAGGGGGCAGGGCAGAGGCGGGGGCGGGCTCATGCATGCATGCATGTATTCATTCGTTCGTTCATTCATTCATTCATTCCCGGCACGCATTGAGCGCCTGCTGTGTGCCCCGCGCTGCACCCCGCGCCCCGCGGAGGGCGAGGCCCACCCGGTCCCGCCCGAGAGGGGACAGTCCGCGCTCGGCCGTGGCAGCCGGATGCAAACCTCGCCGACAACGGCCCCCGGCCCTGCCCGGCCCGCACCCACCTCCGCCGGGCCCCCGCCGGCGCAGCCCGCCGCTCAACCGCCGCGCGGTCTCGACCCCACCGCCGCGCTCCTGGTCGGCGCGCCGCGCCCACGCCCCGCCCACGGCCCTGCCCATTGGCCGCCCCGAGCCCCGCGGGGCGAGCGCGCCGCGCCATTGGCTGCTGCAGCTGCCACTCCTCCCGCGACCCCACCCCTCCTACCTGCACGGGAAAGGAGTTTCCTCCAGCTGAGCGGCGGGTCCAGCCACCAGGCGTTTCCGGCGGGAAACTCCGACCTTCGAGGAAGGATTCCGGAAGGGTTGGGCTTCCCAGAGCTGTCCAGGGGCCCCTGGTGCTGAATCCCGCTGGCACGGACGGGAATCGAGCTCCTCCGGCAGCCCGACCTGGGAGCGTCCTCGCTGCTGATGCCCTGTCCGTCGGCTTCAGAAGCAGATTCATTGGTTCAGCATCCCTGCCTACTATGTGCCAGGACGTTTTCTAGGACAACATCTGTGAGCGAATCAAAGATCTCCTCCCTTTTGGACGTTCTAGGAGAAGACACGGAAAATAGTCGATAAACATAATAAGTGATGGGATTATGTCAGAAGGCGACAAGTGCTCTGGAATCATAGAGTCCCGTAGGGGCTATCAGGAGTGCTGGGTGGGGGGTTGCTATTTTAAATAAGATGCTCGAATAGACCTCATAGAGAAAGAGATATTTGGGCAAAGACTATAACGTGGAGAAGTTGGTCAAGCCGATAGATGGAAGCAGAGAGCTCCACGCAGAAGCAACTGAGGGTGCGAAGGCCCCGGCCCGAGGCAGGAGTGTGCAAGAATGCCAGTGTGGCCAACACACGGTGAGGCGGGAAGTGTATTTGGAGGTAGATCATTAAGGGCCTTGAAAGGACTTTAAGGGAATGGAGACCCATTGCTGAGTCTGGATCAGAGATGTAACAGGTCTAGCATATTTTAACAGGATCATTTGGTTATTGTCTCAAGGCTGCCAATAGTTCAAGTAAGATGCACACTGAAAACTGACTATTGACATATATATATATATATATATATATATATACATATACATATTTTTAAAGATTGGCACCTGAGCTAACATCTGTTGCCAATCTTCTTTTTTAAAAAAGATTTAGGGGCCGGCCCTGTGGCCGAGTGGTTAAGTTTGCGGGCTCGGCTTCAGCGGCCCAGGGTTTCGCCAGTTCGAATCCTGGGCGCAGACATGGCACTGCTCATCAAGCCATGCTGGAGCGGCGTCCCACATGCCACAGCTGGAAAGACCCACCACTGAAAAGACACAACTATGTACATGGGGGGCTTTGGGAGAAAAAGGAAAAGTAAAATCTTTAAAAAAATTTTATTTTTTCTTCTTCTTCTCCCCAAAGCCCCCCAGTACATAGTTGTATATTCTAGTTGTAGGTCCTTCTGGTTGTGCTGTGTGAGACGCCACCTCAGCATGATGAGCGGTGCCATGTCTGTGCCCAGGATCTGAACCAGTGAAAGCCTGGGCCGCCAAAGTGGAGCATGTGAACTTAACCACTATGCCACAAGGCCTGGCCCAACTATTGATATTTCTAAGATGGGAGAAAGGAACATTGGAAAAAAAAAAAAAAAAGCTTGCTCCACTTCCCCATAAAAGCAGTCAGATTTATGAAGGAGAAGATTGTATTCATTTATTAATTAAACTCTTATTGTCAGCCTCCCACGAGCCAGGTGTGGGGAGAGATGCTGAGAATAAAGTAAAGACTGCTGCAGTTTGGATGAACCTTGAAGACATTACGCTCAGTGAAATAAGCCAGTCACAAGAGGACAACTATCATGGAATCATGCACATATGAGGAACCTAGAGGGATCAAATTCATAGGGACAGAAAGTAGAATGGCAGGTGCCAGGGGCCGGGGGAGGGATGGGAGTCAGTGTTTCATGGGGACAGAGCTTTAGTTTGGGAAGATGAGAAAGTTCTGGAGATGGATGGTGGGGATGGTTGCACAACAATGTGAAGGTGCTTCATGCCACTGAGCTGTGCACTTAAAATGGGTAAGATGGTAAATTTAATGTTATGTATATTTCACCACAATTTAAGAATGTTTCTAAGAAAATGGAGCAAAAAACCAAAGCCCACGCCCTCACAGTTTACAGTCTAATGAGGGAGATGAGTATTCATGAAATAATAACGTACGCAGTAGGCAGACTTCTCAGATGGCTTCAAATGGTCCCCACATCTGAGTACTCATGACCTTGTGTAATTCTCTCTCCTTGAGCGTGGGCTGGACCTGGTGACTTGATTCTAACAGATAGAATATTGCAAGCTGATGGGATGTCATTTCCGTGATTAGGTTACAAAAGACCGTGACTTCTGTCTTGCTTGCATGACTCTCTCTATTGCCTTTTCAACTTGCACACTTTGATGATGCAAGCTGCCATGCTGGAGAGGTCCACGCGGCAGGGAACTGAGGGTGACCTCCAGCCAACGTCAGCAAGAGACCGAGACCTTTGGTACAAAAGCCCGTGAGGAACTGAATCCTGCCAACAACCACGTGAGTGATCTTGGAAGGGATCCTGCCCCCGTCGGGCCTTCAGATAACTGATGCCAGGGGACACTGTCATTGCAGCGTTTGAAAGACCCTGAATCTAAGGACCCAGCCAAGTGCACCTGGATTCCTGACCCGCAGAAACTTTGACATAATAACGTTGTGCTGCAAGCCACTAAGCTTTGGGGTAATTTGTTATGCAGTCAAAGATAATGAATACACATCCTCAAAGGAGAAGCTATAGGTTGTAGTAAGTGCTGTGAAGAAAAAAGGGAAAGAGAGTTCTACGGGAATCAGCTAAGTAAAGTGTGATGAGAAGTGGGGGCAGCAGAAAGGATGGTTGATACAAAGGGGAGAAAGAGCTTGCCATATTTGAGGAACTGGAAAGCCAGGCTGGCTGAACGTTAGCGAGCAATGTGGGAGGTGAGAGATCAGGGACAATCCTATAGCCTGTGTCAAGGAATTTGGATTCTACCAAAATTGCAATAATTCACAAAGGGTTTTAAGCAGGTGAGGGTTGTGATATAAGTTATGTTTTAAGGTTATTCTGACTCCTGTGCAAAGAAAGGCTGAATTATAGCGAGCCAGAGTGGAAGCTGGGAGACCAGTTCACAGTCGTTTGCGCAGGACTTGATGCAGGTTTAGACAAGGGGTGATCAAGGGCAGTGGGTGATTGTGAGAAGTATCTCGGAGCACGGACTGACAGGGCCTGGCACTGGTTTGTCCATGTGGGTTGCTGGAGTGGGAGGTGTCTGGATGACTTCTAGTTTTCTGGTTTGAGCAATTAGATGGATGCGGGTGTTGTTCTCTAAAATAGGAAAGGCTGGAGGAGGCACAGATATTGGAGGCGTCGAAAGACTGAGTTTGGTTTCGCAGAGGTCAAGCATGGGACGTCGGGGAGTTCTTAACATTTAATGCCACTGCCCGCCCGCTTCATTAGAAGCACGAAATATGCGGCAGCCATTTTTATTATTAGACTCAAAGTGACTTGACTCTTTTTCAGGTTTCCGTAATTCACAGCAACAGCAAAAAAGATCACTTGTAATAACGGCACAGCAGGTAAATGCCCACAGGACGACTCCCTCCTATAGTCCTATAGGAGAATTCATAATGTGCTGTATTTATTCATGATTATTTAGAGGATGAGAAGCAGTTGCATAAGCGTTGGGCTTTTATTCATTTGAGACATATTTTTGAAAGCCTCCTAGACGCCAAGACCTATGTATAAGCAGATATTTTCGGCGTATGAGAGAAAAAATACCAACAAATTTGACTGCATTGACTATTTCAGAAATCTCCCATAGTGAAAGGCACTATGAATGGGCTTAAGGGACAGGGGACAGATGGGGAGGAAATGTTGATAACAGATGAGACGGAGCCGTTGGTAGAGAACAGGCGTCCTAAAATAAAAATGGGAAGGCAGATGAATGACAGCTCATAGGAGAACAAACACAAGAGGTGAATAAATACAAGAAAACACGCTTGATCCATACAGGTTGTCATGGAAATATGAAATAAAATCATTTTAACAGCTTTATTGAGGTTTAATCGACATACAGTAGCTACAGATATTTAAAGTATACAATTTGACAGGTTTTGACGTACGTAGATACCGGTGAAACCCTCCTCACGATCAAGATAGCGAACATAACCTGCCCCTCACCCCCAAATTCCCTCCTGCCCCTTTCCACCCCCGAACTCCCATCGTGCTCCGTGCTCGTTCACTTGGGTAGATTCCAGTGTTGGCCATTGGGTGGTAATGAGCGGAGGGGGCATGACAGGGGCTGGTCGGGTTTTGTTCTTGGTCTGGGCGCCAATGACATGGGCGCTCCTTTTGTGAAAATTCATCGAGCTGTTTGCTTACAATCTGCGTCCTTTCGTGCATGTATGTTACCCTTTGATAAAAAGTCTAAGCAGCACAATAATGAGAGAGAGAGAGAATAAAGAATGGACTCTCCGAGTCTACATGAGCTTGCAGAGAACTGGGAACAGCCATGCGCTGAGCAGAATCTGTAGGTTGCACCCTCCAACCTCACCACCGGAGCAATTCATTTTCTTTGCCCCTGTATCGAATCAGGCAACTCGGGACGTTGGCCCCATCGCAGCCCTGCGCCTAGCAGGACGTCTCCGGTCGGAAGGGTTTCTCATTCCGAAAGGAGAACCAGCTCAGAAAGCACAACGCCAATCTGCAGGACCAGGCCGTTTCTACGCTCGAGCCCAGGCGCTTTCAGGATTAGATGCGGTTCTTCCTGGTCCTGATGCTGCGCGCAGGCCCCAGGGATGAAGGCGGCAGCGTCGAGGAGGCCCCGGCGCTGGTGCGCCACCTGGCGGCCACAGCTTCTTATCTCCGAGGGCTCCGCCGGAGCCCTTGGTCTCTGCTCCAACTTTGAAATAATGGATTCTGCAAGATCGGGCGGAGGGGGTGTAGAGTGGGGAAGCCGATTCAGTTTGGGGTTTTCAAGTTCCCCATATTGGGGTGAAATCTTTGCTGCAAAGATTAGTTTTGCTGGTGGCAAAAGGGTTTGGGACATTCGCTCATGTGGCACGTTTATCTAGAGTCGACGGTGTGCTGGTAACACTGCAGGGTAGGGTCTGTCCCCCTCAGCACTACTGACGTTCGGGGCCGTCCTGGGCGCTGTGGGGAGTTGAGCACCTGGCCCACCCACTCGAAGCCAGAAGCACCCCCAGTAGTGAGGACCCCACACAATGTGGCCTAGGGTCCCCCGGGGGCAGAACTGCCCCCAGTTGAGAGCCCTGCTTCTGTGACAGAGACACACTTTCTTTTTTCCTTGTTGCTTCCTGGTCTTAATCTGGTGGGGTTTGGGGTCTAGCCCCAGGGAAGATATGCCAAGGGTGTGCGGACGGAGAGAACAGAGTCTTCCTAACTGCGTCTACGGAGGCAGCAGCTGCCGTACATCTCAAGGTTCATCCTCCTTCTGGAAGTTTTTCCAAGTCACGACTTATGCTAAATCCATGTTTAATTGCTGTTTTTTTTTGCTCAGTGCACCTCTGACAGGAATATTCAGAAATATCCTATTTCTGACTTGTGTGGGATCGAGCAGTAATTATCCATGACACACTTCTCATCAAGGCACACAGAGAAGTCACCAGCTTCTGGGGTGAGATGTTGACAGCTACTCCTGTTTTTTTCTTCTTCCCCACTCTGCTAGTGGTGCCAAGCCAGAAAGTTTCTGGATCTCTCCTGAACACTTAGGCTGGGTTTAGGGGAAATTTGGAAGACATGCCACAGGGTCTCCCAGTGATGGACACACAGGATGGGAGGAGAGCAATGGAGATCATCTTGGAAGATCTAACAGGCACACAAAGATGGTTCTGTAATGTATGGCCCATAGTCACGTGTCCACCAGTGTTTCTCAAAGTGGGGTTCTCCCAACAGGTGCGTCACGCTCACCTGAGCTGCTGGTTTAAAAAGCAGAACCAATAGGAGCCAGCTAAATAAATCCAGGAGAGCTCAGAGACTGGACAGGAGTTCTCGAACCCTGCAGAGTGTTGAGCAGCATCCCTGGTCCCCACCCACTTGATGCAAGGAGCACCCCTCAGTCGTGACACCCACAAATGTCCCCAGACATCACCCAGTGTCCCCTGGGGGCAGGATCACCCCTGCTGATGATTACCCCCCAGATGAATTATCAGAGTCTGTGGAGGTGGGACACAGGTATCAGAGTTAAAGGTCCTTGGATGATTTCAACGGGCAGCCCAGGTGGGGACTACTTAATCCTCTCCTCTGAGCTGGGGCCACCAGTCCATCCTTGCTAATCGCAGACGAGAAGGAAACAGGCTTAACTGGCACCATGAGGCATTGAGATTTTGACAAAAGCACTTTCTAGAAGGTTTGTAAAACCTTAGAATGATGCCGGAGTTTCTCTCATCGTTCTGAAGAATTCCTGCTAGAAGCAATTGATGGAAGTTGGGACCCACATGGAGAGTGAGACCGAAGATGCCAAGATCCCTGCCAGACCTGATGATTGACAACTGCTCCTCCATCTCGGACCGTTGAACGTGCCACGGCCCCCTTCGTGGAGGCTGTAAGCCTGGCGATCAGGTCCCTTCCGGCTGATGGCAGGGACAGATGGCTGGAGGATTTGGCTAAGCTCAAGCCTGTGGCAGACAAGGTCTAAGGCACCCCCAAGGACCCCCACCTCCGGGTGGTCACCGTCTGCATAATCTCCTCCTGTTGGGTGTGGGCGGGCCGTGTGACTCACTTCTAACCAACAGGGTCAGGCAAAGGTGATGAAGGCCGCTCCCACGATTTCATGATGTTACAGAAGATTCTGTCGCGGGAGCAACTCCCTCCTGAGACTCCCTCACTGCTGCAGGCTTTGATGAAGTGGCCGTGTTGGGAGTCGTGGAGAGACAGCTAAATAATGACCCCAGAGATGTCCACGTCCTAATCTCCAGAACCTGCAGATATGTCACCTTGTGTGGCCAAAGGGACTTTGAAGATGCCACTAAGGATCCTGAGATGGCAGATGAGCCTGGATTACCTGGGTGAGCCCAGTCTCATTATGAGGGTCTTTAGAAGAAGGAGGCAGAGGGAGATTTGACACAGAAAGCGAGAAGGCCATGTGAAGATGGAGGCAGAGACCAGAGTGATGCGGCCACAAGCCAAGGGGTGCTGGCACCACCAGATGCGGGACTAGGCAAAGGATGGATTCACCCCTAGGACCTCTGGAAGGGAGCATGGCCTTGCAGCACCTTGATTTGGGGCCACAGAAACTGATTTCACGCTTCCGGCTTCCAGAATGATGAGAGGATAAATGTATGTTTTTTTAAGCCACCGAATTTGTAGTGATTTGTTACAGCAGCCCCAGGAAATGAATAGAAGTGGCCTGGGCAGCAAGGAGCTGCAGGCTGCTTATAGGAGTGGAGGGAGGGCAGCCTCCGCCAATTGTCAGAAGGAAGCGGGGGCCCCCAATCCTACAACCATAAGAATGGAACTCTGCCATGACCTAGGTGAGCTCTGAAGCGGAGCCTTCCCCAGTCGGGCCTCAGATGAGAATGCAGCCGCGGCTGGCACCTTGATAGCAGGCTAGTGAGACCTGAGCAGAAGACCCGGCTGAGCCGCATGCAGATTTCAGACCCACAGAAACTGGGAAGTTATCAATGTGGGTTGTTTTAAGCCACTGAGGTTATGGTGATTTGCTACGCAGTGGAACATAACTAACACAGTCCCTTTAGTGGGATCGGATGTGAAGGCGGGCATATCAGAAAGCTGTCCAGAGCCAGGTACGTGACAAGCTCTCCACCTGGGCCTCTGGATTCAGGATAGAACGCTTATTACTCTGAAGAATGGGAGAAAAAGTACCAACACGCCTGGCACACAGAAGGTGTGCAATAAATGGTCACTTTCATGAGGAAGACATGGCTATTTGATGTCCCTGCCAGTTGCAATATTCTCTATAAAACACTTCATTCTTATGAATAGTCGTTGAGTTTCCCAGATGACTCAATGTTTGGCTAGGGTTAAGACCCACTTCCTATATTATTCAGCCTTGAAAAGGAGCGAGGCCCTGACACAGCTGCACGTGGACCGACCTGGAACACACGACGCTCAGGGAGAGAAGCAGACACAGAAGGACACACGGCGTGTGACCCCATTGACGTGAAACGTCCAGAACAGGCAGATCCACAGACAGAGAGCAGGCTCATGGGTGCCAGGGGCTGGGGAGGGGGTGGGGAGTGAGTGCTGTTGGGGACGGGGCTTCTTCTGGGGTGATGGAATGTTCTGGAATTAGTGGTGATGGTTGCACAACACTGTGAATGTACTGAAAACACTGAATGAACAGTTTCAAAGGGTGGGTTTTATGTTTTAAGTTGCGAATTACCTCAATTTAAAAATACTGAATCGTGTCCTTACACAAGTAGCTGGAGCTACGTATATGCCAGTTTACTGCGTTAATTCGGGGGTTCTCAAAGCTTAATGTGCATAGAAATCACTGAGAGAGTTTGTGTAAACGCAGGACGGGACCTCAGGGCCGCCCGGGGGATCCTGCTGCCCTGACCAGCTCCGGGCAGTGCCCACGCTGCTGGCCTGCGCTTGGCACCTGGAGCAACGTGGTGCGTGAGGGCAGCAGGAAGCTCTTGCAGCCGCCAGCAGCTCTGGGCACGGTTCCTCTCTCCTTGATGGTCCTTCTTTCCAACTGGCCATCGTCCAACAGGGAAGGGAAACAGCAAAGTAATCTGTGCAGGTCACAGCTGTTCAAGGTGGCTGGAGGCTGGAAATCTAACTGCACTGAAAGCCACAGCCGCAGGTGGGTAGGGTTTCGGCGCCCTGCTGAAGGGCCAAAGATGTTTCTAGCGCCCAGTGGCCGGCTGGGAGCCGAGTGCAGGTCCTGACGTCCCTTTCTGCCTACACCATACGTGGTGGCTTCCGGAAAGTGGAAAAGGCAAGGAATGGATTCTCCCCTCGGGCCTCCAGCTGGAACCAGCCCTGCCGACTGTGACTGCAGCCCAGTGAGACGCACGTCTGACTTGTGGCCTCCAGAACCGTGGGATACACGGTGTGTGGTGTTAAAAGCCACGGCACGTGCTGGAACACTACAGCAGCCGCGGGAAAGGCACACACCGCCTGATTCGGAGGCTCCAAGGGGACCCGAAGAGGGAGTTTCAGAAAATGAAAGACGGCGGCTCGGGCTTCTCCCTCCATCTTCTCAGCCACAACTGACCTTTACGAGGTTTTCAGCCACATACGCGTTCTCCCCTGTTAGGAGTGGAAATGGAAACTGTAGATGAGGAATGTCAACTGCTGTCAGCGTCTTGGAGGGGACTACGGCCACGTCAGAATGCGCGCTTCGTACGCACGCGGGTTCATTTCCCGTGGCTGCTTAACAAACTGCCGTCAATTTAGTGGATCACGACAGATTCACTGTCTGACAGTTCTGGGGTCAGAAGTTTGAAATGGGCCTCCCTTTGGCTAAATCCCAGGGGCGGGCAGGGCGGGTCCCCCCGGAGGCCCCAGGGGAGGAGCGTGTCCCGCCTCCTCCAGCTTCCAGAGGCGCCGCGTCCTGGGCTCGGGGCCCCTTCCTCCGTCCGCACGGCCAGCAGCGCAGCGTCTCCATCTCGGCCTCTGACCCTCCCGCCTCCCTCTGCTCAGGACCCTGGGATGACCCTGGGCCCCGGGAATCCAGGGTCACCCCTATCCCAGGGGCCTTGACTTAACCCATCCGCAAGTCTCTTTAGCCATGGAAAGTCCTGAGATCTGGGTGTGTCTGAGAATGTTTCTGGATTTGAATGTTACAGGGAGTAAAGCAGACTGTGCTTCCCAATTTGGGTGGGCCTCATCCAATCAGTTGAAGGTCTGAATAGAGCAGAGAGGCTGAGTCAGAGGGCACTCCTGCCTGCTGAGCGAGAATGTCGGTCTTTTCCTGCCTTTGGACTTGAACTGAAACAGCTCCTCCCGGATCTTGAGCCTCCTGGCCTTTGAACTGTAACTAACATCACCTCTCCAGCTGGCTGACTGCAGGTGTGGGGACCTGTCAGCCTCCAGTCACGTGGGCCAGATCCTTAGCGTGCCTCTCTCTCGATACATGCATCCTGCTGGCTCTGTTTCTCTGGAGAAGGCTACCTGGCCCCCCACGCCCTTCTCGGTCCTTGGAGAAACTCGGTGCATGGGACAGAACTCCTCCTGAGGCCGTCTCTGCGGCTGTGCCCCAACTCCACCCTCTGGCACAGAGCCCCAGGCTCGAGCGGTCTCATCTGACCGGAGATCCCTGGTGCCCGGAGCAACAGGAGCCCACGACACGCTCAGGAGCGAGCACCACTGGGTTACCCTCGCGGGCTGTGTGGCCTGGGCTGTCGCCTCACACGTCTGTCCTCCAGCCGGTCTCAGCACACACTTCCCAAGACGGGATGCGGGGCCACGCTGATCTCCTGCGCCGCCACCTTGGGATGGCTCGTGGGCCGTGACTCCTGCTCAATTGCCCAGCAGGCCCTCAACTCCTGGCCTTTGCTTGGACTCTTCTGCCCGGGATGCCCGCAGAGGGGGTCTCCCCCTTGGCACTGTGACATTGGGGCCAGGTCACTCTGGGGGGCCATCCTGGGTGCTGTGGGGGGTCGAGCAGCATCCCTGGCCCCCACCCACTCAATGCCAGGAGCAACCTCAGTGCGACAGTAACAGACGCTCCCCAGTGTGCCCTGGGGGCAGGATGGCCCCGGGGAACCCCATCCACCCTGTAAGACCCGCGCTGGCCGCGCTCTCCACCTCCCTCATCTCGTCCTTACTGGAAGGCGGGCTCCCAGGGACCGCTGACTCCCTGTCCGTATCCTGTCATTTGCGGGCACTAGGGAGTAAACTGCAGAACCGGAAACTTCATTCCTTCATCTTTCACCCTCACGCAGGGGTGGGGTCTCCAGCCAGCCTGTTGGGCTCCGGCTGTGTTGAGGGCCGGCTGCCCCAGGTCTGCTGCCCACAGGCTGGGTGACCAAGTTCGGCACCTCTGCCTGTGAACCGGGCATGAAGGTGCCACATGGCGGGCTGTGAACGGGGACTGGGCGTCAACGTAGTTTATCTAACATTTACAGAATGTTCTCTACGCCACAAGACCCCACCCAGCACCAAAGGGCGGGGGCCGAGATGAGCCTGGAAAGTTCTCGGGCTTCTTGCTGCCTGGGACCACCTCTCCCCCAGAGTGGTTACTTGATTTGGGTTACAGAATGGGCAGTTTATCTGCTGTCAGAACATACTAGAAAAGCAACACAGACTGACCTTACTGCTCTGCCCCAGAACCTAGGGTCCAGGCCGAACCCTGGGCTCATCCTTTACACTGGGGTGGGGGAAGTGACTGCAGACAAACGTGAGGGAAGGCAGGAATAGAGAATGAGCCCAAATGTTTCCGGAACCATCTGTGACCCCTGGCCCAGGAAGTGCTTACGGTCGCGTGGCATCAGTGATTTCCGCCTAGCGTGTGCCTGGGTGGTGTGGAGGCTCTGGGCAGGGAGGTGAGGGGTGAAACCGAGAGGTCATGCAGAGACGGGCAGAGATCACGATGTCTATTTATTCCCCACACGTTACGCTTATCACCATGGCTAGCACTCAAGTCAGGACACGTCTCGCGGACGTGTGACGGACTGCAGGGAGCCGGCAGCGGCCTGTCTTCCTACTAGTTACCTACGACACACATGGTTCTGGGTCTACCTTGCAGACAGCCGGAGGCCACTGGGAGCCTCGGCCGATGCAGCCAACGCTGCCGCTGCTGCAGTGGCGCCAGCCCTCTCCTGTCCCATCCGGGCAGAGGCTATGGGGACATCTGCAGTGGCCACACGGTGGTCCTGGGCTGGCTTGCCCTCCCTACGAGCAGCTCTGATGGCTGCGTGGCAACCTCAGGCCACAGTGGATGGCATTAGGGGTGCCTGCCGGTCCCCAGCCCTGAACAGGACAGGAGAGGTCGCCAAGGACCCAGATGCGCCGGGCAGGCAGGACCACCTGTGGGCGGGGCAGTGGGCCAGGACATAGACAGGCTGGGATGGGCTCGGGGGCCAGGCCGAAAGGTCATGATCACGCTCCTCATGGTCTGTTGGCCGTGCGCACTGGAAACAGGATCGGAGATCAGACAGGTGTCCATCAAAACGCTCGATTGGAAGCAAAGTCCCAGAAACCGCTCCTGGGCACCCCGGGCCGCCCCGGTTCCGCACGGGGCGCAGGGGAACAGGACTCATCTTTTAGGAGCCTGCAACTAAAGAGTTCCTCATGCAAAACCCGCGGTCCGAGGGCCGGGCGCACGCTGGTGCCCAGGCCGCGGCTGGCAGTGAGCTCGTCTGAGCGGAGTGCACCCGGGTCCACTCGGAAAGCCGCTTCTCACGGGGCTGCGGAGGCCCCTGCAGACCGACCGAGGGTGGCGGGGCGGCAGAAAGTGGCTTCGGGAGCTGCGGGTACCCCCGATGTGGACTGACATAAAACTCGCCTCTTCTCGGAGAGCTGTGCGAGGACTGGAATATTCCAGAAAATACTTTAGTGACTGGGTTTCAGGGGGCTAGGAGGGAGACTGGTGCTGGTCTGCATTTGCAGCTTGCTGGCTGGCTCTGTTTCGAGAAGGGCCCGGGGGGCGTGAGAGAGTACAAAAAGGGAGGCCGGGGCGGAGGGAAAAACTAAAAATAATAAAAATCCATCTTAACATGCAGGTCCAATTTCTTTGTCTTTTTTCTCTGCTGGGCAGTCCAACGGGAAAAAACGGCAAAACAGAAGGCTTCCAGTCGGCCGGGAAGGGCCTGATGGTACTGGGACGGCTGGAGGGAGAGGACACAGAGGCGGTCAGGCAGGGCGGGCGCGCTGGTAGGACCGGGGACCCACGCTGGCACCCAGGCTCGGGGACCAAGGGCCGCTGCTTAAGCTAAGTCAACCTCAGGCCAGTGCGTGGCCCCATGGCCACATTTCAAAGGGTCGGCAGCCCCCGCATGGCTGGCGGCCGCCGTGGTAGCACAGATACAGAACACGGCCGTCATCACAGGCGGTGCTGGTGGCGCAGACGAGAAAATGTCGTGAGGATAATTTCGGGATAAGGGTTGCAACCGACAATGAACTGAAAAAAAAAAAGCTTCAAAAAAAAATAAAAAAGGAAGAGCCCCCAAAATACTAACATTAGTTTCTCTGGGTGGAGAAATTAAAGTTATTTTTTTCTGCTTGCTTAAGTTTTTCTCTTTTAAATTTTTCTATAAAAAAAAATCACAATTAAAAACTCTCTGGGGGCAGGAAGGCTGCACCCAGGGCACACAGTCCACTGGGGACAGGATGGAGGTCCAAGGCCCTGGGATGCTAACCGAGCCAGCCAAGGCCGCCGGGGACCCTCCTGGGACCCCCGGGTGTATTTCTAAGCAAACGTACATGTAACATCTGTTCACAGAAAAAACCAAACCAACCAACAAAACCCGGCAGAACATCCGCCTGCAGCAGCTGCCCTCCCACCGCACTCTGCGTCATTGTTTCTGCACAGGTGTCGCCTGTCTGCACTCAGGCACCAGGCTTTCCAGGGAGCTGGGGGGTTTCAACCCTCGTCCGTCCATGGCTCCACCTGAGTGACAAGCCCACCGGCCCACCAGTAGATGGTCAGCAGGGGGAGGAGCAGAATTCTGGTGGAAACACCTGGGAAGGGGCCTGAGGACTGGAGACAAGGCCCCCTAGCCTCGGGGATGCACGGAGACCTTCCCGGCCTGGAGGACTCAGAGTCGTCCCCTCGGGGCTCCCAGCGCGGGGGTCACTCACATGGGCGGTCATTCCTGCTGGTCGTCGTTGCTGGCACTGGGGGTCCGACTTCGGATCTGACTGCGGAGCTGTTCTATCAACTCTGGGTTCTGCTGCTGCATCTGCTGAGCGAACTGCTGGCCCCTGCGGGAGGCGCCCAGGCTCAGGGGGAGGCCAGGCCCCTGCCCTGGCCACTCCCCGCAGCTCACGCGGACATGTGTCCTGTGCCTTCGTTCTGTGCCCCCACGCGTGCCCGAGGGCGGTGTGGCCGCTCGCTGGAGGAGCCAAGGCAACAGCACTTGCCTCTCCCTCTTCCCTGTCGTGGGGGCGTCCCCGCCCCGCTCGTGCGCCCCCCTCAGCTGCCTACTCACGCCTGGATGAGGCTGGCCAGGTCGTTCTGCGAGGGGCTGGTGCCCGGAGTGCCCAGGGGGTTGTGGCCGCCAGAAATCATCCCGGACATGCTGCAAGGAGGGAGCCCATGACGCCGGCAGCACAACCGCAGCCCGCCATCCCCGCGGCCCAAATCTGCCCACGGCCCACCCTCCTCTCTGACCACAGCCCCTGTGAACTTCCTCAGCTTTCCCGGGGACACTTTTTCCTGGCTTGAGGACAGTGACTCTTGACCGGGCAAGTCTGTCCCCTGGGGAACACCGGGCAATGTCTATGATACGAAAGGCCACAGTGTGATTCCATTGACATAAAATGTCCAGAACAGGCAAATCCACAGACAGAAAGTGGGCTCGTGGGTGTCTGGGGCTGGGGGGTGGGTGACTGCTACAGTACGGGGCCTCCTTTAGGGGTGATGGAATATTCTAGAACTAGATAGTACTGATGGCTGCACAATGCTGGCAGTGTACTTCACGCCAGTGACTTGTAAACTTTAAAATATAAGTTTTATGTGTACTTTAGCACAATAAAAAAGAAACCTAGCCACAGGAAGACCCACAGGGCAGGGCTGTCACTTACAGCTGCTGAACTTGGGGATTGTTCATTAGGTTGGACGCCTGGAGAAAAGAAGGGATTTGTCAGAAAAAGAAAGCCCTGAAGACAGTGTTCGTTGACAACGCCTCCCGTAACCTGCTGGGCTCTCCTGGCCCGGCACGCCAGGCGCAGGGTCTTCCTGGCCCTTCCCTGCTTCTGGCCTCCGCACCCCACACGCTCTGGGAGCCACACGTTCACCCCCAGTCCCGCTCTGGACTCTCGTTTTAAGCGAGTCCAGCACGTCGCCCAGTGGTCGCCGGCTGCCGCGGCTTGGCTGTGGGGCGTCCTGGTCTTTCTTCCAGCCCCCGCGACTGCAGGAGAGTGAGCGAGTCTCCAGCTTTGCTCTACGGCGAAATCACGTGGCACCGCACCCTTCCGTGCCTTCACATCCCCATTGAGGACGCCGCCCTGGGGACCTATGCTGAGGGGTGGACGACCAGGAAAGTGAAGGGGTGCGCCCCAGGCTGCGGCTCACGGGCTGGCCAACTTTCCGTTAAAGGCTAGAGAGCACATTTTCGGCTTTACAGGCCCTGGTCTCTGCTGTTGTTGCATGGACAAAGCCGCCACAGACAGTACAGTACACCACGGACAGTGTGTGGGCATGGCTGTGTGCCAGTCAACCCAGTGGCGGGTAGCAGTCTGCCACCTCGGATGGACGAGGTCACAGGAGTGAGTGACTGCGTCAGGCCGAGTCCTCCTCTGGCCGGGACACTCTCTGGAGGGCTCGTGTGTCATCCTCTACCCAGGGGCGCTCCTCGCTGCAGTCAGGATGTTTTTCTGACTGCCGGGGGGTTCCAGACTTTTCTCCCCCTGACAGTTTGAGACCCTGCACCCTGAAGGCACCAGTGCGGGCCTGCAGCTGAGCGAGACCACCCGGGAATGACAGTCCTGACCCCTTGTGGGTCACAGCAGGGGAGCCTGCGGTCCAAGGATGTCCCTGCACAGAAAAAGCGCCTCTGGACTTAAGTGGCACTTCTGCCCTGGGGGCATCAATCTCTCTGGTGTCTCGCCTGAACCCCAGGAAGCAAGTGCAGCTGCAGAGCCATCACGGTCCCCACACGTGACGAGGGAACCGAGCTGGCAGTCAGACATAGTTTTCCTGGGTTACTCGGCCGGGAGAGGCAGTTCACCCTTTGTGTTCAATACTGGGGGGGAGTGCGGGGTGGTGGTGGTGTGTGTGTGTGCGTGGTGTCTCACCCAGGGCAGTGCTGCCCCCAGGGAACACAGCGCAACGTCTGGGGACATCTGTGGTTGTCACACTGAAGGAGCTCCTGGCAGTGAATGGGTGGGGACCAGGGATGCTGCCTACCCCCAATGGTGCCCAGGACGGCCCCCCAGAGAGTGACCCAGCCCCGATACTGTGGTCGGGCAGCCCTGGCCTGTAGCAGGCAGCGACACGGCAGACGGGGCCCGGGTGGTTGGAGAGGGACGCCGTGGGGTGGCAGAGACGGGAGGGCCCTCACCATGCTCATGAAGCTTGGGTTGTTCAGCAGGCCCGCGATGTCGAAGCTGCCAACACCTCCTGTCTGTGGGGAGGAGAGCAGCACCGTTTAGTGGCAACCGGACCGAGGGCTGCGACGGCTGGCCCCCAGGAACAGAGGTAAGATCCCATGTGGGGCCCGTCTGGAATCCAGGAGGCGCCCAGCTCGGACGTTCTGCCAACTGGGGCAGCCAGGCCCTGCAGCCCAATGGCGCTCTGTAAAAGGCACAAACCACGGCGCTGCCGGCCGCTTGGGAAAAGCAGTGTATTGACCATGTCTTCCACGTTCTGAGGCTTAGACACCGGGGCCTCGCCGACCCTGGAGGAACGGCCATTGCCAGGGCTGGCCACCTCCTAGAGACAGTAAACAGCTGGCCCTGGAACATACCTTTCATATGCAGACCAGGCCCCCTCACACTCGGGCCACTGTCCCCTGCCCGTCACCCCAGGACCGGGTGCTGGACAACCACGGGCAGCCCCTACGCCCCAGAGCCCGTGGAATTATCCAAGCAGCCCATCCTGGGTGTGCCTCACCGCTCCTTCCCGAGGGAACCACAGTACAGGCCCTGGTCCACGCCCCCTCCCTGCCCCACCCCGCGGCTTCCACGTGCGGCCCTGTGAGGCCGTCCCCCTCCTGCGTCTGGGGATCTGTGAAGATAAACTCCTCCTTTTGTGACTGGCATTTCCACGTGTGTGTCTTGCTGTGCCCCAGCCAACGAATGCCCGGCCGCCCTGCGCCCCCGCCGCCACACCCTCATCCCCAGGGCTGACTCACGGGACTGGGCGCCTCTCGCAGCTTCAGTTCCGCTATCTTGAGGTTCGACTTGTATGTCTCGTTGTCAGGGTCCAGCTCCAGGGCCTTTTTGTAGTAGGCTACGGCCTCGGTGTGCTTGTTCAGACTGGAAAGCGCCAGGCTGCGGGGGGGGGGGGGGGATGTGGGGAGAGGACAGAGAGGCTGTGCACCCCGCCCTCGGCCCCCACCCGCAAACTGCCCCGGTGTCGTCACTCCTTGTCCAGTGTCTGAGGTCACGGGACAGGACACATGAGGGGCCAGGGGAGGCGCTGGGAGAACGGATGTGCGACAAGGATTTAAACCCGTAGTGCTGGCACCCTGGTGGGGCCAACACAAAGGGCTCTGAAGGCGCAGTCAGTGGTGGTCCTTGTCCCTGTTCCTGGCAGAGCTCCTAAACTCAGGAAATTTCCAGAGCCATAGGTATGCCCTTTGTTATGCATAACGAGCCCCTCTGATCACACCTGAGTTTACGCTAACGAGGTGATGGCCTTGGTGGCCAGGAGGGTGGGACCTCGAAGCCCCTGACCTCTTAACCTCCCTAACCTCCAGGGAATGAGGGGGCTGCAGATGGTTATAAGGCTCCTGAGGCAAGAGATCAGAGAAAGTCCACATTAGCAATGGCATCCATGCACCGGGAGTCACGCCCGCAGACTCCACGGGGACAGAGGCTCCTGCGCCCAGGACCCTTCCGGACCTCGCCCCGTGTGCCTCTTCTCCTGGCTGTTCCCGAGCATCCTCGACAATTAACCAGGAAATGTGAGTGAAGCGCTTTCCTGAGTCCTGTGAGCCATTCTAGTGACTTATCAAACCTGAGGATGAGCTGGGGAAAGCCCTGATTTCCAGCTGGTTGGCGAGAAGCACAGATGCCCTGCCCCCACCAACTGCGACTGGCATCTGAAGCGGGGACAGTCCCGTGTGGCTGGGTCCTGAACGTGCGGTGTCTGCACTAACTCTGGGGGTGTCCGAACTGAACCTGGCTGGTGCCGGAAAGTTGGCTGTTGGTGTGGAAAGACTACACAACAGGAGGAGGAATGTGCTGGACGCGGGGCAGCGGCCATCCGGCACCCGCCAGCACTCACCCCATCCTGCCGTAGGCCTTGCTGTAGGATGGGTCTATGCAGATGGCCCGCTCGCAGTCCTGCACCGCCCCGGCGTAGTTCCCCAGTTTGCTGTAGGCCGCGGCTCTGGGGACACAAAGCAGGGAGGTGAGAGGAGAAGCCTGTTTCCCCATCTGCGAGGTGGGGCAGATACGGCGTTGCTAAGGGGTATGGCATGCAGGCTTCCATCTGCTGGGCCCCTGTGCAGAGGCGGCGACAATCTGGGTGCTGCCCCCGTGTACCGGGGGAAACTGAGGCTGAAAAATGCAGAGGAGCAGGGACCAACGCGACAGGCCCAGGGTCTGAACCCGGAGTCTCGGGGCTCTGTCGTCCAGGTTGTTCCCACTGCAGGGGCCGCTCATGCCCCTTTTAGGTTGTCAAATATGTAAGTACTGTTTAAAATAACCGAGATCCAGCACATGCCAGCTCTGGAAGCGCCCAGCTCCCCAAATGCACTTGTTTTCCTCACCGTTGTAGTGTTTACTGTTCCCACTCTATGCTTCCTCTAATTCTGAACGACATACAGGTGTTAGGGAGAAAAACACCAAGGGGAAAGCAGCTGAGGCGAGTGAAGGAACTGGGGAATTCTGTGTACTGTCTCTGCAACTTTTCTGTAAACCGAGAATTACTCCCACAAAAAGTTAAAAGGAAAAAAACCAAAAAGCCAAATCAAAAAGCACATGGACCCTGGAGATTTGCATGATCTCTGGCGCACCCCCTCTCATTTTGTCTACAGTGTCTGTCTCCGCGGCTTCCACATGGGGCATCTGACGCCATACCCTGGTTTCTACTCAGTCCCTCCTGTTGTTAAAAGCCCCTCAAAGCACAAAATTCCTCACTGAGAGGCGGCGAGAGAGGTTACTCAGCTTTTCCTTTAAAAGAGTGGGCCCCACGCAGCTCTTCACTGTCACTAAGGCCGCCGTGAACATGTGCGTGAAACGCTATCCAAATCCTGGCTTCTTTTCCTGGCTCGAGAACGGGGCCACCTAATTTTACCGTCGCCCTCGGCTCTCGCTGACACCTCGCTGGCCGCCTGACACTGGCGTGCTCTTTGGCACCGCAGCTGGGCACTCACTCACCTACAGGACACACGCTCGGGGCCGCGCGGCCAGCCCCCCGCCGGCCGGTACCTGTTACAGAAATAGACGGCGTTGGCCGGGTTCAGCTCGATGGCTTTTCCGTAGAAGTGCACGGCGGCTTCGAAGTTCTCTACCTTCATCTGCTCGTTCCCTAGAGGGAAAGGAAACAGACGCACCCCGGCTGTTCACGCGAGACCCGGAGGGTCCGAGAGCTCCCTGTAGCAGGTTCCCCGGCTCGGGGCTGAGGGTGTGAGTGGCTTTCGGGGGGCTGGTGGCGTGAGGTCGGGGGTGTGGTTTGCGTCGAGCGCTTTGCAGGGCCCGACCGGAGAGCACGCAGTGACAGCTGCTCTCAGGGCTTTGGCTGTGCTGTTTGGGGACGGAAGTCTCAAATGCTGTCACTTTTGCCTCTTCCTTCAGAAACAGCCCAGTCTTAGCGAGAAATAATTCACCTACCACGAAACACACTTCACAAGTGTACAGGTCAGTGGTGTTCATTCCTTCAGAGTTATCTAACCATCCCCTCTATCTAGTTTAAAAACTTCCTCATCACCCCAGCAGAAGCCCGTCCCCATCAGCATCACCCCCACCCCCTCCCCAGCCCCCGGCCCCCACGAGCCCGCTCTCTGTCTGTGGATCTGCCTGTTTTGGACATTCCCCGTCAAAGGGATCACACGTCATGTGTCCTTCTGTATCTGCTTCTCTCCCTGAGCGTCGTGTCCTCAAGGTCCATCCAAGTTTTAGCTGTGTCAGGGCCTCGCTCCCCTTCACGGCTGCGTGATACTCCAGCACATGGACGTTTTATTTATCTGCCATCAGTCGATGGACATTTGGGTCATTTCCACTTTTCGGCTGCTACTAACCGTGCACCATGAGCATTTGTACACAAGCATCTTGGTGGATGCGTGTCTGCATTTTGTGTGTCTGCATTTCTCCTGGGCACACAACGTCCCTAGGAGTGGAACTGCTGGGGTGATGCGTTCACTCCGTGCGTAACCAGGTGGACGCGTCAGACCGTCTTCCTAAGCGGCTGCAACACTTATGTTCCCACCTGCGGCATGCGAGGGTCCGATTTCTCCACTTTTTTTTTTTTTTTGAGGAAGATTAGCCCTGAGCTAACATCTGCTGCCAATCCTCCTCTTTTTGCTGAGGAAGACTGGCTCTGAGCTCACATCCGTGCGCATCTTCCCTTACTTTATATGTGTGATGCCTACCACAGCACGGCTTGCCGAGTGGTGCCATGCCTGCACCCAAGATCTGAACTGGCGAACCCCGGGCCGCTGAAGCGGAACATGTAACCGCTGCACCATCTGGCCGGCCCCTCTCCACGTTCTTGTGTCTGTGTTCTTGAAAGCTGCCACCCTTGTCTCCAAAGGCCAGTCTGCCGTCCACTGCTCCACATCACCCCTCCTGTCCGCTCCAGAGCCTGGGACCAGCCAGCACGCGCCCTGCAGCAGCCCCAGTCTGGGCGGGCGAGGTGCCAGCGGCGACGACGGCAGGCGCTTCTTACCTTCGGTTTTGAGGCGCTCTGCCTCAGCCGAGTCCTCCTCTGAAGGCGGGGTTCGCTCGGGGGTCCTCAGGTCCTGTGGCATCTCCTGGCACCACAGCAAAGATGAACTCTTTGAAGAGATGCGGGCGACCCTGCTGTGCCCGCTCCTGCAGGCTCTGTAGCTCTCAGGCGACCCCCTCCCCCTGGGGGATGCTTGAGGGCAGCTGAGCTCGGCAGGGAGAGGACAAGGCCCTGCACCTTGCTTCTCTTGCTCCCGAGCCAGGAGCCACACCTGGGTGCCCCGCCCAGGGGGATGCGGCCGTTCTGGGTGGTGGCTGGGGAAGCCCGAGGCTCACCTTGCCCGTGGCGGCGGCTTCGAATATTTCCGGGAGAGTCTGAGGGAGCGCGAGGTCACTGTCCTCCACGGTCACCCCGAAAGCTGTCTCCAGGCACTGGATGGCCACTGCGAGGGAGACAAGGACCTACTGAGGGCAACCCTGAGTCCATGACCTTGCGGCTGGGGGCAGGGCTCCTGCCTCTCCTTCGAGAGTGTTCGTGAAGACCGCGGGCCGCGCTGCACAGCACGGGCCCCGGGTTTCACTCCTCCCATTCCCATCTGCCGACGGTCTCAGAAAACTCAGGACAGACGGACGAGCCCCAAGAGCAGGAAGCCCAGGGAAGACGCTGTCCCCACCCAGTGAGGCTCAGGAAGGTGACATCAGGGCTCTCTGTGGGGTCACGCTGCTCGGGCCGCCTGGCTGGGGAATGGTGGGGCTTAGCCCAGCCCAAGTACCACGTCGGGGGCCAGGTGCCCAGGCCACTCTGTGGGGCCCTACGTCTTCGCAGGTGGGCTCCTTCCAGGGGCTGCACGATCCCATGCAGGACAGGAACAGTCCAGAGCCCAGAGACCACGCAGCTTGCCCACCCGCAGACGTGGGCAGTCCATGGAGCCCGTGGGGGCCACCTGTGCAGAGGCTGCCCTGGCCACCCAGGCCTGCGCCCCCAGCTTTCCGACTGTGCTCCGCCCTGGGACACCACCACCTGCCTCCTCCATGAGTGGGGCCCTCTTGAGCCCCAGGGTCCTGACCCCAAGGTGGGAAGCAGAGCCACCTCCTCCCCACGCTGCGGTCCCACCCCCTCCTCAGGCAGCCCACAGCGAGGGTGCTCAGCCTGACCCCGGGCTTCTGCCTGCAGGGGGTGCCGAGGACACACAGGTGAGCCAGGCAGAGGCCCACCCTCCCCTCCACGGGGACCACGTGCACACGAGAGATCCGGGACAGGACGAGGGCATGAAGGACCCTCCCAGCCCAAGGCAAGGCGGCCCCCACATCACATTAATTGCACGGCGGGGGCTGGGCTCCGGGGCAGGACGCTGGAGTGACTGGCAGCAGGGTCCGGGCAGATGGCTGCTGCTCAAGGGCCGGGTCTGGCCTGGCTCTCCACCCCCAGCCTCGGGTGGCTTCTGGCCCCTGTGGCTGCTGCCTCCTCTCTCATGAGAGCCCTTCTCCTTTGACCAGTGAGGATACAGGTGGGTGGGCGGAGGGGGGTAGAGGATGTTCCAGAAGCAGTTTGACAGAAGACAGGGAGGTTAACAGAATACCTGCCAGAGGCCCAGGCTGAAGTGACCAAGGGGCGGCACTGTGCAGTGGGAGGGAAGAAAGAGGGAGGGAGGGAGGGAAGCATGAGGGCGGGTGGGTGGCACAGTACCTTCCAGGCTCTCCTGGGCGTCGGACGAGAGCCCCCCGTGCCGGAGCTGGTCGTGCAGGAACCGGATGATGGCGTAGGCCAGGCGCTTCTTGTTGTCCATTTTGAGATGGGAAAAGACGACGTCAGGGGTCTTCAGATCTGCAGACCCATGTGAGGGCGTGAGGCCTGGGGACTGTGGCTCGGGCACTGCTGGACAGGTACCCCTCCACCCTGTGCCCATCTCCAGGCCCCTCGGGAGCCGCTCTAAGCACCCTGGCTAATTCCATCTGCAGGACGGGGTGGGAGGAGCGTTAATTACCTGGACCCACGGATGGGCTGCCGAGGCCATTGCCCTTTCACCGCCCAGAGAGGGCCTGCAGGGCTGCCCAGGGACACGGAGGCCCGCGGGTCTACCCTGCCCTGAGGTCTTGCCCCAGCACAGGGCCAACTGCAGCCCCGCCTGCCGCTTCTCTGTGCTCAGGACGAGAACTGGCCCAAGGACGCTTCAAGTGCCCACGCACCCAAGGGACACAAGCGGTCAGACAAGGATCAGGAGGGCGTGCCGAGCAGTCTGAAAGCCCCCAGAGGCACCGACCCCTTCCTGGCTGTCTGAGGGCCTGCCCTGGGGTCACTGGGCGACGTGTGGGGACCTCTGTGGTTGTTACGACTTGGGGAGCTCCTGCATCACGTGGGTGGGGGCCAAGGATGCTGCTCAACCCCCCACAGCGCCCAGGATGGTCCCCCAGAAGATGACCGGGCCCCACAGTGCCGAGGGGAGGCCTCTGGAGCAGAATTCTAAGCAAGGGTGAGAGGTCTGCGATCTGAGGGCCTACGGGGTCAGGCACCTAACACAACACAGAGCTCACACAACGACCCCCGAGGCACGTTTAGAGAGGAAACAGGCTTGGGATGGGGGGTCCACACATCTGCCCAGGGCTGCTCAGGTCTAACCGGCAGGCTGGGATCTGCGGTGTGAGGCGTCTTGGTCACACTAAAATGCCCCCACTGGAGTCAGCAGCCTGTGCGCCCCCAGCATCGAGGAGCGGGCCCTCTGACCACATTATTGTGAGCCTGTCACCAGCCAGAGACGGTTCAGCTAAATCGGGACGAGCAGGCCATCACCCCCCAGGCTTCACAGGCCGGCTGACATCAGACTGAGACGATGCCAGCGCCCGGCGCCTCCAAGTCTCTGTGTGAGCGCAGTCAAGACGTGCGAGGCTGGCCAGGCTGGGCTTTGTTTCTGGTTCACAGAAAACTACTTCCCTGGACAAGTGCTTCTTAGAAAAACGGAGCGAGAGCACAGCAGACACAAAAGGCCCCGCGGTGTGCGATCCCATTGATGTGCAATGTCCAGAACAGGCACGGCCACAGACAGACAGTGGATTATTGGTTGCCAGGGGCTGGGGAGGGGGATGGAGAGGGACTGCTAATGGGGACGGGGGTGCTTTGTGGGGAGATGGAATGTTCTGGAATTAGCAGTGATGATTCCGGAGCATTGTGAATATACTAAAACCTACTGACTTTTATGGTATGCAAATTATATCTCAATTTTTAAGAACAGAAAAACTTGAAGCAGTTGTGTTTTGTACAGCTGGACAGAGTTCCGGCCGCCCCTAGAATGCTCTTTGGCGATGGTAACAAGTTTTCCTCCCCCGTTTCTGGACACAATGGCTCTTTACCAAGCAAGTGCCTTTGGTCCGAGAGCGTGCCTGGAACTGGGAAGTCTGGGATCGGGACATGCCTGGGCGGGAGGACAAACAGCCAGTCCCAGAGGCAGAAGATCTTTGGGGCGACACAGAGGGGCCCAGGGAGATCAACGGCCACAGCCCCCTAAGCCTTCCAGGCACCGCTTGCGAGCACGGTTCCCCTGCTGGGCCCACGGGAGCCAGCACTGGGTCACACAAGAGCCACACTGTGTGCGTGTGGTGGATCTTCTCTCCCTGGATCCTGGCAGTGACAGCTGCTTGCTTCAGAGTAAACAGGGAAAGCTGCTCTCCAGCACCCTGTTTCCTGCCTTCTTGGACTAAGCTGTGAGGCCTGGAGGGGGTGATGACCCAGGGGGTCATCAGTGGTTTAGAAAACTGAAAGGTGAAGCCACATGCATTTCTGGCATGCTTTCTGTTCTCCCACTGCCCCTGCCCTGTGCACCTCAGGGCCTTTGCACGTGGGTCCCGATCTTCCACCTGCACTGAACCTCTCATTTGAGGCGACTCTCGCCTGCCTTCCCTGGTATGAGCTCTCACTGCCCACATCAGGGGCTTCTCCTAGTCTGTTGACGCAATCTCCTCCCAAATGTCGGCCCCTCAACGTGACACGCTGAGTATCAAGGAGTCAGGGCCACTTGGTGCCTGCCCTGGGCCTGGCGCATGGATGATGGGCAGGGAGGTCCCATTCCCCTGGAGGACAGGGTCTGGAGTCATAAGGCCTCAGGTTCAGCCATTTCTGCCCAAGGCCCACCCTGCGTCTCCTTTCCCATCCCTGAGCTAAGGAATGCTCTGTGTCACATCTGAGCGCCCCAGTGATGCCCTCGCTTTCCTCTTCTGTAAAATGGGGTAACAGAGGTGTCCTCACAGGCTGCTGTGAGGATTCAGGGCCTAATGCAGGCTTTTTCCACCAGGAACCATCAACATCTGGGGCTGGATCCTTCTTTGCTGTGGGCACTGTCCAGAATGCTGCAGGATGTTTACCAGCATCCCTGGTCTCCATCCAGCGTCCCCCCGGGGAGTGGGGGCCAGAACCACCCCAGGGAGACTCCATAGTCACCTGGCCTGCTGAAGTCCCAGGACGCTGACCACATTCAAATACACCAAGTGGGAGGGAGGGGGGGGCTCACAGACACTGAGGGTGCCCTGGTTTATGCCGTCTGATCATAGGGGATTCATTCTGGTGTCTCCTGTGAGCAGGGGTCGGACTCAATTTTCCCCCAAATAATTAACACAGGATCTCCCATTCCTCAGCACTGTGGACATCGGGGCCAGGTCATTCTCTGTGCAGGCCTGTCCTGGGCACTGCGGGGTGTGGGGCAGCATCCCTGGCCCCCTCCCACTGAGTGGTGACAATCACAAATGTCTCCAGATATTGCCAAGCCACGCCCAAGTGGAAACCACCGGAAGCCACTAAGTAGGAAAAATAAAGGCTCCAGGTCAGCACTAGTCAGATTTTCTGGCCAAACGACTTTGCTGCGAACCGTCGGAAAATCTTCCATCTGCAGAGTATTTCGGGTTTCAGACGTAGGGGAAAAGGGAGCCTGGGGCCACAGCAAAGGACCCAGCACAGTGTCAGACACGGGCGTCCTTAAAAAACTGTCGCCTTTCCTCCCTCCTCGGTGAGGCGGGAGGACACGGAAGTTTGCAAATCTTAGTGCACACGGCTTTGAGAGGAACGCCCTCTCTGCTCTTCCCAAAGCCGGGCCCGCCCAGCACGAGGACGGCACTGCTCCTCGACGGCTCCGTGGCACCAGTGTCTTCTGAACAATCACGGCTTGTAGGGCTCTGGCTGCTGGACAAAAGTCTCAAAGGCCTCCTCTTTCTGAACAGTGAGGGCGTTATGAGCTCTCGGAGAGCACCGCTGGGCGCTGGTCTAAAGGCGCAGGCGGCACGAGGGAGCCTGGGGAGGCCGGACTGACGCCGGCCACTGAGAGTAGGGGGGCGTCCCGGGGCCACTTCCTCTGTGGTCTTCGGAACCCCTTCCAGTTCTCAGTTCACCTTTTCATTGTATCATTCAAATTTTAAAAAGTTCAGCCTCTTTTTACTATCCTGCCCAGAACTGATCACTCAAAGGGAAAAAATGGCACAACTTACGACAATGAGTGACCAGCCCGCCAAACCCCAGGAAGGAGAAGGACCCACTTTCTGCCTAATCCTGAAGCCATCCTGCAGCCACAGCTTTTTTTTTTTTTTTTTGCTTCTTCTTCCTAAAGCCCCCACTACATAGTCGTATATTCTAATTGTAGGTCCCTCTGGTTGTGGCATGTGGGACGCTACCTCAGCATGGCTTGATGAGCGGTGCTGTGACCACGCCCAGAATCCGAACTGGCGAAACCCTGGGCCACCGAAGCTGAGCACGTGACCTCAACCACTCGGCCACGAGGCCGGCCCCTCACAGCTCTTATCACAGACACCAGTGTGTGTAAGCTGGCGCTCTGCTCCTCTCCCCCAACCTACGACACCTCACGTCCCCAGGAAAGGGTGGTCCCAAGGGATAGAGCTCGGGTTCCAGCTGGGTCACCCATCCATTCCCCACAGTGCAGCCCTGTTCTAAGATGCCGCCAGGATGTCCCACACACTTAAGACACCTTGATAGCTCCCTGAAACTTCACAAGTGTGCCCGTGAGGCCCCTCACTAAACCCTCTGTGCTACACTCAAACTCAATACTCATCTTTCCTCTGACCGCTCTGGGAAATCTTTCCCTCCCCTCGATGCCAAGCTGCACGGTCGCCTCCTCGGCCAGAGCGGGGACACCCTCTTTTCCCAGCAAAGCCCAAGTATTAGTCCTGCCTTTTGCCCAGCATCTGCTAACGGGCGCCCCAACCCTGTCCTGGCCTGTCTTCCCCCACTGCACTGTGAGCCGTCAGACAGAGCATCTTCCCTCTGAGCCTCAGCACTTGGGGGCGTCTGACCCGTACGGACCCGGGAAAACGTTAGGTCACAGTCAGAGCCACGGGCCCAAGTTCCTTGGGGAGGCCACTCCTCTTTGAGTCCTGGTTTCCTCAACAAACCCTGTGTGCTGCTTACCTGTCGACAATTCCCTTTATTCCTCCAACCCCCCCTGAGCATTGCCCACCAGGGTCAGCGCTGGGTCTTGCCAAAAAAAAAGTAGGATAAAGTAAGACTACAGAATGGGGGGCAGAGCTAACCCCCATTCAGAGTCACTCATCAGGTGAAATCCTTGGAGTGCTGAGAACTTTGCAGCCCCTGAGCTGAGTGTTATACGTGCAATGGGAGTATTTCAGGGGTCAGCAAACATTTTCCAACAAGGGCCAGAATAAGTGCCTTCAGCTTCTCAGGCGACAGGGTCTCTGTGGCAACTCCTCTGCCCTACTCTAGCCGCGCAAAAGCAGCCACAGTTTCAGGGCTGTGCGACACAGGCCCAGCTGGGTTCCCACAACACTTTGTTTACAAATACCGGCAGCAGCTGGATTTGGGCCCCTGACCACAGTTTGCTGAGACCCTGCGTTGTTTAACCTAACCTCGATTCTAAAGAAGAAAAAACAGGCTCAGAAAGACGGGGGTGCCACCCAAGGTCACCTGGCTAAGATACAAATCAGCAGTTTGGAGCCCAGGCAGTCTGATTCCAGACCTAAACTCCAAAGTACCCTTTCCTCCCCACACAAAAATGGGCACCCACACAAAACCTTGCGCATGACTTCTTGGGGGTTCACACCCCCCCCCCGCCCCCGCCGTGGAGCCCTTGCTGGCAAAGAATCACTGGTCTAGGGTAGGGTTTAATTTCGGGACTGTGGACACAGGGGCCAGAATATTCTCTGTGTGGGGCCGTCCTGGGCACTGTGCGGGGCAGAGCAGCATCCCTGGCCCCCACCCACTCGATGCCAGGAGCACCCCCAGTGTGACAACCACGAATGTCCCCAGACATCATCCAATGTCCCCTGGGGGGACAAAACCACTGGTCTGGGGAGAGGAAAAGCAGACAAAACAAATAATCAGCTACAGAAGCAGAAGAAAGGGGAACATCATTGAACTTAGGAGATGGCACAGTGCATCCACCTTTTCTGGCATCTAAAAACAAAACGAGCCATTCTCTACAAGCACCAGGAACCTGATTAAAGAACGTTGTACGTGTATTTAACCTCACAATGGCCCTAGGTGCCAGATACTTCTACTGATCCTACTGTAGGAAGAAAGTGCGCCCCAGAGAGAACTGACTCGTCCAAGCTCACACAGCCAGCGAGCGGTGGTGGAGCTGGCCCTCAGCCCGGATCCCTCCCACCTTTAGCACAATATGCAGAAAACCCTAAGGGTGAAATAAGACTGAACAATGGCTGACCCCTTGGAGCTCGCACTTCGCGCTGGGCCCCGCGGCTCTAAGCCCCCCCAAGAACCGCCTGAGGCAGGGACCGTGACGACACCCGTTTTACAGAGGGGGAAACTGAGGCTCGGAGAAGTCAAGAGGCCGGCCAAGGTCAGCCAGGTAGAGAGCGGCGGCGCTGGGACAGGGGTCCCGACCTGAGCCCCACGGACGGGACCTCCACGATTCAAAGGGGCCGTGTTTCCGGGCAGCAGCGGACACCCAGCGAGGGCTCACGACGTGTGGGGCGCTTTTACCTCCCGCTGTCCCCCGCGGGCCTGCGAACCAGCGTTTCCCGGGCCCGGGGTCCGGGAGAGGGAGATCAGGGCCGCCGAGGGCCTGCCCGACACCGTCTGGCCTCAGTTTCCCCTCCACGCCGCCCACTCACAGCACCCCACGGATCGCAGGGACTCCAACCCCAGAAAGACGCCCTGTGATGGACCCCGGAGCCCCGGGAGGCTCGAGCCGCGGACCCTAGGCCCGTCCGGCTCGGCTCCAAGCCCCCCACTCACCTCTCCGGCAGCCGAACCCCGACCCACCGACGGCAGCGCCTGCGCACCGCGGAGCCGCCCGGTCCCGCCCCCCGGGCGCGACGCCTGCGCAGAAGGAGCCGGCCCCTGTTGGCTCTCCTTCTGCGCAGGCGCGTCGATTAGTGTGGCGGGCGCGGGGGGAAGTGACGTAATTTAGAGGCGGGACGAGCTGGTCGTTAGGGCAACTGACCTCTGCGACCGAAAGGAGGCCGGAAATCAGGGCTGACTCGTCCTCTAGAGCGGGGAAGGGAGCGGTGCATGGTGGGACAGTGGCGGACTTCTGCAGGTATGCTCAGCCGGCCACGTGCTGCCCCGCCGGCCACGTGGTGCAGCTGCGTCTGGGCATCTGGCGCCCAGAGAGCATCACAGGCGCTCTGTGAATGGGCGCAACTGTTATCGACCAGCCATCCTTGTTCATTAATTCACCCACCCATTCACCCACAAATGCATTCTTTCGTTCATTCCATCCGCGAGACGTGAAGGAGTACAGAGATATTTGTTTACAGCAGGTGCCTAATAGTCATTCACCAAATATTTGTTGCAAACCAACTATAAAGAACAGCAAAGTGTCTGCTCTCATTACCTTATATTGGGGTAAACAGACTATAAACTAGTAAACTAGTACATTAAAAAATCTCGCTAAAGGGCAAGCGCTATGAACAAAGAATGGGGTGTTGTGATTGTGACTGGGGAGGTAGTTGGCTGGATGGTGAAGAAGGACCTCTCTTTCAGATGTGGACTTAGAGGAGGAGGAAAAAAGCACTGGCGGTACAGAGAACAGCAAAAGTGAGGGACTAGGTAGGATTAAGCTTGGTGTGCTTAATAGGCTGAGTGATGAGAAATTCCGTAGAATGACTGAGAAATGACTACTATTTCTGTTAAAGCTGCCCGAAGTCTTCTCCCAATTCATTTTTATCCTGTTTAAAACGCGTGCACTTTTAACTCCCTGGGTTATTTTAATTTCTCTTGCAGAAATAAACGAGGTGGGTGTTTCAGCCAGTTTAATCCAGTAAAATATTTTTTTCCAGGTGTCTTAGACGCAAAACTTTGTTTTAACTGACAACACTAGATATAGGTCCCAAACACCTGTTGTTTGCAATCCTGGATCCGTTTACTGAAGCTTTCTCCGTGATACGCAATTGCTTACGTTTCTGGGTTTTTTTGTGTGTGTGTTTAATTTAACTGATTAACCGGATTCCGTTGACATATGTGACGCATCTTCTCTATTCATTAGATCCTGGAAGATGGGCAGGATGCTAGGAATGCCATAATCTACAAAAAGCCAAAAAGCGCCCGAAAACTTGCAAAACTAGCCCAATGCACGATTATAAGGTAGAAAGGATGGAAGTACAAATTCATACGGGAGCTAGAAGCCCAGGCAGAGTACGGGCAGAATGAGCGGAAAATTATAGGAAGCTCTGAGGCGCCAGCGGGGGTGGGGGTGGTGTGTGGGGGTGGTGTGTGTGTGTCTGTGTGTGCGTGCGTGTGTGTGTTTTATGTTTCCATGGAAACGCCCCTCCCCTGCCTCCCAAAGGCTCCGCCCTCTTGCGGCCGAGAGCCAATGATGGGCAGGGCGTGTCCCGGCGCGTGCGCAGAGCGCGTTAGTGCCGAGCCGAGCCGCTTCCGGTTGTGGGCGGAGCCTGGGCGCGCATGCGCCCTGGCCTCCGGCGCACGCGCCCTCCCAGCGTTCAGTGGGCGAGTGGGCGAGTGGGCGAGTGGGCGGCGGGCAGCTCGGTGTGGACGGCGGTGGCCACTGAGAGGACTCAGGCGGTCGGTTGCGGACCAGGTGGAGGAAGGCGTCCCCCGGGGCACGACCGCCCGCCATGAAGCCCCCCGCAGGTACCGGCCGCCCCTTGGTGCGGTGCCCGCTCCCCAGACCCGGGCGCCCCGCACCCTCGTGCCTCTCGGGGGAGCGACCTGGGCCTAAGAGCGGAGCCCGGTGACCCTCGAGCGACCGGGGCCGGGGAGGTGGGGGGGGCATCGGCGAGCCCGGGATCCCGCCCCGTCGGTGGCGGAACGAGTGAATGAACCAGCTTTTCCAGCGCTTCATTCATTCAACAAACTCTGGGTATCTCCTGCTAAGGACGGGTCTGGCCCTAGGGTGGACTCTGGGGGAAACCGAAAGTTCTGGGCGGAGTTCTAGAGCCGGAGACAGACGTTCAGCGGGCAAAGAGGCCGGCGAGGGCTGTAGAGAGTGGTTGCTGCTAGGGCTGGTAGCGCTTCCTTAGAGAGGGCGGTCCTGGAGGGCTTCCCGGAAGAGGTGGCATTTCAGCGAAGCAGCTGTACTGCCAAGACGTAGGGCAGGAACGTCCCAGCTGGCGGGAACCGTGAGGGCAAAGGTGGCAGGGAGACAGGAAGACGGGTAACGGGTTTGGAGAGCACCCAGTCGTTTTGGCTAGAACACAGTTTGGGGTCCCTTTTATTTTAAGGGCAAAGGGGCGCTATAGAAGGGTTTTATTGGGGGGAGTGATGTGACCCGTGTCCTGATCTTTAGAAAACCGCCCGGGTTGTCGCCAGCTGCCTCCTGGAATTTTCTCTTGCCTGCCCGTCCTCCCCTGGTTCTTTTTCCATCCGGTTGCAAGGATGTTGACGATAATTGTGTTCATGACAATAATCATAATTAGGGTTATTCGGGCCTCAGGAAGGCAGGAATGTTGTCAGCCTTGTTTGCAGCAGGGCTGTCAGCTCAGAGACCTTGCACATAGGTTGCAACCCGTAAATATCCCAGAAGGAGTGCGTCTGCTTAAGGTTTTCAAATCCTAGCTCCTGGGGGAGGTTTTTCTGATAATTCCAGCTTGCGCTGATGCCCCATGTTTCCTGAGCATTCTTGCAGCCTTTCTTGACCATCAAATTTAATGGAGACCCACAGTCCTTTGTCCGTAGTTCTGAAACCCAAAATAATCTGTAAACGGAAAGATTTTGCAGCAAAGTCATTTGGCTGGAAAATCTGACCTGTATTGAGTTAAGAGTGTTTCTTTTTCCCGCTTAGTTTATATCAGGGTTCCTCGGCTGGGGTGATTGTGCCCCTGCCACCCCCCCACCCCCCAGGGAACGCTGCGTGATGTCTGGGGACACCTGTGGCTGTCACACTGGGAGAGTTCCTGGCATCGAGTGGGGGCCAGGGGATGCTGCTCAACCCCCCACAGCGCCCAGGATGGCCCCCCAGAGAGTGATCCAGCCCCAAATGTTGATAATGCTGTTGAAAAACTCTGCTCTAGAGACACCAAATGTAGGTCTGAGCTCGCAGCACCTCCAAAGACACCCCCCCCACCCTGTGTTCACAAAAGGGGGGAGTCCAGGACCGCTGTGGCCCTGCTCACTCCTGCCGTGCCAGAAGGGGAGAGTGAGGCACAGGTGGGTGTTCCCTGGGGCAGCCACTTCTCCTTATTCCACATTCTGCACCCAGCACGGGGAACGCGAGGCCTCCATTCGTTAACTCGGTGAGGAATTCAGGAGATCTCCAGGTGCTGCAGGAATGCCGCCGGGGGCCCCTCTCAGAAAGGGAGGTAGCAAGGAAGACTGGCAGAGTGGGGACTCAGGGCAGAGGGGGCAACCTTTGGGAAGACCCGGGAGACTTCTGGAAGAAAGGCGGTGTGACTGGGCACAGAGAAGTTGGCAAACCAGCCGGCCAAACCCGCCGTGCGGAGTGTTGTAGACCAGGGGTCAGCAAACTGGGTGGTTTAGGCTGGGCCGGCCATGCCCCATCTCGGTCTCATTGGAGATCTCGTACCTCGGGGGCTGTACAAAAATAGGTTTGCTGACCGGTGGTGTGGACTCTGAGAGGGGTTTGGACTTCAGTTCTTAGTGTGGGGTGAGCCCTGGAAAGGGGACAGGAAGCCCTGCCCGCCAGAGGTGCAGGCGGACAAAGGTGGCTGTGAGGGCAGCACCCTGGCGCACCGCGGAGGAGCCGGGGTCAGACTGCGGCATGAAGCCCGCCTCTGCCCTGCTGGCTGCGGGGTCCTGGCAAGAGCCCTGAGCTCTCCTCATCTCAGCATCCCCGTCTGGAAGATGGGGCCAGCCCGGGACGCAGAGTCCAGGGCCGTCGGAGGGCTCAGCGAGGGCACGAAAGCAAGCAGCTTACCCTGCAGCCCACGGGGAAGCTGGGAAGGGCTGGCTGTTGGTAAGACCACCACCTCACCCAGAAACTCCTGGGCCAGGGGTGTTTCAGAGTCAGGATTTCCCCAGCTTTAGGACGGTAACACAGTATGCGTGTCACGTGTCACATCCGAGGAGCTCGGGGGCAGCACCCTGTCATTACACAGTGACTGTTTCAGTGAAAGGCACGTGTACACCAAATGTCACCCCGGCACTGCTGACACTGGGGCCGGGTCACTCTCTTGGGGACTGTCCTGGCACTGGGGGGTGTGGAGCAGCATCCCTGGCCCCACCCACTTGAGGCAGTAGCTTCACTCCCCAGTTGTGACAACCATGAACGTCCCCTGGTGGGCAGAGTCACCTTCTGCTCTAGAAGACTGCTCAGCCTGTTGTCCCCACCACGCCCGTGGGCCTCGCCCATCTGCCCGGGGAAGCGGTGGTCCTCTCCTGTCCCTCCACCCCCAGTGACTGCCCCTAATTCCGGGCTCCAAGCAGACATGCGGGGTGCGGGCTTCTGTCTCCTCTGTCCAGCCTGTGCGGGAGACGGCCTGGCCACGGCGGCCGCGTGCTCCGTGGTGAACTACCTGCGATGGGACCTGAGCGCCCAGCAGATCGGGGAGCGCACGGCGGAGCTCATCGAGCAGACCAAGCGGGTGTACGACCAGGTGGGCGCGCAGGCGTTCGAGGACGTGTCCTACGAGAGCACGCTCAAGGCGCTGGCCGACGTGGAGGTGTCCTACACGGGTGAGTCCGCGCGAGGCTCCAGCGGGGAGCCAGGGGTGGCTCGGGCCGTGAGCTCCTGGACCTGCTCGTGGTGAGGCCCCTGCTCCCCGGGGCCGTGCTGGGTAAGGTGCTGACGGGGTACAGGCATGTGGCAGGTGCTGGCTGGCAAGTCCCTGAAGGTCCTACGCCACTGCGCCGCCTGGCACACTCAGTCCCCAAGGGCTGTGTCATCTGAGGGCCGAGACTGCACGTGTCTAACAGGATACCTCCAGGAGCCAACTCAGGTGTTGGCCCTGAAGCTGAAGCCCTGCTCAGCCCTCCCGTGTCCCGGGGGTGTTTGCTCTCTGAGCGACTGAACTTGGCCCCTTCGTCCTGGGTTGTCGTCCTTCCCTGCCTTAGGGTAACCTGATGCCGCCTGGTGTCCTCGTCACCACCTGGCTGGCTCCTTCACTCCTGCTCCTTTTTGAGCAGCGAGGTGCTCGGGAAACAGATACAAAGCCCGCTTCCCGGAGCCCCCTCTGTAGCGGCGACAGTGTGGGGATGAAAGACCCAGAGTCTGGACCCCGAGCCCAGGAAACCCCTGCCCCTGGGTCTCTAGCAGAAGTTGTTTTTCGAGGCCGCATCAGGAATCACTGAATTCCAGCTCGGGGTTCTCGCGTGTCCCTGAGGCCCCACCATGTCGGGTGTGCCGACCCCCAGCTGCGCTGCTCAGACACCAGATGGTTGCTGCTGCTGAGTGGCTTGGTGCGCTGTGGGCCGCGGGGCGAGGGCCACACGGGAAGCAGGTCGAGAGCCTGCAGGCCTGGCTTTGCCTCCCACCCCTCCGGCCTCGGGATGGGCCTCAGTCTCCCCATCTCGTCTCACGGGAGCCTCTGAGGATTGAGGAGTGCCAGTTCCCACTTACAGGCGCGGTCCCGCCGGCATTACTTGGTCTCCACCCCCGCCCCTTCGGCCTTTTATTTCCGTCCCCACCCGGGAGGCTGAGTCATTTTAAAGAAACTAAAACTGAATGTTGGTACCCCCTTGGCCAGCCATTCAGTGCCTTTCCACGGCCCTCTCGCTGGAGGCCAGAGTCCTCAAGGTGGCTCTCAGAGCCCTGCTGTCTGTCCCCTCTCACCTGCCGCCGGGCCGTCGTGTCCGGCCTCGCGGCCTCCTTGCCCTTCTCATGCTCGCCCGTCTCCGGGCTTCAGATGCAGCCTGGAGTCCTTCCCTCCTGCCGGTCACAGACGAGCTCTTCCCCCGGGAGCCCCTTCCCGCGCCCCCGTTCCCTCTCCATACTGTTTAGCTGTTTGACTCAGTGCCGTCGCGGTGGCTTGTCAGCCCAGACGCACAGAAGCTGTCCTGTCCTGGTCACTGTCGCCTCTCGGGCAGCCAGTGTCGGGCCGTCCTGCAGCCCTACGTGCTCCATGGGAGTCGGCCGGGCGGGCAGTCCTGTCGCCACCTTTACAGAGATCCCTGTGGGGCAGCCAAGTGCACCCAGACCTGGGGACGTTTTCCCCGGCCAAGGACTGCGGAAGTGACCAAACCGTGGTTTAAATTCAGTTCTCCGTGATGCAAAGTATATGTTTTTTTTTCAGCCACACTATTGAGATTTAATACACACACCATATAATCTGCCCATTTAAAGCGTACCTTTTAGTGGTTTTTAGTATACTCACACTGTTGTCCAACTATCACCACTAATTCCAGAACATTCCCTCTCCCCCAAAGAAACCCCTGTCCCCGTCAGCAGTCACTCCCCAGCCCCTGGCCCCCACGAGCCCGCTCTCTGCCTGTGGATCTGCCTGTTCTGGACGTTTCACGTCCATGGGGTCACACACCATGTGTCCTTCTGTGTCTGCTTCTCTTCCTGAGCGTCGTGTGTTCAAGGTCTGTCCACGTGCGGCTGTGTCAGGGCCTCGCTTCTTTTCATGGCTGCATCGTGCTCCAGCGTGTGGATGGACATGTGTGGATCCATGATTCCATGATGGACGTTTGCGTTGTGTCCACTATTTGGTTATTACAAACCACGCTGCTGTGATGTGCATGTGTGTCCTGGGTGGACGGACGTCATTTCTCTGGGCAGACACCAAGGAGTGGGGTTGTTGGGTCGTGTGGTCACTCTGTTCAAGCTTATGCCCTCACAGCCACCACACCGCCTCTGTTCAATGAAGTGTGGACGTGCTCTGTAAACTTTGACTTCGTTTATGAATTTAAAATATGGTCATCAGCAGCCATGGCTCCTTTTCTAGAATCTCGTCCCTTTGGCCTCTCCTGGGCTTGTCATCCTTCTCTGTTACGGTCCTTCTTGCCTTGGAGTGTCATGATTGAGCCTGTTTCTCTCGGGCCTGTGCGGTCCCCGAGGACGTGGATACCAGCGCCCATCTCTTGACCCCGGGGCCCTGCGTGGGGAGTGTTTGCTGAGTGAATCGGGAAACCCGATGAGTTCCACGCCCAGGGAGTGAGGCAGGCGCTTGCCGGTGTCCATCGGGACCCGTTTTCACCCCGTCTCCCATTGTCTCCGGTTTCAGTCCAGAGGAATATCCTCGACTTCCCCCAGCACGTTTCCCCCTCCAAGGCCATCCGGACGGCCAGCACGGAGGCGGACAAGAAGCTGTCGGAGTTTGACGTGGAGATGAGCATGCGGCAGGACGTGTACCAGAGGATCGTCTGGCTGCAGGTGAGGGGGCGGTGAGGGCGCAGCGTCCACTCGGCCCCTGGGGACGCAGCCCCGGCACGCTGGAGCTAGAGAACCCGGGGCACAGCGGTCTCCCCACGGGCACCCGCTGCTCGGAGCCTCTTCAGACCCATCACCCTGCTTCCTTGGGTGCCAGAGGCGGAAAGCCGAAGAGACTGGGTGGGTGGTGGGTGGCTGCACAGCGCTGCCAGTGGGTTAACGCTCCTGGGCTGTGCGCTGCAGAACGGCTAAGGTGTCAGCGTCACGTTGTGTCTGTCTCACCATAATGAAAAACCTAAGACAACGACAGAGGCAAATGCAGAAGCACAAGAGAAAGGTCTGGAACACCTGGGCCTCCTTCCTCCTTTGCCACGTCTGCCATGTCGTTTCACCTTCCCGGCCCCACTGGGCGTGACTTAGGGATGACGTCCTGTCTCCTGTGGGTGGTGAGGGGGGTCGACTGACACACGCAGGGTGACCTGCCTCGGTCGACGCTCCTCGCGGCACACCGGCCCGGAACCTTTGCTGCTGACGTCGGAGGGACCGCAGAGGTGGACCAGAGGCCCTTCTCCTGTCGCTTCTTGCTCATTCTCTTAGAGCTTTCTGCTGCCATGTCTCCCTCAGGATCAGGAAAACGCACCGCGTGCCTTGGGGCGACATAGGCAGGTGGCCTGTGAAAAGCACAAGCAGCGTTTCTCTTATTTGAAATTTCTGAGACAATTGTAGCTTCACATGCCTTGTAAGAAATGATTCAGTAAGGTCCCGTCTACACTCTGCCCATTTCTCCCCACTGTAACATTTTGCAAAACTAAAGTCGGTATCACAACCGGGACACTGACCTTGACACAGCGCCCCGTTCCTGGGTGACCGCTCGCCTGTCCGAGGCCCTCTGGGCTGGTTCCAGTTTGGGGCTGTTCCCATAAGGGAGCCTCCCTGTGCAGGTTTTGTGTGGACCGAAGTCTTCGTTTCTCTTGGATAAACGCCCACGTGTGCTTGCTGAGTCGTGTGGCAGTGGCACATTTTGCTTTTTCAGAAACTGCCAACGTGCTCTCCAGAGCGGCCGCGCCATTTCACATTCCCTCCCCTGACATCCGAGAGGTCCGTTTTCTTGCTGCCTTGCCAGCGTTTGGCAGCGTCACGGTATTTCGTGTGAACAGGACTTGGATTTTCTTCTTCTAGGAAAAAGTTCAGAAGGACTCGCTGCGGCCAGAGGCCTCTCGGTACCTGGAGCGCCTGATCAAGCTGGGCAGGAGGAACGGCCTGCACCTGCCTGCGGAGACTCAGGAGGTAAGGGCCCGGCTCTCGGGGGCGCGGGGGGCCCTCACGTTCCTGTGCCCGTCTGGGGGCCCGGCCTCGGGCCTGAACCCCGGGAAGGATGGTCCCTCTGCCCCCGCTTCTGCACGGTCGCACATCGCACTTCGTTCGGTCCTCCCCGTGGCTTTGGTGCAGAGGTGTTAAGGAAGAAGTCACTTCCCCGTGGGCCTGCTGTAGTCTCAGTGCCCTGCAACAACACGGCTTCCCTTCTTTTTTTTTTTTAAACATTGGCACCTGAGCTAACAACTGTTGTCCATCTTTTTTTTTCCTTTCTGCTTTTTCTCCCCAAATTCCACCAGTACATAGTTGTATATTCTAGTTGTGGGTCCTTCTAGTTGTGGCATGTGGGACGCCGCCTCAGCATGGCCTGATGAGCAGTGCCGTGTCCGCGCCCAGGATCCGAACCAGCAAAACCCTGGGCCGCCACAGCAGAGCTCGAGAACTTAACCACTTGCCCACTAGCCGGCCCCATGGCTTCCCTTCTGACCCCACACGTGTGGGGTTCCCACATAGGTGACTCTGACCTACGATTTAACTCAGTTCTGACACTGTCTACCCAGAGATGGCATCAGTCCCCCAGGTTAAGGGCTCAGTCCCATGAGACTGTGCTCATTTCAGATGCCAATCGAAAGTCCAGGTTGTCACCTGTGCTTCTGTCCAGTTGGCTGTAAATCGGGGTTCCCACGACCCCCTCGGGTTCATTTAATTTGCTAGAGCGGCTCGCAGGACTCAGGAAACCAGTTTACTTGCTAGATTACTGTTTAAAAGATGCAACTCAGAAACAGCCAGATGGCCCCTCGGCCTCCCCGCGCCTCCGCCTGGCCCCCCATCCCCTGGTTGGGGTTTTCATGGCAGCCTCATAACGTTGGCATGACAGATTGGATGCAGCCTCCCGCCCTGCTCCCCTCCCAGAGCAGCTGACGTAGCCACTGTCCTCTAGGTGTGGCTGGTTGCCCCCACCAGTCCCCATTCTTCGGTGCTTTCCAGAAGTCCCTGCGTCTGCGTACACTCAGGCGTGGTTGACGGGCTCTTCAGGAGAACAAGGTGCTGCCTCGCCTTTGTCGCTCAGGAGCTACTTCAGTTTTTTCTTATCACTTAAGAAATTCTAAGGGTTTTAGTGCACCAGGAGTGGGGACAAAGACCCGACATACATTTCTTGTTGTAAGTCACAATGTCCCAGGTGGCATCCCCTGCGTGTCCTGGCCCCGGCGCTGGGAGGGCTGCGCCTGCCCGGTTCCTGCGGCTCGTAGGCGGGGTCTGCGTTCCCCGCGCTCGGGCAGGTTTCCTGTCTCTAGCGATTGGCACCCCTGGGAAGGAGGGGCTGTCCCTCCAGGTCAGCGAGGCCGAGGCGTCAAAGCCTCAGGACCTGGGCCCCCACCCAGTTAGAATCCGGTCCATTTTCCACTGCCTCTAAAATCCAGCTTGACCCTGAAAGGACAGAAATTCAGTTTCAGTTCACGCCGCCGCGAACCAGTCTCAGGCCTTTGTGTTTGCGTCTGGCAGCCTCTGTTTCTGTCCCCGTCCCCCCTCCTCTTGCTTGTCCCCCCCACCGCCGCCTCCTCTCACGGCTCTTCTCTCCTTCAGAAAATCAAGAGCATCAAGAAGAAGCTGAGCCTCCTGTGCATCGACTTTAATAAGAACCTGAACGAGGACACGACCTTCCTGCCTTTCACGCGGGACGAGCTGGGTAGGAGGCACTTCTGGGACCCATGGGGGCCTCTGCCTCCTCCCGCGGGCTTCTGAGGTTGAGGATGGTGGGAGGCCCATGCGTTTGGATCTAATACCACCCCCCTCAGTGGTTTGGAACCTGAGCTTCTAGATCCTTCCTTGGGGAGGGCCGTGGTCTGCCTACCGAGATTCCTCCTGGCCAGGAAGCACCCAGGGCAGCGGCAGGAGCCCACCGGTCTCAGCCTCTCCGGGTTAGCCGGGGGTGCCCTCTGAGAGCCAGGCCCCGCCCACCCGCCGCTCTCTGTGATGCTCATCTTCTTAGTCTTACAAAGTGAAGGGGACTGACAGGGTCCTGTTCTGACCTACTGTGTGTGGGAATTGTGAGGGGGTGGGGCCTGGCCCTCCTTTCTAGTTTCCACTCTCTTCTCTCCCTCTCTTCCCCAAATGCTTTATTTCAAATGTTTCACGCCCGTAGGAAATTGGTGATGATAGCACAACGGAGAACCCGTGTGCCTCACTTAGACTGGGCCCTGGCCACTGCTCCTGCCCTCCTCTGTGTGGATCCCCGTGTAGGTGTGGCTTCTGAACCCTCCAGAAGTTGTCTGTAGGCCTCAGGACACATCACCGAGAATGGGGACGTCCTCCCATGTCACCTCCTGCGGTTCACGCTCGGGAGACCGAGCAGCAGACAGCAGTGTTGCGAATGCAGGTGTCCCTGCCCAGCCATCCCGACCACGCTCCCTGGACTCTTTCCTCAACCGGGTCCAGCCGGGGAGCACTCATGCCATCCAGTCTTCGTGTC
Organism: Equus asinus; assembly: GCF_041296235.1. Taxonomy (NCBI): domain Eukaryota; kingdom Metazoa; phylum Chordata; class Mammalia; order Perissodactyla; family Equidae; genus Equus; species Equus asinus. The sequence goes on from NC_091809.1 coordinate 13,338,277, forward strand.
CCTTCAGGCTCTTTCCTGTCGAACGGTTCCTCAGCCTTTCGAAAATGTGTTTCCATCTTTCCTGGCATTGACAGTTGTGAAAACGCCGGGTCAGCTGTGGTGCCGCAGCCTCAGGGCTCTGCCAGGGGACTCAGGTGACCCTGGGTCTTCTGACCCATCCTGTCCACTGCAGTGGAGTGTAAGGTTACGTGAGAGTGGAGCCTGTATTCCGGCAGCATCTGCCCCCACCCGACGTTGCCCGTGACACAGGGACCTCGTTGCCCGAGGCCTCCACGGGGGGGCTCGATCACAGACGTGCCCACAGACACAATTTTCCTCAACAAGTGCTTATGGGCCACTTGCCACCAAACTCCGCTGCCCTTTGTTCTCATTCAGTCCCACCCTGTGGCTCCTGACATTTAAGGACAGTGTTTCCTGGGCAAGGACAGCGACGTTTAGGGCTGTGTTTCCTGAGCAAAGGGGGCCCGGGGCCTCTGGAATGAGCAGACAGGCCCTCTCACCCACCTATTTGCACAGTCTGGGGGGCCCTGCTGTCTCAGGCTGGCCTCAGACGCTGTCCCTTGGGGGCGGGGTTGGTGGCCAGGCCAGGACGTGTCCGGCCTGCCTGGCAGGGTCTGGCCCTGTCGCAGGTCCAGCTGAGCAAGAGCGTGGCGTTTGTTTATTTTCTCCCGATTGCGAAAGGGATTCTTGGTGTTATGTTACCGAAATGCGGAGGCTGTTTCTCTGTCCCCTTTTCTCTTTTCCTGAGTCTGCACCGCTTGCTGAACCTAACCCTCCACCGTGCGTGCCCACTATAGCGTTGCCACTTTCCCTTCGTGGTCAGTGATTTTTCCAGCGGTGCTCTGAGGCCGCTGCTCGTCACGTTTTGCCCACTAGCCGAGGCGTCCCTGCATGATGCTCTAAGGACAGCGTCCTCTGTGCACGTCCTCTCTCCTGAGGTCAGGACATCCCCTCCGCCTGCTCACCGATGATCTGTGTCTGTATCGGTGGGCTTGCGGATCCTAGCTTGTTCCCTGAGGTAGAGTCCGTGCTGTCATCCTGTGTTTTAATGCTCAGATTGTCCCAGTCTGACCTCGAGGAGTCCCTTCAGGCTTGACGTGTCCGTTATCCTTTGAGCACCCTCTTTTTGACACAGGATGCCCCGGGCTCATTTCGTCCTTTGCCCACCTGGGCCCGGGCCTGATGCTTAGAAACTAAGATCTGGATGCTGGTGTGCTCGCTGCTGCTGGTGGCTGGTGTTTCTTGGCGTCTCAGCAGACAAGAAATAGATACGGTCCACGCAGGCGCACGCACGCACACGCCCTGAGCGCACGTTGATGCTGTCAGTTCCAGCATGGTACCCCCGGCTTGTCTGGTGTCACCCTGTCCGCGTTTTCACCGCTGTCTCCAGCAGGGAGAAAGCCATTGAGAGGGTATTTGGGGCTCTCACGATCCTAGGAGGGCAGGGGCCCTGTTCCGGCGCGAGGGCAGCTCTCTGGCCTGTTTCATGCTGCCTGTTGGGCCCTGGGTCCACGGACACCAGCTCGATGTCCTCAGCTGGGCTTGGCGCAGTTCACTCGCCCGGCAGACGTTTGTCAGGCCTGCGCAAGTGCCGGAGCCCAGCCGGGAAGGACAGAAGCTTTGCCTGCCGTGGGGCCCGCCCCGAGCCGCAGCCTCGCAGGAATCCTCAAGGCCTCCGTCGCCTCCCACGCCCCCAGGGCTGAGCCCGGCCGCTCAGGACCTCC